>NC_083576.1:28870759-29223259 GCF_027579695.1 Neoarius graeffei | reverse complement strand
TTGTAGACAGTATAGGATCAGTTACTTACAACCTTTCCAAGACACTGGCAGACATAATTAAACCACTCCTCGGACTCACAGAATACCACTGCAAAAACTCAAAACAACTGGCGAAAGAACTAAAGGAAATCAAGATAAAAAAGGATGAAATCTTTGTATCACATGACGTCATATCCCTCTTTACAAAAACACCGGTCACAAACACTTTCAACATAGTAGAAAACCGGTTAAAAGCAGACAGAACCCTGAAAAAACGTACAAAACTTACAGCACAGGACATAACAAAACTATTACATTTCATTTCCATGTCCACATATTTCCAATTCAGAGATTCAAATCTACAGACAAAAAGAGGGATTTGCAATGGGGGACCTGCTATCTGCCACTCTATGCAACTTTTTTATGGAGGATCTGGAAACCCGAGCCATAGAAACAGCACCGGATGACTGCAAACCTATCTTCTGGAAAAGATACGTTGATGACATTCTTGAAATAACCAAAACAGGCCACACACAACAACTCACGGATCATTTAAACTCCATAGACAAGACGGGCAATATCAAATTCACACACGAAGAGGAAAAACGGACAAGACAATAGCATTTCTGGACCTAAAAATACACCACACAGAAGAAGGTAATATCAGAATTACAACATACAGAAAACCTACACATACCGACCAATATCTTCTCTGGACATCTGAACATCCCATCGCACACAAAATGTCAGTAATCAGAACACTATACGACCGAACACAGAACATCACGGAGGAGAAAGACAGACAGGAGGAGGAACAACACATCCAACAGGCATTAAAAAACTGCCAATATCCACCGTGGGCAATTCGAAAAGGAAAATTACAGACACAAAAAAAGGAAAAAAACAAACAAACAAGAAAAAACACAGAAAAAACAAACCGGGGCTTTGTCACATTACCATACATAAAAGGAGTTACAGAACGCATCCGACGATCCATGAGGAAATACCACATCAACACCCCGGTCAAACCATACAAGAACCTCCGACAGCTGCTAGTTCACCCCAAAGACAAAATACAACTGGACAATAAATGCAATGTCATATGAAATCCCTTGCCGTTCATGCAATAAAGTCTATATTGGTGAAACGGGCAGATGCTTCCACACTCGCAGGAAAGAACACCAATTAGAATGTGAAAAAGAAACAACAAAAAGACTCACAAGATCCGAAAAAGAAAAAGCAAACCAAGAAAACTTAAAATCAGCCATTTCAGACCACTGCAAACGACAAAATCATATTATGAATTGGGAAGAGGCCAGAGTCATTCGCGCTGAAGAGAATAGATACCAGCGTTGGATTTTGGAGGCAGTGGAGATACGTAAGCGGGCGCAGAGGACGATGAACTGGGATGAGGGAGCATACGCGCTGTCACACACCTGGAGCGCAGTCCTGGGGCAGCGACCTGACAGCAGGAGGCGTGGACTACCTGTCAAATTGGGCGGGACGTTCACGCCTCCATAGAGTAACATCAGAGGCACGTCACCACTCGACATCTGGTGACTGTTTTGAAGAAGGCGGAAGTGTTCGCCGAAACTGTCAACAAACGAGGTAACATACTAAAAAATACGTGTCTTAAGAAACGAACTTAAAGAATAACTATCCCAGCCACTTGGTTGTGCCTCTCCATGTACGCTGATCCAGCTAGCATCTTACACCCTGCTACTATGTGCTGGACTGTTTCAGGGGCTTCTTTGCACAGTCTGCATCTTGGGTCTGATCTACTCTGGTAGATCCTGGCCTCTATGGCTCTTGTGCTTATGGCCTGTTCTTGTGCTGCCATGATTAGTGCCTCTGTGCTGTCTGTCAGTCCTGCATTATCCAGCCACTGGTAGGATTTCTTGATATCAGCCACTTCCTCTATCTGACGGTGGTACATGCCATGTAGGGGTTTGTCCCTCCAGGTTGTCTGTTCCTCCTCCTCCTCTGCGCTCTCATCAGGGTTCTGCTGCCTGAGACATTCACTTAGCAGTTCATCCTTTGGGGCCATCTTTCTGATGTATTTTCGGATTTTCGATATTTCATCCTGGACCGTGGTCTTGACGCTCACTAGCCCTCGGCCTCCCTCTTTCTGCTTAGTGTATAGTCTCAGGGTGCTGGACTTGGGGTGGAACCCTCCATGCATGGTGAGGAGCTTTCTAGTCTTGATATCTGTGGCTTCTATCTCCTCCTTTGGCCAGTTTATGATACCAGTGGGGCATCTGATGACTGGTAGTGCGTACATGTTGATGGCTCGGACCTTGTTCTTACCATTCAGCTGACTTTTCAGGACCTACCTTACTCTCTGGAGGTATTTGGCTGTGGTTGACTTCCTTGTGGCCTCTTCATGGTTTCCATTAGCCTGTGGGATGCCAAGGTACTTGTAGCTGTCTTGGATATCACCTATGTTGCCCTCTGGTAGGTCAATCCCCTCAGTCCGGATCATCTTGCCTCTCTTTGAGACCATCCGGCCACACCTGTCCAATCCGAATGACATCCCTATGTCATCGCTGTAGATCCGGGTGGTGTGGATCAGCGGGTCTATTTCTCGCTCGTTCCTGGCATACAGCTTGATGTCATCCATGTAGAGCAGGTGGCCGATTGTTACCCCACTATGGAATCGGTACCCGTAGCCGCTCTTCGTGATGATCCGACTGAGGGGGTTCAGGCCTATGCAGAACAGCAGTGGTGATAGCGCATCTCCTTGGTATATGCCGCACTTGATGTTGACTTGGGCAATGGGTTTTGAGTTGGCCTCTAGGGTTGTCTTCCACATTTCCATTGAGTTCTGGATGAAGGTCCTTAGGTTCCTGTTGATCTTATACAGTTCCAGACATTCCAGTATCCATGTGTGTGGCATTGAGTCGTAGGCTTTCTTGTAGTCAATCCAGGCAGTGCACAGGTTGGTCTGTCTCTTCTTACAGTCTCGGGCGACTGTTCTATCGACCAGTAGCTGGTGCTTGGCTCCTCTGGTGTTACTGCCAATTCCTTTCTGTGCCTCGCTCATGTATTGAGCCACATGCTTACTCATTTTTGCCACAATGATGCCTGACAGGGCCTTCCATGTTGTGCAGAGACAGGTAATTGGCCGGTAGTTGGATGGGATGGGTCCCTTCTGGGGGTCCTTCATGATTAGGACTGTCCTGCCTTGGGTTAGCCATTCTGGGTGGGTCCCATCCCTCAGCAGCTGGTTGATCTGTGCTGCTAGGCATTCATGGAGTGCAGTTAGCTTCTTCAGCCAGTACGTATGGATCATATCGGGGCCTGGTGCTGTCCAGCTCTTCATCTTTGACACTCTTTCTTGGACGTCTGCCATTGAGATGGTTACTGGTTCTTGTTCTGGGAGGTTGCTGTGGTCAGCTCTTAGGTCCACTAACCATTGGGCATCGGTGTTGTGTGATGCCTTTCTTTCCCATATGTCTTTCCAGTATTTTTCCACCTCAGCTCTTGGTGGGTCTGACCAGTTGTTGTTTCCCTGCCACTGAGAGTACACCTTGGCTGGTTCAGTGGAGAACAGCTTGTTTATTCTCCTGGCCTCTCCCTCCTTGGTGTATCTCTTCAACCGGATGGCCAGAGCTGTTAGTCGCTGTTTGGCAGTTTCGAGTGCCTCTGGTATGGAGAGTGAGTTGTACTTCCTGGGTGCCCCTTTATTCACCATGTTCCCTTTCTGTAGTTCAGCTAGCTGGTTAACTTCTCTCCATGCTGCCTTTATCTTGGCCTCTAATTGTCTTTTCCATGGTGGATACTGTTTGTTATGTCCCGAGCCCACCTTGTGTCCAAGCATCTCCATGATTACTGTTGCTGTATTGTGTATCAGCTTGTTGGTCTCAGTGATGGTTCTTGTGGAGACTGTCTTCAGAGCAGCATTCACATCTACTAGTAGATCTTCTGAAGGTACTTGGCAACTCAGCTTCGGTATTCGTCGGGGGCTCCAGGTTTCCAGTTGGGTCACGATCTTCCTTCTCAGGTCAGCAGCTCTTGTGTTGAGGCTGTTAGCTGTTGGGGCTTGGTACCCAATCTCTGGTTGTGGGGATGATGATGACATCTCCCCGCTGACCTGTCTTCCTGGCTCCCCCTTGCCGTAGCATCGTTGTTGTATTTCATTAATCTCTAGTTGTGATAGTAGATTTCAATTACGGATGTTGGAACACTGGGCTAATAGCTGTTTCTTTGTTAGCCTTGATTTTGGGTTTCGAAGTATCCAATGGTCCCACATTCGCTGCATGTATCCCCTCTCTCTGGGATTGCTTGTATAGTAGCATTCCAGCAATTCCGTATTTTCTGTCCTCGTCCATCGATGTCTTGTTCCAGTAGCCCATTTCTCATCAGTTTGCCCTGGTTCCCTAGCAACTGACGCAGACCTTGTTGACCCGGGCGACGTCTGAGCCGGTATGACTCTATCAGTTATGTCTTCACTCATTCCTGAGGTAGGCTGATATATCATGAGGGGTCTTGCCTAAGGACCCTTATATGTATATATACACACACACACGTATATATATATATATATATATATATATATATATATATATATATATATATGTGTGTGTGTATATATATATATATATATATATATATATATATATATATATATATATATATATATACACACACACACACATATATATATACACACACACACACACACATACATATACATATATATATATATGTGTGTGTGTGTGTGTGTGTGTATATATACACACACACACACACACGTATATGTGTATATGTATGTATGTATATGTGTATATATAATGTGTATATTTTTATATATATATGAGTGATTCCACGCTTATGGGTACTGAAATGGGGACATGAACTTATTCACCTAAAACCATTTCTTTTTTTACCATCAGGTCACAAAACATGTAATCTTTAATGAATGATATGTTAAAAGATAACTTTAATTTTCTGAGATGTAATAAAAACATATTTATATGCCAAAGTCAAGCCTACGAGTTCCAAAATGATGTCTGTTACATTACTTCTGTTACGATTGTCCATCTCGCGTCTGTTACAAATTAATTACAATCTAGCTATATACCATGTTAATCTTATTGAAAGAATGTGTATGTTTATTCTACTACACATGTTTATTAATTATATTTGCTAAAACATCACCTTCCTATGTTTCAAAAAGTAATTCTACATTGTTAAAATTGAGAATATATATGTCCAACACTTCTGTTACGTTCTGACTTTGGCATATAAATATGTTTTTATTACATCTCAAAATTAAAAGTTATCTTTTAACATATCATTCATTAAAGATTACATGTTTTGTGACCTGATGGTAAAAAAAGAAATGGTTTTAGGTGAATTTTTAAAAATAAGTTCATGTCCCCATTTCAGTACCCATAAGCGTGGAATCACTCATATATATATATATATATATATATATATATATATATATATATATATATATATACACTAGGGTTGGGCGGTATCCAAATTTTGATACCTTTAAACTGTCTCTGTGTTTTCCCGGGGTATACGGTATTACCGAGAAAAAACTATTTTTGTTTCGGCCTACTGTGTAACGTGCGCCTATACCGGCGGACCTTGTCCAGACCTGCGCCTATGCCTCAAATTTACTATTTAAAAGCAGCATAGCGAATCATGTGCATTGTGGTATGGATTAAGCAGCAAAGTGAATTTTGTGCATTGATGAATGGATTAAGAGATATTTCAAAGCATCACGCAACTCTTCCTTCATCTTGAAAATAGCATTCAACTGTCGTTTACACGTGTGCGTTGAAACGCCATTTGCAGCACTATTTCACCTACTCCATCAAAAAAAGTACACGATGAGCAGGATCATACCCGTTCAAGCATGGGAAATAAAAAAAGAAAAGAAAAAGAATCAACCAACACCCAAGTCCGTTTAGACTGCGCGATAAACCATATTCTTCAGCGCAAATGAGGCAATTCAAATGCGTGATAGCTGCACAAGGCAAAATCATATGGGCCCACGTCATGCCATGGCGGGGAAATTAATAATCAAATGGCCTTACCTTACTTAAAACGTTGTCTTGATCACATAACTCCTTACAATTATTCCACTTACGTAAATCCATACGGTTTAACACACCCAACAAAGATAGCAAGCGCATTGCTAATTCCCACCAGAAACCTAACAGTTTACGCTACGATGTTTTCTTCCGTTTCTTCAGTAGAGGACATTTCAAACGTTTATTACCCACATCCCAAATGTCATACGTTATATTATTTTACCTTGTTGTTACTCATGTAACCTACTCAAAACACAACTCATTGGAGAGATATCGTGGAAGTGCTATGGTGTGCCTTAGGGGACACCATGTCCCCTAAGGCACACCCCAGGCTATGGTGTGCCTTAGGGGACATATTAGATTTTTTTCGATTTTGCGCGGTCATTTACATTATTGCTGGCTCTTCCTTTTCGTTTGGTTTGAAACCAAAATACTGCCACACTGCCGATGTTGTATTTATTTATTTATTTATTTTTGCCACTAACTCGTTATCTTGACTTGCCATCTTTCAACCGCGGTCTCAGTCTCTTGCGAAGCTTTCTGTCAGACTCCAAATGTCACGCAGGGTTGCCATGGTAACGACATAAACAACCCTGCACGCGATGAGAACTTCTTTAGGAAATTGATAGAATTAGTGAAAATACGATCACACAGTTATTCGGGATGATCTTCAATTTATTATTTTATATTATGACCTCATGTACTCCATATTTATTTAGATATTATATATTTTTTTTAAATGACGGTAATGAGACCGATACCGTTGGTACTTTTGGATACCTCGGGATACCTTCTTACCGTAATACCGCCCAACCCTAATATACACACACACACGCACAAACATTTTATATATACGCGCGCGCATATATATATATATATATATATATATATATATATATATATATATATGGGCGGCACGGTGGTGTAGTGGTTAGCGCTGTCGCCTCACAGCAAGAAGGTCCTGGGTTCGAGCCCCGGGGCCGGCGAGGGCCTTTCTGTGTGGAGTTTGCATGTTCTCCCCGTGTCCGCGTGGGTTTCCTCCAGGTGCTCCGGTTTCCCCCACAGTCCAAAGACATGCAGGTTAGGTTAACCGGTGACTCTAAATTGACCGTAGGTGTGAGTGTGAATGGTTGTCTGTGTCTATGTGTCAGCCCTGTGATGACCTGGCGACTTGTCCAGGGTGTACCCCGTCTTTCGCCCATAGTCAGCTGGGATAGGCTCCAGCTTGCCTGCGACCCTGTAGAAGGATAAAGCGGCTAGAGATAATGAGATGAGATGAGATATATATATATATATATATATATATATATATATATATACACACGCGCGCACATATACATACGTATATTATATATTACTGCAGTCAAAGTTAACGCGATAATAACGCGTTAACGCAATCTCAATTTAACGCGATTTTAAAAAATAGTCCCGTTAACGCAAATTCTAATTTGGCCCTGCGAGTCACCCATAGTTCCTGTTGAGGCTTGTCGCGTGCTGCTTCAATAAGAGTACGTGTGAGTGATGGAGAAAGGCATAGATATATAAACATCCTCGCCGCCATATTGGATAGGGCAAAGTGGAGATTCTTCAGCCGTCTCTGGTATAGCATCTAGACAGTAGCCGAGAATAAACATGCCTCATTCATGTGCTGCGTTTAACTGTACCAACAGGTTTACCGGAACAATGAATTCTGAATTATACCAGCAAATTCTAAAGGAAAATGTCAGGACATCTGTCTATGAACTGAATCTCAAAAGAAGGTGGGTCATGCAGCAAGACAACGACCCTAAGCACACAAGTCGTTCTACCAAAGAATGGTTAAAGAAGAACAAAGTTAGTGTTTTGGAATGGCCAAGTCAAAGTCCTGACCTTAATCCAATCAAAATGTTGCGGAAGGACCTGAAGTGAGCAATTCATGTGAGGAAACCCACCAACATCCCAGAGTTGAAGCTGTTCTGTACAGAGGAATGGGCTAAAATTCCTCCAAGCCGGTGTGCAGGACTGATCAACAGTTACCGGAAACGTTTAGTTGCAGTTATTGCTGCACAAGGGGGTCACACCAGATACTGAAAGCAAAGGTTCACATACTTTTGCCACTCACAGATATGTAATATTGGATCATTTTCCTCAATAAATAAATGACCAAGTACAATATTTTTGTCTCATTTGTTTAACTGGGTTCTCTTTATCAACTTCTAGGACTTGTGTGAAAATCTGATGTTTTAGGTCATATTTATGCAGAAATATAGAAAATTCTAAAGGGTCCACAAACTTTCAAGCACCACTGTATATATATATATATATATACACACACACACACACACACACAGAGTTAGGTCCATAAATATTTGGACAGAGACAACATTTTTCTAATTTTGGTTTTGTACATTACCACAATGGATTTTGAACAAAACAATTCAGATGCAGTTGAAGTTCAGACTTTCAGCTTTAATTCAGTGGGTTGAACAAAATGATTGCATAAAAATGTGAGGAACTAAAGCATTTTTTAAACACAATCCCTTCATTTCAGGGGCTCAAAATTAATTGGACAAATTAAATAACTGTAAATAAAATGTTCATTTCTAATACTTGGTTGAAAACCCTTTGTTGGCAATGACTGCCTGAAGTCTTGAACTCATTGACATCACCAGACGCTGTGTTTCCTCCTTTTTAATGCTCTGCCAGGCGTTTACTGCAGCAGTTTTCAGTTGCTGTTTGTTTGTGGGCCTTTCTTTCTGAAGTTTAGTCTTTAACAAGTGAAATCCATGCTCAATTGGGTTGAGATCAGGTGACTGACTTGGCCATTCAAGAATATTCCACTTCTTTGCTTTAATAAACTCCTGGGTTGCTTTGGCTTTATGTTTTGGGTCATTGTCCATCTGTATTATGAAATGCCGACCAATCAGTTTGGCTGCCTTTGGCTGGATTTGAGCACACAGTACGTCTCTGAATACCTCAGAATTCATCCAGCTGCTTCTGTCCTGTGTCACATCATCAATAAACACTAGTGAACCAGTGCCACTGGCAGCCACGCATGCCCAAGCCATCACACTGCCTCCGCCGTGTTTTACAGATGATGTGGTATGCTTTGGATCATGAGCTGTACCACGCCTTTACCATACTTTTTTCTTTCCATCATTCTGGTAGAGGTTGATCTTGGTTTCATCTGTCCAAAGAATGTTCTTCCAGAACTGTGCTGGCTTTTTTAGATGTTTTTTTTAGCAAAGTCCAATCTAGCCTTTTTATTCTTGAGGCTTATGAGTGGCTCGCACCGTGCAGTGATCCCTCTGTATTTACTTTAATGCAGTCTTCTCTTTATGGTAGATTTGGACTTTATGTCCATTATATAACTTGAATATGTTTCAGTAAACAGGTAAAAAAACAAAATTTGTCAGTGTCCAAATATATATGGACCTAACTGTATATACGCGCGTGTGCATGTATATAACATTTTTTATATATACATATATTTATATATATATATATATATATATATATATATATATATATATATATATATATATATATTTATTGTGTGCGCGTGTGCATATAAAATATGTATAAATATATATACACAAATATATTTATACACACACACACACACACACACACACACACACACACACACACACACACACACGCCTTTACTAGTTAAAAAATATGAATGACAAATCCTGTCCTGATGACCAAGAGCGGTTTTCACAAACTGAACATTTTTTATTTGTTCAGATTGCTGAACAAATAAAACAAAAGGGATGAAAAGGTTGATGCACAAGCAGTCTTTGTATTATTTATGGATACTACAACCCACAGAGATCTGGAACATGTATTAGCATGTTGTCTGGAACTTCAAGTTTGAAGAAAAGAACACAGACCATGTTTTCACAGCAGGCAAAAATCCACTGTCAGTGACTACGTTTACATGCACATCCAAATCGAGCTGCTGTCGGTAATCGAGCTGAAGGTCCCAGCAGGGTGCCAGAGAAATCCAATCCTACATGCACACAATGAAATCGGGCTATTGTGTGAGGTGCATTGTGCACCCGAGCCACAGGTGGTGCAACACGCCCCATCATGTTGGTACACTTCCGGTTGTCGTCATGAAGAAGAGCTATTCAAGAGTGTAAACAAAGTTATCAGTTCCGTGTTCTCCATTGCGCGTTTTTCTCCCGTCCATGAATTTTAATATATTCAACTCCTTAAGCTGAATGAGCATGAACTCCGCCTCCTCATTGCTCCAGAAGTGCACGTTTCTGCTTGCCTGTGGCAGTGGGGGCGTGGTCAAGCGCCGGTCTGTGACAGAAGGGCGGAGCCAGGGAAGGTGAGTGGCAGAATCACTTCACCTGACGGTAATTAACCTGTGTTTGTGTGTCTTCCCAGTAACCGCGCCCTATTTAAGGAGGCAGAGGGAGAGCAGAGGGGACAGCTCATCCCGGGACTAGAACACAGCGCGCGCGCGTGTGTGTGTTTTTCGCTCAAGAATAAAAGTAGGCTGTTAAACTGAAAAGTCTGACAATAAAAAGCCTATTAGTACCAGAAGCTTTGTCCTGCCATCCTCTGTGCTCCACCCACACTTCAGAGAGCTCTACATCGCCATTTTCTCTTCTTCGTTTGTTCCTCCTGACCTCTTCTGCTGCTCGCTACTACTGTTGTCATGCCGACCGAGGCTGTTGTGTTTCCCGCTTGTGGTCTCGTCACTTCCGGAAGTAGCTCGACAACTAGCTCGATAGGGTATACATGCACAAAGTAGCTCGGCAGAAATCGCATAAGGGCAATTCCATGTAAATGTCAACCTCACCATGCAAAAATAAAGCAACATGTAATACATCAAAACCACTCCCAGAGATATCACCTAGGCCTGTATTTTACAGATGTGAATAAGTTGAACCAATTTGTCACAAGAATTGTTCCCTTCGCCTTAATATGTCAGTCTTTCTTTCTTATAATGTAAACCCCAAGCTAAAATCAACTTTGATCATGTACAATTCTATATTATTGCCACAAGCCACAGAAATGTATGCTAAAATCCACAAAACAGCAAAACAATAGCCATCCTAAATATTAAGAACTTTGATAGTTTTAGCTGATATTTAGAGAGTTTTTCAAAGGGTTATGGTGGTTAAATTGCTGATTTTCTAAACATATGCCATGTCTATTTCAGACGCGTCACATCCATAACGGAATTTCGTCACATCCATAACGCTAACTTTTCCTTCCGAAACTCTGCATGAAATACAAAATATTTTAAACAAAGATTTTTTAATATTCACCTTGGACCCCTCTATCAAATGGATATCTCCATTTCGACATTAGGTTTACAATTTCACAGAGTTTGATAAAAACGTACAGTCACCCAAGAAAAGTGATACTTTTTCTGTCACATCCATAACGCATCTTTTATTGGCATTTTCTGGCATGCCCTAGATGTACTATGGGAATTGTTCTTGTTCTATCGCTTCTCCAGTATGGTACAGCCTTAAAATATGCAACACCTGTTTAAATACTGGGAGACAATAAAACATGCACTGGGTCATTTGTTGCCATTTTGAGTTCAAGTGTCACGTCCATAACGCTGGAATTGCTCATAAACTAGGTCGTGTAGCTCGATTCCGAGAAATCAAGTTCGGTTCAATTTCAGCCGAATTAAGGTGTATACATGGCATTTTGAACTTCGATTTCAGTCGAGCAACGGCAGAAATTCGATTCTCTCTATGTGCATGTAAACGTAGTGACTTTCTCTTAATACCAGTCAGACTATGGCAGCACTGTTGTGCTAGAAAGAGCAAGTGAGATTTTTGGCTTAGAGCTTGAGGTAAAAGAACATCATAAATCCTCACAAAGAGTTGAATAGCAGACAAGCTAGTACAATCCAAAGAACACTATGTGAAAGGATCTTCAAAATCCAGCCTAAAAAGAACCTCATGCACAATGTATTTTATTTTACAGTGACACTCACTCTACGTATAGCATCCGGAGTTTCCAAAGTAATCTAACATACTTGAGATATTTAGAGTGAAACAATAGAAACAACTTGTTTCGCAGATATCGCATTATTGCAGCTATAAACATCCACCCCCTCACCACTTTTTTCACTCAAAGTAAATACGATGAAAAAACTGTTGCTTGTTACCATGAAGCAGCAAAGTTCAAAGTCCTCGGTCTTGAAGACTCTCCTGTGACCCGTTACATAAATCACTGACGCCCAAGACGCTCTTCTATAAATGCCAAAACGTTGGCTTACAGAAAGCTTCAGCATGTCAATGATTATACATTTTGTATATTAAATAACACTTTTTAAAGATCTGTTTATTATTCACATTTAATTACGTGGAGTAGCTGTTACTATAGATAGGATAAATTATGATATGCCTTGCAGCTAGCACTACTGTGCTTTTCCAGAAAATTCATCAAAATCTTCTGACCAACCAGAATCAAGGATTCAACAACACTCTGGTATTATAATAATAATAATAATAATAATAATAATAATAATAATGTAAGGTGGATAAGATGTTCCACAGAGCTGCACATTTTGTCTCTAATTTATAAGATCCATGTAAATGCTCACATCATGAGAAATCAAGTTTGCTGTCAATTCACCAGGTGAGCTGGAGCTCTTGTAATATGCCACGCTGGCCGGCTACCATTTTAATTATTTGGCAGGCGATTTGGCATTTAAAATTTTCAAAGAATTTATTATTTTTATGCCGTCAACGTATTTATCTACAGGCTGTCTTTCGGTCACTGTTTTTCAAGTAGGCTGCTTTGACAAACTTGATGGTGGAGTTGCTGTTTGCATAATTTGCTTTCATTTGTTTGTCTCTCACATGTGCTGCCTGACCTGCCTTCAATTAATGGCATTCTTCTCTAAAACTGCATCACCTTGTCTAACAAAAATACCTGCCAGTTGTAGACAGAATAGGAGTTGGAACAGATGCAACTGTGAGTGATCGCTAAGAAGCATGACACCACCAAACTTAACATGTCTGCGGAAAGTGCAGCTGTCATCTGCAGTAGCTTTTTCACCCGTAAGACAGTTCTTTGAGGACTCCTGCTCTACAACACATACTACAACTATGGATGCAATTTTAATTTATATTTACAGTCACTGAGTAGTTTAAGAAGTGATTTGTTTTTCAAAGTTAACAAAGGGAGGTGAGAAATTTTAACTACTCTGATGACCCATGATGAAGATGTGAGGGTGGGAGTAGCTGTAATTCAGGGTTTAGTAGTGCGAGACTAAATAGACGGGGAACTGAAGGTTTTGGCTGTTTGGAAAGATTCATGGAACGCAACAAAAACAAAAAGGTCCAATTAAATGACGTTTCAATAGTTTGCACAGTTGCAGTGCCAGTATTCTTGTTGCTCATGTTTTTTTTAGGCCTTGGATAACAGATACTAAATATAATCTAGTAAATCAGCAACTCTATTATTTAAGACCTCTAAAGCCTTCAAAATTCAATTATTGCTAGAACTGTACAACACCAATTCCAATAAAGTTGGGACAAAGTACAAATTGTAAATAAAAACGGAATGCAATGATGAAGTCAGAGATGCCTACCCCAAATTTTGAATTTTAGTATTCTTGAAAACATTTTTCAGTATTTTGGAATGACTTTCAGTAACATTAATTTATGCGCATTTCCATTATAAAGAGGTATATATACACCAATATGTTTAACATTTAAATTATTAAAAAGAACTGTTTTGTGTGAATTGAATAAACAAAACGCGAGCAGCCATCTCAACTGAATTTCCACTCAACAAATTTCTAGAGCATACAATATATCACATTTTTATAAATACAATAGTGTTCCCTGTTTGCAGACATTACGGTTGACTACCAATCATTGGTATTGAATGTAACTCCTCAAAAGTATTATATTATATTGCCTGGCAAAATGTTCTACCTGTTAACGGATTCTAATAAAATTAAAAAAAAAAAATTCTTATTTCATGGCGGCACGGTGGTGTAGTGGTTAGCGCTGTCGCCTCACAGCAAGAAGGTCCTGGGTTCGAGCCCCGGGGCCGGCGAGGGCCTTTCTGTGCGGAGTTTGCATGTTCTCCCCGTGTCTGTGTGGGTTTCCTCCGGGTGCTCCGGTTTCCCCCACAGTCCAAAGACATGCAGGTTAGGTTAACTGGTGACTCTAAATTGACCGTAGGTGTGAATGTGAGTGTGAATGGTTGTCTGTGTCTATGTGTCAGCCCTGTGATGACCTGGCGACTTGTCCAGGGTGTACCCCGCCTTTCGCCCATAGTCAGCTGGGATAGGCTCCAGCTTGCCTGCGACCCTGTAGAACAGGATAAAGCGGCTAGAGATAATGAGATGAGATTCTTATTTCATGCCAAAGAGAGTCCGACATTGTTATCTTAATGTCCCAATATATAAATGCTTCAGAAGAGACATTGAATAAAATGACATTTATAATTGTATTTAAAACAGTGGAATGATCAATTTTTTGCCACAATCATAAATCACTAATTTACACAGCACTAATCATAAAATTCTGTTTTTGATCATACTACATGTACATTTGCACTTGCAACACTGAAGACTTTGAATTAAAGAAGTACAGCCAGTGTTTGATATTTCAGTGAATAAAAATCATACATGTAAAAAGAAACTGAATAAGTTTAACTCACATTTCATGGCACTAATTGGCAAGTTCAACTCCAAGCATAGGTCAACCATCACCGCTTCAGCACGTGTCACGTTCCATGTCTTTTCATCCACAGATTTCATAAAAAACTGGTGGATACCCCCAGATTTACTTTCCGCCTGACTCGCCATTTCAGCATACTCCATATGTTTTTTTTGTAGTTGACATGCCGCGTGCAGTCATCGCGACCACCATGAGTGATGTTAATATCAGTTCTACACAGTTTGCAGTGCGCGTATCCATTGCCCTTTTGACTGGGTGTAATGCACGGCCATTCTACCGTATCGAAAATAGCGCGAACAAATGTGCGGAATTTGCGCATGTCACACACAGCATGTGCGGTATCTGCACATGTCACACACAGCATGTGCAGAATCTGCGCATGTCACACACAGCATGTGCGGTTGTCGTAAAAATAAATAGCCTAGCCGTGAATCACACATGGATTGAAAAAGTCGCTTGGACATTTAAAAACAACTCACTGGAATTTTTTAAGACTTTATAATAATTCCGTACAGAATAACACTGTTTGCCATAACATCGTATTTACGTAACTTTTCCGTACAAAATACGGCCAATCCGTACTAGTAGGCATCTCTGTGAAGTTTCAAAAGTTTCAAAATCATTTCTTTGTTCCCCCCAGAACTTTGACACAAACATGGAACTCTCCTTTGTTTTTGGCTCAGACTGCGCATTTTGCAATCCCTTTTCTCTTAATACTAGTTTGGCTTGGTTCATGTCGCTGCCCTCAAGGGTGCACACCCATGTTACATGCAAGCATGAAGGCAGACGCATATGAATGTATAAATATATTTAAATCAGACTTAATGCATTAGCCTTTTTTGTTACACTGATGTGAAACAAATTTTGTCTACACATAGAAAAACTAACTGTGTGATGGTACAGTAAGTATACAGCTAACTTAACTAAAACATTCTCACCAAACAGAGGGATATGCTTTTATACTCGGCGCCATTGCAGTCATTGAAATTATCAACCTGAGGAGTCATCAACAACAGCACAGACAGCACATTTAATTTATAATCTCCTGTCAGGACATTCAAGTACAAGTGCAGGGTGTAGACAAAACTGGTGAAACAGCACATCAAATGGTTATAATAAAATTTATAATAAAATTTCAATTAAAGGCAACGTGTGTATATGCCTGTTATTGCTTTTGGTATTATACTAATACCATTGTGCACCTAAAATGACTCAAATTAAAAGCTGTTCATTATCAGAACCTACACATAAAAAGACTATGCAGCACTGCTAAACAGTTGTGGCCTGAGGTGTGATCTCTTGCTCTTCTTGTCCTCCATTAGGAAGTGTTAATCAGAGGAAAATTAAAAAAAAAGTCATTATAACTGTGTTAGTCTATTTGTCAAAACGTATGAAAGTGTATTAGATAAAATTAGACCGTTTTTAATTAAAGGGGCTGACTCCCCATTCCCAGAACACAGTTCATTGTTCTTGTTTTGAAATCATGTGACCGCTACTCTGTTAGCTCTCTGTGCAGCAAAACCTCTGCAGGTTCACTGTTCGTGATCCATTCAAAATCTACCTTCAACTACTACTTCATCTACGGGTCATAAACGGAAGTTTTGATGAGAATATGTTTGACATTTTCTTTCCTTCGTGGCGGGCCACATGACTGCCGAGGCTGGTTCTGGTTCATTACAGTGGAATAACCATACGAAAATGGAATGGGTCAGTAAAAGGAATTTAAAATATACTGTAACCACTTGGACAAAATTTTCAATTTCACGTTACAATTTATGTTCTATGGCTTAGGATGTCACTACATTTGTTTTTCAAATAGTGGAATATTGATGGCTGTGAAATGGTGACTTGCTACTTGGCGCAGAGACTTCTGGGAAGGGTGAGTCAGCCCCTTTAAACCTCTGATGTTCAACATTTGAATTTTTTTTTCCTCCTTGAGCCCACTGCAATTCTTGCTCATGTTCACAAAGCTCCACCCCCAGCACCTACAGTTATATTATTATAGCATATGAACCATCAAATTGTGTAATAGTGTATTTCCCGTCAGTAAATTGCTGCATTGTCATGTGACAGTGATACCAATGCTGAGATATGCACTGCAGTTACGAATACATATTTATTCCTTTCTTTGACACTATATACTATGCGCCACAAACACCACCACAACAATTTATTATGGTGTGACTCTGCTGGGTGTCTGGTGGACAGCAGTGAATCAGCACTTTCACTTTACATCATTATTATATAATTACAATCGAATATCAAACTTGATGTTTGAAACAGTAATCTGGTTACATATTTTACGTCCATGCATGTTGGTGTGTGCAGTGCCATTAGGACTAATTACGATGCACCTGTTCCTGATTAAAGCGTAATCACAGCACATACATATAAGGACTCTCAGTAACACACAGACTTTGCGAAGTATATGCTCTGTACCCTGCGTATGACGTTAAAAAGCCTTGTATTTTGTATCAATTTTCTGGTTTTGACAGTTTGTGTTTTTGGACTGTAAGTATTATATTACCTCTGATATCTTGTCTGTCTCACTTGACCACTGCCTGTTTGTCGACTCTGCCTTTGTCTCTGTTTGATAGCATGTTTTCAATAAAACTCTTCCTGCGATTACATCTGTCTATCACCCTTACATGACAGAAACCGTCAATTTTCCAATGAGCTAATGGACTAATAAAACTGTGAGCTAGTTTTATATGAAACTGTCATAAATAGTTACTAACACTTTTTATGGAAAATAATCCTATGCGGCGGCACGGTGGTGTAGTGGTTAGCGCTGTCGCCTCACAGCAAGAAGGTCCGAGTTTGAGCCCCGTGGCCGGCGAGGGCCTTTCTGTGCGGAGTTTGCATGTTCTCCCTGTGTCCGTGTGGGTTTCCTCTGGGTGCTCCGGTTTCCCCCACAGTCCAAAGACATGCAGGTTAGGTTAACTGGTGACTCTAAATTGACCGTAGGTGTGAATGTGAGTGTGAATGGTTGTCTGTGTCTATGTGTCAGCCCTGTGATGACCTGATGACTTGTCCAGGGTGTACCCTGCCTTTCGCCCGTAGTCAGCTGGGATAGGCTCCAGCTTGCCTGCGACCCTGTAGAACAGGATAAAGCGGCTAGAGATAATGAGATGAGATGATCCTATGCTACTTTTTAAAAAGCAAATTAAAAATAGGCGCTGCATAAAAACCCATCTATTTTATGTAAATACAGATATAAATTTCATTATCCGGTGGTCAAGTGTTTGAGATACATTGCCTTTCACTTACGGTCAAGTCCCCTGTGGTGGCACACATTCGTACGGACGTCGTACGGTCGCAAAAGCCATAAAAAATCAAGTTGATGCATTACCATATTCTCTTAAGTATGGAGCGCCGCTATCAGCATTAAGCACTACAAAATAATAAGGAACTGAGCAGCTCTCTCTATACAACAAGTTTAATTAATTATGCTTTACATTTTAACCAGCACACAGTTCTTCGATAGAGTTAGCTAATAAAGCCAGAAGCTTCCTCGAACTCACTAACCCATTTTTAATTCTGTTCTGAATGAATCTAAACCAATGTTTAATTCTGTTTTGAAATAGATAAAATAAAATCACAATTCCACCTTACCTTTGAATAGTTTTAGAACAAACTTTGTAGCATCTTTAGTGCTTTTAGGAACAACGTTTTCTTTCATAAATTGTAATTTTTCCTCACTTATGGTGACAAAGCGATTGGCCACCATTTTGCCAAGTCGCTCAAGGGGATTATCAAAAAATAATCTGAATCTCTCGACTAATCAGCGCACTCAATTTCCTATAATCACCTCCGTATTTATATTAATTATATTTGATTTATTCTGAGTGCCTGTCATCTTATCATATCAGAAGTACTGCAGAATTACTCAGTTTGCTTGACTGGTGAGAAATGGAATTCTGTCTGAAGACTGGGGGATGTTAACATTTTATCATTTAGCTTTTGCCCACTTTGTCATTCAAGTATTTAAAACCTGCATGATTGCAATAAAACACATGAAATTCAGCTCATGAAATAATGCTACAAGGGTACTCTACTTATCACAGTTAGCAGTGGAGCTCCGTGTTGAATTTTTAGCATTTTAACATTAAGCTTTGGCCCACATGGTTTTCAAGCACTTGAATGGCCAAGTTATAACACTAAAACACATGATATTCAGCTCATTATGATTATATTCCCATAACCTGAGTAACTTATGTTACATAGACACTACTTGTTTCAGCAGCTAGACTCAGAGCTCCGTGTCTCCAGTGTGCCAAGTAGATGTTAACATTTTAGCATTTAGCTTTTTGCCTACTTTACCATTCAGCCATACAGGTTATAGCACTAGAAATAAGTTAAATTAGATTCATACCGATTTATGAGGATGGTTAAGAGTGCCTCCGTTGCCTTGTCATTTATGTATAACAAGTTCTCAGTGATTTTCAGCTGAAACTCTTACTACTAGCATTGTTAAACACAGCTACATAGTTATTTAACATGTTCATTTAAGGGTGGATAATCCAAAGCATCTCCTTACATGAAATGTTTTTATCACTTAGATAAAACAAACAACCTACTGGATTCATTATATAAAGAAGGCCATCAGATCAAATCATTATACAGATTGGGTTTAAAAGATCTGTCCAGGAGCAACATTGCTAATTCACTGAAGCACTGGCAGTGTTTATCCTGGTGTTACTGCATTTCATGTCAAGTTGTTTTTCTCCTTAAAGCGCAGCATGATTTTTGCCAACACAAAAATGATCTAGCTACACTGGGAAATCCATGTTTCTCTTCCCCCTCCTCTCCCTTCCCAGCAAGCTGCGATGGGGGTAGAGTGAAGGGGCATTGGGGCACGTCTATAAAATGACTGACACAAGGCCTGTCCAACCAATTGCAGTCCAGAGTATAGTTCATTTGCAGGCATGGTAGGGTGGCACAGTGGTGTAGTGATTAGCACTGTCACCTCACAGCAAAAAGGTTCCGGGTTTGAGCCCAATGGCCGACATGGGCCTTTCTGTGTGGAGTCTGCATGTTCTCCCTGTGTCTGCTCCAGTTTCCCCCACAGTTCAAAAGACATGCAGTTAGGTTAACATGGGGTGGCTTTGGGCTGAAGTGCCCTTGAGCAAAGCACCTAACCTGCAACTGCTCCCTGGGCGCAGTAGCATAGCTGCACACTGCTCTGGGTGTGTGTGTGTGTGTGTGTGTGTGTGTGTGTGTGTGTGTGTGTGTTCACTGCTTCATGTGTTAAACGCAGAGGACAAATTTCACTATGCTTGAGTGTGCATGTGACAAATAAAGGCTTCTTCTAAAGAAATAAAGGCTAACTTTTTCAGACTCTTAATTAATTCAGACTCTTCCATAACCGTAATACAGTCTATCAAATACATTTGGCCAAGCTTACATGCATAAGGTATCCACTTGTGCTGAGTCTATAGCTTAAAGCCAAACAAAAACCCAAAAAGTAAACTCCTTTATACTGACAGATAATATCCATAAAAGGCATGTTCAGTTATTCATTTGCTCATATTTGTACCTGTATACTGTGTCAAGATTTTATTTAAAAAGAAAAACAATGCCCTGGGGCCTGCCATCTCACTCTCTCCAAGGTTCAAATGGTGCCCTCCGGGTGCAAATTACATGAGAGAATCTGAGATTGTGACATCACTTCCACGCTACATGACTTACCGAGGCTGAGATCGAGTGGATATGTTGCTTCTAAATTGTTGTAAACAACCCTGAAGATGCCCAAATGATAAGCGTTTGGGGTGTAGAAATAAGCCCAATCATTGCCAAGGGAAATTCTTTTTTTGCTATCCCCAATCCTACAAAATATATTCCTTTTACAAGCTGTGAAATGGCTGCATTTCATCGGCACTGGTCACACTGTGGACAAATTTCATTTCAGCAAGAACAAGGTAGCTTGTGAAGACCATTTCACGGCACAAAAGATCACAGAAACAGGAAGAAAAGAAAGGCAGTAAGGTAAGCGATAATTCAATAACTTCTGGCAGCCGACAATTTTGCTGCCTATAAACGCTCCATCGCCTGCAATTTGCAGTGTTTGTGGGGTTTTTTTCTCAATTTAAAATTTTCTTGTATTTTTATGGGACATGCTTTGGTTGCTTTTATTCACTGAGAAAAGTGATCTTTTTAGACGGCAAGAATCACATTTATGCTAGGACTACCAGTCAACATTATTTACTCATATCTGTATCAGTACTGTTTGTAATTGTGTTATCTAGCCAAGTGAGATTCATCTCATCTCATTATCTCTAGCCACTTTATCCTGTTCTACAGGGTCGCAGGCAAGCTGGAGCCTATCCCAGCTGACTACGGGCGAAAGGCGGGGTACACCCTGGACAAGTCGCCAGGTCATCACAGGGCTGACACAGACAACCATTCGCACACACATTCATACCTACGGTCAATTTAGAGTCACCAGTTAACCTAACCTGCATGTCTTTGGACTGTGGGAGAAACCGGAGCACCCGGAGGAAACCCACGCGGACACAGGGAGAACATGCAAACTCCGCACAGAAAGGCCCTCGCCGGCCACGGGGCTCGAACCCGGAACTTCTTGCTGTGAGGCGACAGTGCTAACCACTAAACCACCGTGCCACCCCAGGTGAGATTTAAACTTCATAAAAGTCAAGTCTGTTAATTCATGGATTTTGTTGCCAGTAAAATTCATATGGCTACAGAAAATTTGAGTCAGTGGCTCTGTGTTACTAAGGCAAAACGGTGTACTAGTGGGTAAGCTACCTCACAAGCAGATATCCAGTTTTAGTCCAAATGGCTACGCCCAAGGAAGCCTATTCTTCACAATATCACAACTTTTAAATTAGATAAATTGTTGGTGTAAAATTTTATTTTTAATTAAAAAGTGCTGGGGGGTGGGGGTGGGGTGGGGGCGCACACCAGGGCACTTGCCTTGATTGGCAAATGAAGTATGGACCAAGGGTTTTGTTTGGCTTTCTTTTTATCATGTTCTGCATATTTTTCAGGTTATTTGTACATTTTGGGAAATCAACTATTGCTCCTTTTGAGTCTAATAAGCTTTTCCTTCTTGGCAATTGTTAAATGGAGGGTGTTTCAAAAAATTTGATGTCATTTCACAATCTAATAACTTTGCCAATTACTATTCAACTGACCTCAAATTTTAACAGCATGTGTGGAAACAGGTCAAAATTTGATATTTAATGTTTTTTGTTTTTATCTTTTTAGGTATAGAAATGCCATTCCCTGGAAAAGAAAAGGAATTGTGTGTGTTAGAGAATGCTTGAACACAGTCGAACAAGACTGTGCAATGTGCATTTATTAGAGAATTCTCTAAAAATGCACCAACTGCAATGCAGATTTGGACCTGGCACAAAAAGTTCAAAGAGGAAGGCTCTGTGTGTGTGTGTGTGTGTGTCTCTGTCTCAGGCCACACGCATATTGAAAATTTGTAAAATTGTTCATGGAATCCACATACCTTTGAATTTCTCATTCAAATTTTGAGGAATAAATCTTACATTGTTCAACATGAAACCTGTTCAGTTTCATTTGCCTAGACTATGTAGTTTCTGGGATAATTGCACCTCAAATAAAATTTTTTGAAAACACCCTGTATTTTAAGTAAAAAAAAAAAAATTATACACACACATATATATACACACACACGTGTGTGTGTGTGTGTGTGTGTGTGTGTGTGTGTGTATATATATATATATATATATATATATATATATATATATGAATGAGTGTGTGTGTGTGTGTGTGAGATATATATATATATATATATATACACATACACACACACACACGTGTATATATATATATATATATATATATATATATATATATATATATATAAAAGCACGCTCTCTCTCTCACACACACACACACACACACACTCCCAGTCTCTGCAAATTCACTGTCTTGTGTTTGTGCATTAAATAAACATCTCTAGTTCTTAAGTGTCCACTATAGAGGAGGTCTAAAGACCTCTCTAGAGATTAGATTAGATAGAACTTTATTGATCCCTTTGGGTGGGTTCCCTCAGGGCGGGTTCCCTCAGGGAAATTAAAAATAGTGTTTATATAGCTCTCTAAGTATTTATATAGCGTTTATGCAGAGGATGAGAGACATATTGCTATTCCTGCATACAGCATTACTGTAGGAAGGCTACTACAAATACAATTTAAATGTTTTATGGATCTATTCAAAACAGAGATTGAACTACAACTACTTAAATTGCAGGTTTTGTTGGAGAGCAAATAACCGTTGAACTAGCAAATTGAGCATAGAAAAATAGCTTAATCTTGTACAAGCATTATAATTTCCTGACTCCAAATAATTTCACTCCTTGTGCAGAAGAAAAAAAAGAAAACCTTTAATAGCCTTCCCAGTGTTGTGTACCATTCTCTTTAACTAATCAATGATCCACTGATCAGTTTTCAATTTTGATATAGCAACCCTTTCCAGGCAAAACAGGAGCACAAATTTCTCTCAAACAACTCAATATACTAAGAACCTAGTTATAACACAAACATAAGGCCTGCATAGCATTCCTCTCATACATCTCAGACCACAAGACACACTCCTGCCGTGGAGGTCAAAGGCACTGGCACGAGTTTAGCTTTCTGCCATCTACTTATCATGAGGATCAACTTGTGTTAGAAGTGTTAAAACAAAATATTTCATTCTAGTTGTAACAGTAAAGCAAGGGGTACAGCAATAATAATGCATAAAAAAATTCAGTTCATCACTTCCAGCTTCATTTCTGACCCACAGGGCCCGTATGTTATAGTATCAGGGACACTTTATCACACTCCTGTCTTATTGGTAAATATTTATGCTCCCAATTGGGATGATGTGGGATTCGTGCAAAAGGTTGTCTCTCAGCTACCTGACCTTGACGCTAACCTGTTGATTTTGGGGGGAGATTTTAATTGCGTAATGGATCCTAATTTGGACCGGTCAAATCCCAAAGCGCAGACTCTCTCTAAAATGGCTGGTAGGTTCTCAGATTTTTTCAGCCATGTAGCATGTGTGGATCCAGGGCGACATTTCAATCCCCATAGTAAGGCATTTTCTTTTTTTTCAAATGTGCATCATACTTACTCTAGGATCGATTACTTTTTTATTGACAGAAGACTCTTGAATTCAGTAGAGACAGTTGAATATTCAGCCATTGTAGAATCAGACCATGCCCCTATACTAATGACTCTCATTTTTCGCCAAAACTACAGTTGTCAGCCTCAATGGCGTTTTAATACCACACTACTGTCAGATAACACATTCTGCACTTCAATTGAAATAGCCATAAATAAATTTCTGGAAACTAATAAAATTGATGTGTCCCCATCACTGCTTTGGGAAACTCTTAAAGCTTATCTTAGAAGAGAAATAATAGCGTATTCTTCTTATATTAATAAGGAAAGAAAGAAACAAAAACAACAGTTGATTGAAGCCATATTTGAATTGGATAAGAAAAATTCCATATCCCCAAGCGCATCACTTCATAAGGAAAGAATATCATTACAAACACAGTACAACCTAATATCCACATCTGAAACGGAACGACTTATTATGAGATCACGAGGACTATATTATGAGCAGGGGGAAAAATCAGGGCGTCTTTTGGCACATCAACTTAAGTCTAAGTCGGCAGCACAGATTATATCAGAAATTGAAGCTGAAACGGGGAGGGCCACAACAGACCCCTTAAAAATTAATCACATTTTTAAAGATTTTTATTCTGATTTGTATAGTTCAGAATCTTTGAAGGACACATCACTGTTTCATGATTTTTTCAAAAATCTAGAAGTCCCTACCTTATCTTCTAATCAGAGAGAATGTCTGGATGAACCAATTGAATTGAGGGAAGTTAGCTCTGCTATTTCGGCCATGCAAAATGGAAAGTCTCCAGGGCCTGATGGCTTCCCGATCGATTTTTATAAAAAATTCTCTAAACAACTAGCCCCGCTGCTGTTAGATATGTTTGATGACGCTCTGTCAGAGGGCAAAATTACCTGACTCTCTTAATGAAGCATCCATAACTCTTTTGTTAAAGCCAGGCAAGGATGCTTCTAAGTGTGGGTCATACCGACCAATATCCCTTTTAAATACAGATATTAAAATACTTTCCAAACTACTAGCTACACGTTTGGAAAAATTGCTGCCACACATCATATCACCTGACCAAACAGGTTTTATTAAAAATGGGCATTTATTTTCAAACATAAGACATCTTTTGAATGTGCTATACAGCCCCTCATCAAATGATGTTCCAGAAATTGTGGTGTCTTTAGATGCTTTAAAAGCATTCGATCGTGTGGAATTGGATTTTCTTTTTTTTGTTCTAAAGAAATTTGGTTTTGGTAAAACATTTCTCAAGTGGATTCAACTGCTTTACTCTTCCCCCCACGCCTCAGTTATTACAAATCGCATCCGCTCCCAAAATTTTCCTCTGTCTAGGGGCACCAGACAGGGCTGCCCATTGAGCCCTTTACTATTCACACTTGCCATAGAACCATTAGCCCTGGCTCTCAAATCAACACCCTCAATAAGAGGTATCAGAAGATGGGGATTGGAATTGAGGTTGTCATTGTATGCAGATGATTTATTGCTTTACATATCAGATCCATTGAATTGTATTAATACAATAATTTCAGTGTTGCACAATTTTGGTCAGATCTCAGGATATAAGCTTAATTTAACAAAAAGTGAATGCTTACCCATAAACAAACTAGCTATGCAAATCCCAGACCATGCTCTACCATTTCATATTTCTAGGTCAGGATTTAAATACTTGGGTATCAATATAACACCTTCATTTAATAGCCTCTTTGATGAAAATTTTGCACCACTCATGTCTAAATTGAACTCAGATTTGCAAAGATGGGATGTTCTACATCTAACCATGGCAGGCAGAGTGAACTGCATTAAAATGAATGTTTTGCCTAAATTTTTATTTTTATTTCAATGCATTCCTATTTTCTTGCCAAAGTCTTTTTTCTATAAACTTGACAAACTTGTATCTAGATTCATATGGAAAGGTCAAAACCCAAGAATTAAGAAGGATTTCTTACAACGATCAAGGGTGGAAGGCGGGTTGGCTCTGCCAAACTTTAGAGTTTATTATTGGGCAGCAAATTTCCACAAAATAGCATATTGGATTCAGTCTGCAGATACAGATTGGTGTGAAATGGAGTACATGTCATGCACATCATCATCTCTCCTCGCTCTGGTTTCATCCAACTTTCCCATGAAGATTTCCAGGTTTACATCCAACCCAGTGGTAATATCTACATTAAAAATATGGGCTCAATTCAGAAAGCAGCATGGCCTGAGGGATACTCTTTTGACTTATACTCCACTATGTAACAATCACAACTTCTTACCAGCTAAACTTGACCACACATTTATCACATGGCATAGGAAAGGAATTAAGAGGTTTAGTGATCTGTATATTAACGGATCCTTTTCTTGTTTTGAGGATTTGTGTTCTAAATATGAGCTCCAGCAAAAGGACCTGTTTCGCTATTTTCAAGCTCGACAATTTGCTAGAAGCCACAGCCCACAATTTCCTATCCTTCCAAGTGAATCACTTTTGAACTTAATTTTGAAGGCTCCTTTTTTTCTGAGGGGTTTCACTACACACTGTTACACAATCATCATGAAAACGGACATTGTCAACCTGGACAAGATAAAAAAAAAACTGGGAGAACGAACTTGGAGAGGAAATCTCAGAAGACACTTGGACTGGTGCTTTAAAAAAAGTGAACAGTAGCACGTCTTGTGCAAGACTAAGTTTGATTCAGTTTAAGGTTGTCCATCGCCTACACTGGAGTAGAGCAAGGATCTCATCCATTTACCCAAATGTTGATAGTAATTGTGTCAGATGTCATATTAACGTGGCAGATTTGACTCACATGTTTTGGTCTTGCCATTTGTTAACAGGCTATTGGTCTGGTATATTTGATGTACTGTCCAAAGCTTTTGGAGTCACTCTACAGCCTTGTGCAATGATAGCATTATTTGGGGTACCGAACAAGGAAGCAAATTTAACCAAGAACCAACAGAACATTATAGCATTTGTTTCACTGCTGGCACAAAGGCGAATTTTGCTTCATTGGAAGTCAGGTGCGCCACCTACTGTCGCTCAGTGGTTGAAAGATGTAATGCTATTTTTACACTTGGAAAAGATCAAATTTGCTATAAGGTGCTCAGACAAATTTCAATCTGTTTGGGAACCCTTTCTATCATACTTTAGTGGTCTCTGAGAGCTCCCACAGGCATTGCAATAAATTAAAAGATTCTATGGGTTTAGCCTTACAATTTGAGCACACACAAAGGTACACTTTGTTTGTTGGCCATAAAGACCTTTGAAGTCAGGTTGTCCCTTGATTAAACTATTTATTTACTGTTTTAATTTGTTTATTTTGACATCTACCTAGGTCTACCAAACATAAAACTAAGGTCTGTTATTGGTATGGTTTCTGTTATTTTATTATCACGATTATTTTGGTCCAGTCGGGGTGGGGGGAGGGAAGGGAGGGGGGTGGTTTTGAATGTGTTCAAAAAAAAAAAAAAGTTTAAAAAATGAAAAATCTTTTGTAACCATGGTGATGATTTAATCGCTGCTATCTCTGATTTTTCAATAAAAAGATATAAAAAAAAAAAAGAAGTGTTAAAACAAAACCAAAGATTAGTTTACGGGTAGCAGTTACTTTCATATCATGCCAACTTTATCTAACAGTGTGTCTCAATTTACGTATTTCCCTACTTACACTTGCTATTTTGGAGTGCCTAAGTGCACTGACAAGAATGGCATCATGCAGTGCACTATGGGTACCTGGATGTTGTACGTCAAATGGTTGAAATGTTGGTGTTATTTTCTTTTTAATCATATTGTGTATTCTGTATTCCTGTCAAAATATTTATTACATCAATAATAGAAGTGGAAAGACCAAATTTTATTCTTTACAGAAAATTTACACACACATGGCAACTTATTAAATGAACTGGGAGCGCTCAGAACAGGTATCAATCATGTACCCAACTGATAAAAAGTAAATATCAGTCGCTACAGTTGTATAAAGTAAGGTTACTTTTATACACTCAGAAATCCTTACATTTTTGCATATTGCACCCAAAAGTAGATTAGGTAAAAATAGACCTAATTCCCACCCATATTCATGAAGCTCTGCCTCATAATTTTAAGTGGCCCTTAGAGGCTGTCCACACGGCAACAGATTCAGGTGAATCTGATAAAATTGTTTATCGTTTCGGCCTGGCGTCCACACGGCACCGACGTTTTGGGTGTCCCAAAACGAGAACGGGTTCCAGAGTGGAAAAATCCGGCAACGGCGCCCTTGCAAAGTCGTCTGGATGAGTAAAACAGATTTGTTTACGATGACATCACAACCACATGACTAGAACAAGCAGCACTCTCGCTGTTTTGTATGAACCACTGCATTGCATTCACTTTTGTATACAGCTTTTCTTTTAAATAAACAAGTAACTGAACCATTTCTTGAATTTCTTTTTTTTAATTGGATAAGACTGCTTTTCAAAATGTTCACACACAATATACAAAGTTATATAAATTATATAAAAATGCTTTTCAAAATGTTCACACACAATAAGAAAATTAAGTTATATAAAACTATGCACACTAATAAAACTAATTTGTACACACAGAAGGCACAATTTCCTCACGTAGTCGCAGCCATCTTCTTCTTGTTGTGTGCTTGTTCCTGTGAGTGCTTCACGCCGGGTAGAAGAAGGGGTTTATGCGCATGCGTCCTACTACTTCTATTGTTCTGGTGTCTCCAATGGGACCGTCTTACAGCGCACGTAGAGGTGTGACGTGTATTGCATCGTTTTCAGCAAGCGTTGCGTTGCCATATGTACCTGATATTTTACTGATCCGTTGCCCATGTGGACGCAATATTTTTTTAAATAAAATCTCGTTGCTGTTGTCGTGTGGATGTAGCCTTAGGAGTGTCCATAAAATGACTGACAGGAGGTTCATCCAAACAAACAAGCATTCTAGAACAGATGTTGGTTTTCCAAGCATTTTAACATTTTTGCTAAGGCCACTGTTTTTATTGTATTCTACCCATCTTCTAGGCTATTTGTGCAAGTAAAGAGGAAAAAGATCGACTATTGCACCTTTAAATATCAGTTCGACTATTATTTATCCTGTTAAGATGGTGCTACCTGGCACACCGTCATATATCGGGGGGTTTGTGATAAGATTCTGGTTTTACAATCTGCCTCCCAAGATTTTCTTGTTTATCCACATACAGAGCCTACAATAAAAGTACAAGAATAATATAATAGAAACACTCATTTTAGATGTCAAAACAGTGTGCTGAGCGTATGAGACTTAATCGTCCTCATTTCCACTAAACTTGTGAGGCGTACAGGGAAATTCATCATGTTAGTCTTCTAAGTCTGAGACAGCACATGCAAGAAATCAAGCCAACCAGCCACATTCTCCAAAAGATTTTTTTTTTTGCATATTCGTGCCGAAACATGTCTACGCAAATGACAAAGCCTTTCCAAACCTTTACTCACGTGATACTGTTGTGCTCAGCATGCATTCTTGTGTTAAGGGAAGTACACACAGGAACAGACATGCAGCTATGTCGCAACCAGAGACTAGGATATGCCAATGAAATTCAGCTACTTGTAGCAATGATAGGTGGGATGAGGTCGGATTGGTTTAGTTCAGATAGTGGGAAGAGAGGACGCTGGAGCAGAAGCAGCAGTGTGTGGACAGGTGGAGTTTGGAAATACTTTGAACTAAATATGACAAAACCGTAAATAAAGTGGACTTTATTATCTGAACAAAGAGCACTGGGACTTATTAGCAGTAGTATTAGTTGGAGATTGTGCAGAACACCGTGGAGGTCCGGAATTATATTCTTGCACTGCTCCTCACAAACTCTGACAGGATGGCAGGGAGGAGGAGTTGAGCATGGAGTTTAGTGAGGATAATGAAAGGATGGAGAGTGAAGAGGTAGAGGAGGGAATAGAACCAGTTAGGTAAGAAGTTGTACAATGGGAGGAGAGGAAAAAAAAAGGAAAGGCTTCTAGTGAAGGAGAATTGGAAAGCGAAGGAAGATAAGGGCCCTAATGCAGGATTGCTTAATGTAGTGGTAAAATTAAAGAGAGAGTGGAGTAAAGAAAAATCGACTGCTAAAGTTAACAAAAATCATTAGGGGACAAGTTGAAGAAGTGAAAAATTCAAGAACTTTAGGAGATATAAACTTGCTAATAGGATGTCTTATCAAAGTGCAAGGTGGAGAAAGCAAAGAAAATGACTAGTGTTGTCCAGGGTTGTAAGAGTTTGGGAAAAGACATTCAGTAATTACAAAAGGGTGATAGCTGAGGTTCCTTGGAGTGTTAATATGAGGGAACTTGTGAAAGACCTCAGGGTGAGGAATAGTATAGTAAAGAGGGTGGAAAGAATGATGAGGGGAGTAGAGAAAAAGGAGACAAACCATCTTAACAGAATTTGAGGAAAGCATACTTCCAAATCAGGTATATTTCAGATTTCTAAGGTATAGTGTAAGAGAACACATCCCAAAACCTATGAGGTGCTACAGCTGCAAGGAGTTTGGACATGTGGCCAAAGTGTGCAAAGCAAAGCAAAGATGTGCTAGGTGTGGTGGACAACATGAATATGGGAAATGTGGAGTGGGAGTGAGGTAATCACAGCATAATTTATTGCAGACAGAAGGGAGTGGAGCTACTCAGTTTTGACTGATGGAAATGAGACTCCAGTAACAAATGAAGTAGTAGAATTGATGCCATACACTTTTGTTAAAATAAATAGCACCAATAATCTGTCTGGAGAAGCTAGAAGATGCAGAAAGAGAGCAAAAGTCTGAAAACATGGAGGCTCTAGGGAGAAAAGATAATATGGATGGACAGCACAATGCCCCTTTCAGTATGGGAGAACTAGGAAGAACACTGGGTAAAACAGGCAAGACTGCACCTGGTAAAGATGAAATATATCATGCTAAAATATCTAGGTGAAAAAGGTTTGTGTGGGATGAGGGAAGATTGCCCGAGAGCTGGAAAGAGGCAATAATCAATCCCAATTAGGAAACCTGGGAAGGAGGCTAGCAGGCCTGGAAACTACAGGCCAGTTGCCTTGACATCCCACATCTGCAAACTAATAGATCATCTGATGAACAAGAGTTTAATATATCTCCTGGACAACAGAGGTGTGCTGGCTGCAAACCAAAATGAATTCAGGAGAGGAAGGAACACTGTGGACCCAGTGCTGTGTCTAGAAGATGAAATCAGGAAAGCCCAAGCGAACAAAGAGACGGTAGTTGCAGTGTTCTTTGATGCTGAGAAAGCAGATGATATATTATGGAAAGAGAGACTTCTAATCAAGCTGCACACAATGGGAATAGGAGGCAAGATGTTCAATTGGGTTATGGACTTTCTACAGGGAAAAACTATTCAAACGAAGACAGGAGCTGTGTCCGAAATTAATCACTCATTCACTACTCCCTACTCACTATCTAGGGAATTCTATATAGAGGATTATATAGTGAGCTCATTGGTAAAATGAAAAAAAAAAAAAAGCCAAAAAAACCCTCCACTTTTGGACACTACTCCACCGTGCTGTTGTTTACGTCATTACTGTCGCACAATTAAAATATGCCACATCATTCAGCTGGTGGGTTTTCAAAATAAATGCATGCATTTTTGTGATAAATACATTATACGGAGCGTATTTCCCACATTAATAAATACAAAGTACGTTCTGTCTGCTGCATCTTTCAGTTCTTTTAAATCAAGGCTGAATACTTTCTTCTTTGCCACTGCTTTTTATTAATTCCTCGCTCTGCACTGTAACTTTTATTCTTGCATTTTATCCATCTTATTCTATTTTAGCTTCTTTTCTATTCTCTTACTATTTTTAATTGTACTTAAATATCTGTTTCTTCCTCTGTCCATTCACCCCAACACACTACAGTATTATTGTCATTTTTTCGCCACAACTTATAAATTTGTCTCATGCCCGTTGTCATAAGGAAAAACAAACTACTGCTATACTCAATCTAAAATACTTAACGGTCCTTATGAAACAGCTTTTCTTTCAGTGCAACCACAATGCATGATGCATGATATTGCTTGGTTAGTGACCATTGGTTGTACACTACTTTTCACGGTGCATTGTGGGATAACCATGAGTCCACTATATAGGGTGTAATAATTCTGACTATACATTTGGACAGCACTACAAAATGGCGAACTCACTATATAGTGAGTGATTTCGGACACAGGGAGGGTCAGAGTTATCAAACCAGTATGTTGTAGAAAATGGAATTTATCAAGGGAGTGTGTTATGCCCTATTATTCTATCATGAAATGTTACGAATGTCAAGATCCCAATGGATATGGGGAAAATCACTGTTTGCAGATGTCAGGCCATTGTGGGAAAAAGGGAAAGGAAGGATGTCGAATACATAGTTAAGGAATTGCAAAAGGGAATTAATCAAGTTGAAAAATGGTGAACAAAATGGGGATTTAAATTTTCAGTGGAACAAAACAAAAGCTATGTTCTTTAGAAGGGAAAAAAAACCCTCAAGGAATAGAACATGAAACTATACCCTAGAGCAGGGGTCACCAAACTACGGCCCGCGGGCCAGATCCGGCCCGCCACCCCCCTTTGACCGGCACCCCAGCCCCTCTGCCCCCCATCACTTGAACCGGCCCTATGAGGCAATCCCCAAAAGTGGTCATGGCCTATTTTTTTAAATTGCTTTTTGGCAAATAATAACATGTCTGCATCTTGTATTTTGTTGATTTTATCAATTAAAATTGATATTTAGTTATAAAATGAACTATTCATATTTTCCGAATTTTCGTCATACGCTCGCGATCAAGCAGTGACAGGCAGCGCATGCGCAGAGAACTGTCAGTGTTCAGGACAGCAAAATGGCTAGCGGTAAGCGAAAAGCTGACAGAGAGTGCAGAGTTTTTAAAGAACAGTGGACCACCGATTATTTTTTTGTTCAGTGTAAGGACCATGCAGTTTATCTTGTATGTAAAGAAAGTGTGCCGGTTTTCAAAGAATATAATCTGCGTCGTCACTATGAAACCCGCCACAAAGAGTATGCTAGTTTGCGAGGGCAAACAAGAGAAGACAGGATTCGGAGGATGAAATGCGGACTGGCTGCACAACAGAATGTATTCCTTCACCAAACCCAGATCAACCAGGCTGCTGTCTGAGCTAGCTATAAGGCAGCTCACCTACTAGCTACCCATGGAAAGCCGTTTACTGATGGGGACTTTGTTAAAGTATGCATGCTTGCTGTGGCCGAGGTGGTGTGTCCCGACAAAAAGGATGCGCTCAATGCGGTGAGTCTCTCCGCACCTACTATGACCAGGCGAACCGAAGATTTGGGGGACAACGTGTATGACCAGCTGAATGAGAAAGCGTCAGAATTCGAGTTTTTTGCTTTGGCCATGGATGAGAGCAATGACGTGCAGGACACAGCACAACTGCTGTGATCTACTGATTATTATAATTTCACTGTTTTTTAAAATGTATTTATTTTATAGGCCTATTTATTTGACCTTTATTAAGTGCTGCATACAATTATTATTTATATTATTAATAATATCAACAGGCCTACCTACAATTTATAATTTTCCACTCACCTTTGCCAGTGTCAATCACCTCAAAAAGGCAGATGTTTCTTACCTTGACAGCTTTGATATTATTTTTATTAGAAAATAAATAAATGGAATATCAGTGGTATTTCAAATTAAAACAGTGTGAAGACTTGATTACTACTTTTGCAAACCACTAGTAAAGATAAACAAATATGTGCCAGGAATCAAGTGTTGATAGAGTAGTATGGATACTAGTATGGATACCCCACTACTAAGTGGGGATGGCCGTGCCAGGCTAGTAATCTTTACTACACAATGAGGCCTGCTGGTGGTCATATTTGTCTGGGTCATACAATTCTATGTGATATAGCTGACCCGACCCCGGCCCCCATCACAGTCAGGAACGACAATGTGGCCCCCAGAGAAAAAAGTTTGGTGACCCCGGCCCTAGAGAGTGCTGAGAATTTTCATTTTCTAGGAGTACATTTTGATCAGAGGTTAACATGGAGAGAGCATATTAAATATGTGACTCATAAAAGAAAAAAAAAAGTGAAAAAATGTGTCATGGTGTCTTTGAGGATTTTTTTTTTTGGGGGGGGGGGGGGGGGGGGCAGTATTGAGTCTCTGAAATACATCCATGTAGCCCTAATAAGATGAAGGCTAGATTATATAAAAAGTATTGTGTATGAGTCAGCAGTAAATTCTGTGTTAGCAGGCCTGGATGTTATCCAAGCTCAGGCTCTAAAAGCAAGTTCAGAATTTAATAAGAGAATATCTGATTGTTTAAATGTGTATACTGTTGAATTGTATGTCTTGCTGATGGCATTAGAATGGATTCAGCAAGCCAGTTGGCGCAATAAAGTAATATGTAGTGACACTGTCAGGACTTGAAATCAAGTCATATACAGCAGGAAAACATCAGGATCTGCTGTACGAAATCTTGTTTGCGAACTCAAGAATACAACCCCGATTCCAAAAAAGTTGGGACAAAGTACAGATTGTAAATAAAAACGGAATGCAATAATTTACAAATCTCACAAAATGATATTGTATTCACAATAGAACAGACAACATATGTCGAAAGTGAGATATTTTGAAATTTCATGCCAAATATTGGCTCATTTGAAATTTCATGACAGCAACACATCTCAAAAAAGTTGGGACAGGGGCAATAAGAGGCTGGAAAAGTTAAAGGTACAAAAAAGGAACAGCTGGAGGACCAAATTGCAACTCATTAGGTCAATTGGCAATAGGCCATTAACATGACTGGCTATAAAAAGAGCATCTTGGAGTGGCAGCGGCTCTCAGAAGTAAAGATGGGAAGAGGATCACCAATCCCCCTAATTCTGCACCGACAAATAGTGGAGCAATGTCAGAAAGGAGTTCGACAGTGTAAAATTGCAAAGAGTTTGAACATATCATCATCTACAGTGCATATCATCATCAAAAGATTCAGAGAATCTGGAAGAATCTCTGTGCGTAAGGGTCAAAGCCGGAAATCCATACTGGGTGCCTGTGATCTTTGGGCCCTTAGACGGCACTGCATCACATACAGGCATGCTTCTGTATTGGAAATCACAAAATGGGCTCAGGAATATTTCCAGAGAACATTATCTGTGAACACAATTCACCGTGCCATCTGCTGTTGCCAGCTAAAACTCTATAGTTCAAAGAAGAAGCCGTATCTAAACATGATCCAGAAGCGCAGACGTCTTCTCTGGGCCAAGGCTCATTTAAAATGGACTGTGGCAAAGTGGAAAACTGTTCTGTGGTCAGACGAATCAAAATTTGAAGTTCTTTACGGAAATCAGGGACGCCGTGTCATTCGGACTAAAGAGGAGAAGGATGACCCAAAGTTGTTATGAGCGCTCAGTTCAGAAGCCTGCATCTCTGATGGTATGGGGTTGCATTAGTGCGTGTGGCATGGGCAGCTTACACATCTGGAAAGACACCATCAATGCTGAAAGGTATATCCAGGTTCTAGAGCAACATATGCTCCCATCCAGACAATGTCTCTTTCAGGGAAGACCTTGCATTTTCCAACATGACAATGCCAAACCACATACTGAATCAATTACAGCATCATGGCTGCGTAGAAGAAGGGTCCGGGTACTGAACTGGCCAGCCTGCAGTCCAGATCTTTCACCCATAGAAAACATTTGGCGCATCATAAAACGGAAGATACGACAAAAAAAGACCCAAGACAGTTGAGCAACTAGAATCCTACGTTAGACAAGAATGGGTTAACATTCCTATCCCTAAACTTGAGCAACTTGTCTCCTCAGTCCCCAGATGTTTACAGACTGTTGTAAAGAGAAAAGGGGATTTCTCACAGTGGTAAACATGGCCTTGTCCCAACTTTGAGATGTGTTGTTGTCATGAAATTTAAAAATCACCTAATTTTTCCTCTTTAAATGATACATTTTCTCACTTTAAACATTTGATATGTCATCTATGTTCTATTCTGAATAAAATATGGAATTTTGAAACGTCCACATCATTGCATTCCGTTTTTATTTACAATTTGTACTTTGTCCCAACTTTTTTGGAATCGGGGTTGTAGTAACACAAGGGAGGAATATTACATTCCTGTGCGTCCCAGCAGACATGGGTATCCTGGGAAACGAAAGAGATAAACTGGCAAAAGAAGCAATCAAAAATGTTTAAATCAATAATAAACTATCAAAATAAAAGAAAGGTGGATCAGGAGTGGCAACAATACTGGGACAACACAATAAAAAGGAGACACTTGCACTCAATCCAAAATAGAGTACTGTAGCTATGTTAAGAAATAGGGGAACAAAACTGACCCAAGTAACAAGCAGGCTGAGAACTGGGCACAGCAACCTCAACAGCACACTCACTGTATGATATGAGAAAACACCCAATGGGTCAGGGTTGGTCATAGGCTTATTTCCCGGACGGCGTCAGATACATGATTTCCTGTACAAAGAAAAACTAAAATAATTGCAGTAAAAATTATAGTAGTAAAAAGAGCCGTTTAAAAAAAAAAAAAGATCAGAGACTGAACTGGAAAAAGAAAAAGAAAAACAAACAAACAAACAAAAAAAATCACAACAACAACAAAGGGGAGCGCTATAAAGATATGTAAGGAATGTGGGTAAAGTTGAGAAAACAAGAGGAGGACATGACTGAAAAGAAAAGAAAAATCAGGAAATACTTTTCTTGGGGCAAATTTGATCAGACTGATTGGCTATGAGCTCTCCAGATTTTATTATAAGATAAGATAAAATAAACTTTATTCATCCCTTGGTGGGGAAATTTAAATGTTCCAGCAGCTCACAGACAGAAAGATAGCAAATCAGTGCCATGAGGCTGAGACAGTGGAACATATCCTTATGTTATGCAGTTAATTTATAAACTAAAGACAAGAAGTGACGAAACAGTGATAGAAAATAGGGCAGGCAGAGGACAGCATTACAATTATATTACAATGTGGAGACAGTGGTCAAGGGAGGAAACTCTTATCGAGTTTTTTTTTTTTTAAGGATGACTGGATCAGAAAAACGACTTTAAAATGGATGGACACTGAGAGGGAATAAAACCTGAAGGTGGCAGTAATGCAACATTATGGATGCTAGTTGCCGTAAAACCCATAAGAAAGATGATGGGAAGCAAACACTGAGCTCTACGTAAAAAATCTGGAGAGCTCATAGGCTCGTCAGAGTGAAGCCAGACGGTGGCTATCTTACCACTCACATTGCGGTGTGGAACGCTACTGGAAGCTACACAAAACTGGACAAGTTATTTGTGTCATTGGTGAGAAAAATTACAAGAAAAATGCCTGCATGTGCAACAGCGAACTGTACAAACTGTCAAGTCAAAGGTTGTGGACGGACATTTCACCTACAGCTAGGTCCATAAATATTTGGACAGACACAACATTTTTCTAATTTTGGTTCTGTACATTACCACAATGAATTTTGAACAAAACAATATAGATGCAGTTGAAGTTCAGACTTTCAGCTTTAATTCAGTGGGTTGAACAAAATGATTGCATAAAAACGTGAGGAACTAAAGCATTTTTTAAACACAATCCCTTCATTTCAGGGGCTCAAAAGTAATTGGACAAATTAAATAATTGTAAATAAAATGTTCATTTCTAATACTTGGTTGAAAACCCTTTGTTGGCAATGACTGCCTGAAGTCTTGAACTCATGGACATCACCAGACGCTGCGTTTCCTCCTTTTTAATGCTCTGCCAGGCCTTTACTTCAGCGGTTTTCAGTTGCTGTTTGTTTGTGGGCCTTTCTGTCTGAAGTTTAGTCTTTAACAAGTGAAATGCATGCTCAATTGGGTTGAGATCAGGTGACTGACTTGGCCATTCAAGAATATTCCACTTCTTTGCCTTAATAAACTCCTGGGTTGCTTTGGCTTTATGTTTTGGGTCACTGTCCATCTGTATTATGAAACGCCAACCAATCAGTTTGGCTGCATTTGAGCACACAGTATGTCTCTGAATACCTCAGAATTCATCCAGTTGCTTCTGTCCTGTGTCACATCAATAAACACTCGTGACCCAGTGCCACTGGCAGCCATGCATGCCCAAGCCATCACACTGCCTCCGCCGTGTTTTACAGTCTTCTCTTTATGGTAGATTTGGATATTGATATGCCTACCTCCTGGAGAGTGTTGTTCACTTGGTTGGCTGTTGTGAAGGGGTTTCTCTTCACCATGGAAATTATTCTGTGATCATCCACCACTGTTGTTGTCTGTGGGCATCCAGGTCCTTTTGCATTGATGAGTTCACCAGTGCTTTCTTTCTTTCTTTCTTTCTTTCTCAGGATGTACCAAACTGTAGATTTTGTCACTCCTAATATTGTAGCAATTTCTCGATGGGTTTTTTTCTGTTTTCGCAGCTTAAGGATGGCTTGTTTCACCTGCATGGAGAGCTCCTTTGACCGCATGTTTTCTTCACAGCAAAATCTTCCAAATGCAAGCACCACACCTCAAATCAACTCCAGGCCTTTTATCTGCTTAATTGAGAATGACAAAGGATTTGCCCACACCTGCCCATGAAATAGCCTTTGAGTCAATTGTCCAATTACTTTTGGTCCCTTTAAAAACAGGGTGGCACATGTTAAGGAGCTGAAACTCCTAAACCCTTCATCCAATTTTAATGTGGATACCCTCAAATGAAAGCTGAAAGTCTGGACTTTATGTCCATGCCCATTATATAACTATAACTTGAATATGTTTCAGTAAACAGGTAAAAAAAAACAAAATTTGTGTCAGTGTCCAAATATATATGGACCTAACTGTAGCACCTTGAACAACAGACATTCACAAAGAAGCATAATCCACAATCCTCCATGAAACCTCCCTGAAACAACATCGGGAAGAAACCTTGAGAGAAACCAGAGTCAACAGCAAACTCATTATCTTCTAGGTGACACTTGATCGTGAGATTACAAGTGTATTAAAAGGATGTTCAGCAAGCATTTTGTGAATAAGCATCCTGGAGAAGCACAGGACAATCTTTGTGCATTTTGGCTGCTGCTTCTCACCTGAGCTTTTTATTTTTCTCCCCCCGCCCCCCCCTTGTTTTCCCTTTTTGTGTTTGTATAGTTTGACATTTTTCTTTGCTTGAATGTTTTGTCTGCCGGTTGTGGCGTAGCTCCAGACCCAGTTTTGGGCATCAGTTTCCTTCAGGTCTTGACCTGCCATGGGTGATACCTGTGCTCCTCGCTATGGACTGCAGTTTATGTCCATGTCCATTATATAACTATAACTTGAATATGTTTCAGTAAACAGGTAAAAAACCCACAAAATTTGTGTCAGTGTCCAAATATATATGGACCTAACTGTATGAGTATTGATAGTGTGTGAAAATTTTTACACGTGTGTGCACAGTGCCATTTGCATGGACCCCCTATAGCATTTTATGATGGTTTGCAAGTGCAAAAGAAAAAAAACAAACAAACAGAAAATCTGTCTCATCGTCTTGTCTATTTTTATTGAAAAACAGACATTGATATCTGGGATGAACACTGTGACTGTCAGATTTTCAATGGAAATGTCCCAGACTAGATCAAAGCCAAAGTCTAGACATGTTTGATACTGAATGTGAGAGCTCAAGCTCAATGGCTCAAATTTAAAAAGAAAAATTAACTGAGTAAATTAGCCTCAGTTGCCGAAATGAAAGAAGGACCATAGCCTTAGACAGAAATGGCAGTGAAGGATGAAAATAAAAATCAAGATTTTATTGTTCTAGTGTCAGTTCTATTGTCAGTAGTTATTTTCATTTACCCAAGGCTAAGCAAAATTTACAATGTAGATCATCCACACATCACATCCACTTGCACAAATTGACATGATTGTCTGTTTTAACTACATGGTATTAGTTTAAATTGTGTGCAAGTATATTGATAAGTACTCTTAAACCAGGGTTGGTCATAGGCTTATTTCCCCAAACGGTGTCCGATACGTGATTTCCTGTACAAAGAAAAACTGAAATAAATCACCATAAAAATAATTATAGTAGTAAAAGAGCTGTTTAAAAAAAAAAAAAAAACAAAAAAAAAACACAACAACAACAACAAAGGCCCTGTGATGACCTGGCGACTTGTCCAGGGTGTACCCTGCCTTTCGGCCATAGTCAGCTGGGATAGGCTCCAGCTTGCCTGCGACCCTGTAGAACAGGATAAAGCGGCTAGAGATAATGAGATGAGATGAGACAACAACAAAGGGGTGCACTATAAAAATATATGCAAGGAATGTGGGTAAAGTTGAGAAAATAAGAGGAGGGCATAATTGAAAATAAAATAAAATCAGGAAATACTTTTCTTGGGGCAAATTTGATTGGATACGACAGTGTTTACACATAAGCCAAATACATGCGATGTGAGTGGTAAGTGGCCAGATAGCTTCACTCATCTGTACAGCAGGGAATGGGCTATGAGCTCTCCAGATTTTATAAGATAAACTTTATTCATCCCTTGGTGGGGAAATTTACATGTTCCAGAAGCTCACAGATAGAAAGAGTCAGGAATACACAGTAACAGCAACAAAAAAAAAAAGAAAAAAAGGGTGCAATAAATTATAAAATACAGGGTGTTTCAAAAAATGATATTTCACAATCTAATAACTTTGCCAATTCTCATTCAATTGACCTCAAATTTTAACACCATGTGTGGAAACAGATCAAAGTTTGATGTTTTATCTTTTTAGATATAGAAATGCCATTTACTGGAAAAGAAAAGGTGTTTTGTGTGTAAACACAGTCGAACAAGATTTATGAGATAATTTATGAGATAATTCTCTAAAACTGCACCAACTGCAATGCAGATTTGGACATGGCACAAAAAGTTCACAGAGGAAGGCTGTCTGTGTGTGTCTGTATCTCAGGTGGCGCGCATACTGAAAATGTATTAAATCGTTCATAGAATCCACATACCTTTGAATTTCTCATTCAAATTTTGAGGAATAAATCTTATATTGCTCAACATTAAGCTTGTTCAGTTTCATTTGCCTAGACTATGTAGTTTCTGGGATATTTACATCTCAAATAGTATCTCATCTCATCTCATTATCTCTAGCCGCTTTATCCTTCTACAGGGTCGCAGGCAAGCTGGAGCCTATCCCAGCTGACTACGGGCGAAAGGCGGGGTACACCCTGGACAAGTCGCCAGGTCATCACAGGGCTGACACATAGACACAGACAACCATTCACACTCACATTCACACCTACGGTCAATTTAGAGTCACCAGTTAACCTAACCTGCATGTCTTTGGACTGTGGGGGAAACCGGAGCACCCGGAGGAAACCCACGCGGACACGGGGAGAACATGCAAACTCCACACAGAAAGGCCCTCGCCGGCCCCGGGGCTCGAACCCAGGACCTTCTTGCTGTGAGGCGACAGCGCTAACCACTACACCACCGTGCCGCCATCTCAAATAATATAATTTTTTTTAAAACACCCTGTATTTAAAAAAAAAAAAAATCCCAGGTCATGTATGTAATGTACACAACAAAATAAGAATGGAACTTAAGTAAGAGTAGTACTTCACCTGAAGTAGCAATACTGCACTAATTAAATACTGAAATAGGAATAGGAATATTGCACCAGGTAGTGAATGTTATTGCACAGCATAGCATAACTAACAAGGATTTTACATAGAGCTCAGTGGCTATGAGCCATCCAGATTTTTACACTGAGCTTGGTGGAGGCCACAGAGTTCTATATAAAATGTAGAGAGCCCATTCCCCGCTGTTGAGTTTAGTCATCTGGCCGCCATCTTACCACTCCCATCGCGTGTATTTAGCTTGTGTGTTAAACCACATCCGATCAAACTTGCCCCAAGAAATGTATCTCCTGACTTTGTTTGCCTTTCATTATCTCCTCTTCGTTTCCTAACTTTCCTAACTCCCTTCACTGTTATTTTTTTTCCCCATTTTCCAGTCCAGTCTGATTATTTTTTGAGCCGCTCTTTTACAACTATAATTTATTTTTGGGGGTCTAGCAGCAAAGCTGCAGAACCCCATTGTGTTTCTATGTGTTCTTATTATTTGGGGGTCTAGCAGCGAAGCTGCAGAACAGCTCCCCATGCAGGCCATTCCCCACAAAGCTTACTTATAGCCGTTTAGAAATTCCAAAGCGTTTGCCTGCCACAGCCAAACGAAAACGGCGGCGAAACCACCAAACAGGAAGTGAGGTCATATCTCAGGAACGGTTTGACATTCCAAGTTCAAACTTGGTACATAGACTTTTGACCCCATCCTGAGGGCACTCATTAAATATGGTGACCTTTGACCTCTGGGGGGCGCTATAATTAGTGAAAATGTGTTATAGTTCAGTAACGCTTTCACATGTTGAAACCAAGTTTGGTACATGGACAGATTATTCAGTTAAGACTATGAAACCATTATATGGTGACCTTTGACCTCTAGGGGGGCGCTATTTTCCGCCATATTGAATTTTATCAAAAGTGAAAGCAAATTTTCACAGGTCACAAATTTTGCCCAATCTTAATGAAAATTGGTACAGATGGTCTTCAGGCCATTCCGCACAATCTCTACTTACAGCCGCTTTGACATTCCAAAGCGTTCACCCCTCAGAGCCAATCGAAAGTGGCAGCGAAGCTGCCAAACAGGATGTGAGGTCATATCTCAGGAAAGCTTTGATGTACCAACTTCAAACTTGGTATATTGACTTGGGTCCACATCCTAGTGGGGCTCAACAAATCTGGTGACCTTTGACCTCTGGAGGGCGCTATAATTTGTGAAAACGGATTTTTTTCACAGGTCACAAATTTTGCCCAATATTAATGAAAATTGGCATAGATGGTCTTTCGGCCATTCCCCACAATCTCTGCTTATAACCATTTTCACATTTTAAAGGGGTACCAAATATAATATATACAGTTGCTGATGTGACAAAGTAACATATTCTTAAGTATTCTATCAAATTTATATACTAGAAAACAACGAAATATCTTGGTAATTGTAAATATAATAGTCGGTACGCTAAACGGCACAAGAGTCGCCATTTTTAAAAGACTGTGACGTCAGCCCTACCCACTGCACTAGGAGAGAAGCGTATAATCATGGCGTCGGGCGCATCAAGTGAAAGCGACAGCTCTGTCGAATCATACGAAGAGATCCCGCAAGACACACTGCAAGCAGGCTATGGCTTAGAAGGGTACCAGTTTGAACCTAGGAGAGGTACTCTCGACTCTGGTGATGACGAAAGAAGAGAAGAAAGCTCGAACTCGCTTGGTGTTTTTCAGCAGAAACGAGTGAAAAGACACGTCTGGAGGATCGTTATGCTTTCCATCGGTCCTGTTATTACACCCGAAAGCAACACACTGTGGCATTGTGTAGCCGATCACTTACAATTCATCCCACTTTCCGATTCACATGTGCTATTCCCAACCTCAATGAGCCAACACAACTGGGCACATACATACGTCATGAGTGTTACGCAGAGAAAATGAAAGTGCATTCTGATTGGATCAAATTAATATCATGGCGGGCTGTTCAAACTGCGGAAATAGTTTGCTCGAGCTACTTTCAAAACACTATAACTTTCCAACCTTAGAACAAAAAACTTTTGTAAGTCTTGAATAAAGTTCGTTAATGTGTGTTTTATTGTTATATTTCCTCTATATATTGCCCTCTATTCCCCTTTAAAGCGTTCAAATTTGGTTTTAAATAGGGCTGTCAAAGTTAGTGTGTTAATAGTACGTTAGAGCAATCTCAATGTCTGGTGATTAAAACAAATGTTGCCATTAACGCAGGGTGTTTAAAACAGTGAGTTAGGCTCATCTTGGTAAAGAACAATGCAGATTTTGGCGGGTGACTGGCATGCAAAATAAAGCTAGTTATAACATCAACTTTGTGGTAAAATGTAGCTCTACAACTTCAAATGACCCCTCAACATGGCCAGTTAAATTATGTAGCCTGCATATGCGATGCAGTGCAAGCTTTCCTTACCTCCACCTGCATGCAGACATTAGCCTAGTGATTTCCAAATAGCCTACTGCTTCACTTGACTGAACTGTCAGGTGTCAAACTACTTCCTCTTTGCTCTATAAAATGCAAGTGTAGCTTGCAGCCATTACAGATAAGCAAATAGAGTCTGTTATTTCTCCAAGTACTTTCCATATGCCTAATAAATGTCTGAAATATTATTTTGGAAAAAAAAATAGGCTATACTAGGCTAGATGTAATAAACCCAAATTCCAAATGCACATCTATAAAACTGTCTATCATAGAGAAGATGAGCCTTATTGTGGGCTAAGTGACATGGAACATACAAGCATATATTCAAAAAGTTAAACTGCTATGGTGTAGATAAAGTCTGCTGTGATGTTCAGAGCAAACATTTTCTATAGAAATGTATGTACAATTTAAAAAAAATGAAAGTGAAAGTGAAGGTGAAAGTGTTTTTTTCCCTGCGATTTAGCGATTAATCACGATTAACTACATAATTTTATGAGATTAAGTGTGATTAAAAATGTTAATTGTTCAACAGCCCTAGTTTTAAAATGTACAGGCATTGCTGACATGTAAGCCGTTTTCACAAATTATAATGCCCCCAGAGGTCAAAGGTCACCATATTTATCGAGTCCCACTGGGATATGGACCCATCTTCTCACACACATACCACATACAGTACACACACACACACACACACACACACACACACACACTCATCTACACACACACACACACACACTCCAGTCAGCCATCCCTGCACAGGCATGTGCGCTCACACAAATATTTGTAGGCTAATACCCAGAGAAACCAGCCTAATTGGGCAGTTACATTCCGCTGTTTTTCCAGCTTGAATTGTAAATAATGAAGTCTGTCATGTACTTCTAAACTTAATATTCCATCATTCAGAATTAGGTATTTTTTTCTAATGGACAATGGAAAAAATCTATATTTGATGGCATATCACATGTTATGGCACCGGGCTGCTTGGGCCCGTCATCACCGCTAGCGCAGGCAGCTCCAACGCAGACGAGGAAGGAACGTAGCGTGTGCAAGCCAGCCCAGCGACCATTTGGATTTTTCAATTGAGCAAGGTAGGTTGCTGAGGAATGATGTAGTCATTGTAAGGATGTTTTTAACAGTTTAAAATGTATAACTTTAAAATGTATGCCTAATGAGCAGATATATAGCTATTTTTTATTATTATTGTTCCCAGCATTTATTCTGTTAAAAAAAAAACAAAGCAAAAAAAAAAAAACACCTTGATGTAGAGTGATTTTAAAAACAAAAAAAAAAAGGGAAAAAAGATTGTTTCATTTTCTTTTTATTTTCCTTGGTACATTTGCACTGTTTCAATGTTAAAAAGCTAACTGTGTTAAAAAATGTCATTAATTTAAATAAATAATTACATTTGCTATATTCTCTGATTCTATTATTCTTTTCCTTGTACACTTGCAGATGAAAACACCTACATTTTCTGATAGCTGGCCTGCATTTCATTTTTTTTTAACATTATAAGACCATATTTTATAGGTCACACATTTTCTTATGAAATTGGTAACAGCTAATCTTCAGACCAATCCTCACAAAAGGTACTAATGCCGCTTTTCCACTACAAACGCGGCTGAGCCGTGCCGTGCCGAGTCGAGCTGAGTCGAGCTGAGCGGGGCTGTTGGAGTTGCATTTCGACTACAACCGCGCTGAACCGTGCTGGCTGGAAGTGGGTGGACACATTGGGTGGAGTTAGCGAAAGTGGGTGGACGTCACGTGATGTCGTTAAGCAGCGCAAACAGTGACATCAGTGACAGTGGCGGAACAAGTCAGAGCCGGGCCGGGGGCGGGGCAAATGACCGGGCACTTTATTAAAGCTGATCATAACATCGTTTTAGGCTACAAAATGTCCGCAACTGCGGTGTTTACCAATTTCAACACTACCGGGTGCAACTATGTTATTTAGTACATCAAGTCCTTCAAACGAACATGTAACTCAGAAACAAAAAACATTAGGATACTGTACATGGCTCATAATAAAACATCAATAGCCTATACTGCGCACATTATTTGAAGGGCATACGAATGAGCGCTCAGAGTGGTGACAGGAAGAGTCAGAAATAAAAGGAGGGCGGTGCAAACCTCATTGAATGCACTGTTTACCAATTTCAACACTACGGGGTGCAACTATGTTATTTTGTACATTAAGTCCTTCAAACGAACATGTAACTCAGAAACAAAAAAACATTAGGTGACATACTGTACATGGCTTATAATAAAACATCAATAGCCTACTGCGCGCATTATTTGAAGGGCATACGACGAGCCTTGCGCTCCGCGAACTCGTCCACGATGCTCTGTATGTCACTGATTCAGTGATCTTTTAAGCGGTAGTCTCACGACCCGGAGAGTAAACAATAAACATGGATGACATGGAGTCGTTAGTGTTGCTGGTCTTGGTGCTGTGGCTTGTTGTCACCGACAACGCCAACAGATACTGGCAAGAGCGTATAGATGAGGCGAGGCGCATAAGGCTTCAGAAATTCTCGTAATTCGTAATTATTCTCCTTCCGGGTTTGCGGTGTTTACAGATCCCAGCGCGCTCGCGGGGTGTGTGTAGGCATGTGAGGACACTCCTCCTCACCAATCAGTGCACAGGGGAGTGTCTGCTCACGCCCCCAACCTCAGTCAGCACGGTTTGGCTCGCTTCAGCCCCACTCCAAAACGGTGCGAGTTTTAGGGGCTAAGCAGGGCTGAAACGAGCTGAGTCGTGCCGTTTTTTGGTAGTCGAAACGCGAGCCGTGTCGGGCTGAAGTGAGCTGAAGCGAGCTGAAAAAGGGTAGTGGAAAAGGGCCATAATTGTCACAGTGTCAGTTTTTTAAAGCATTTACCCAAAAGCCCCCAGGCAGGAGATAAGTTCACATCTCTGTGAATCTTTGGTTGTTTGTCATGTAACATGCAGTCAGTGTTGCATCTGAAGACCATTGCAGACGCTGCCATTTCTGCTAGACCCCCACATTGCTGCTTGCAGCTATATTTTTTACTGATTTTATTTCAGTTTTCCTCTGATACAGTGCATCTTTCTCTTCCGTGCATTTCCTCTTCCTTTCTATTTTTTCTTTATTATTATTCCAACACAAAGGCTATACAATACTTCCTTTCTGTTTAGGACAGTTGTTGAAACAGGATTATTTTCTCATGCTATTTACCATTTTTACTTCATTCTCACGTGTTCCTAGTCTCTGTTGTTTGCACCTAGATGTGGTCTAGAACTGGACACATGGAGGATTGGTGTGTCACCCTCATTTGTGTCTAAAATGACAGTGAATGTGACTAATAAATACTGTTAAGACATGTGAGAATGACGCGAAAATGGCAAATAATATAAGAAAATAATCCCGTTTCAACAACTGACCTAAATAGAAAGGGAGTATTGTACAGCCTTGTGTTGGGTGGATTAATTAAAGGCGAACTGAAGAAGTCAAATTTTTTATGATCAAAATTCTAGTTCTCATTTTATAAAATGTAGGAATGCATTTCTGACAGCTATTTTATCACTGCTATAGCAAGTTATGAGTGTTTAAAATATGCTATGTAATATATCAGTCCATATGTCAAAGCAATGGCTGAGACCTGTGTGGGATCGAAGTGCTGACCTCTACTGCTCCTCGGACCTGCCTGATCCATCCTGATGCCCTATGTCTGGTTGGAGTCTCATCACATTGATCCTGTGGAGGACGGCCCCATATGGACAGTTGAAAAAGTCACACTCGGAAGACACTCTGGACACTTACAGTAATGCTTTTGTGGCTGAGGACTACAGTCGGCTTGCTAACTTTGGGACTGTGGTTGTCATGAACAGTTTTGCACTCAAGTTTCCATTAATGAAGAGTTATAACATCAACGAAACTGACATCATGTTAAAACTGTTCATGTTATAGTCATGTTGTCTGTTGTTGTCCAGGTGAGGATGGGTTCCCCTAGAGGCTTCTTCCTTGTGTCGTCTGGGGGAGTTGTTCCTTGCCACCATCGCCACGGGCTTGCTCATTGGGGATAGATTAGGGATGAAATTGGCTCACGTCTTGGGTCATTCAGATTCTGTAAAGCTGCTTTGGGACAATGTCTATTGTTAAAAGCGCTATACAAACAAACTTGACTTGTGCGAGACTTCATAGGATAGAAGTAAAACGTATAGCGGAAATCAAAGTGACCAACATCTGCCAACATTGTCAAAAGATGCGTGCCCTCCTTCAAACGCTGACGTAATCAAGCTGGAAGTTTCCCGTGTCCGAAATCGCTCCCTACTCACTATATAGGGCACTATATAGTGGGGATGCCATTTTGTAGTGCTGTCTGAAACCTTAGTGAGGATTATGTGAGAAATGCGCTCAGTATAATATGTATTTATTACAAAAATACATGCATGTATTTATTATTTTGAAAACCCACCAGCTGCCTGATCTGGCACGTTTTAATTGCGCGACAGTAATGACGTACATACCAGCGCAACGGACTAGTCCTTATCCTGTCGTCTTTCCCGGTCTTCTCCACTCCACACTGGTTCGAAGTCGTATAGAATAATCTCCATCACTGATGAAGCTGGCAAATCTCGAAATTAATCTAATTTGGAATGATATGGCAATCTGGCCGCTGTGTAAACAGTTGGCGGCGCTGACACGTCAGGTTTGAAGTCTCGCACAAGTCTCGTGAAGATCGCACAGACAAGTGACACCTGCCGTGGACCATACGAACTACATTCAACATGGCTAAAAACCGAAAAGGCCAATAAGCGTAATATGTCAACACGAGTCACGATATAAGGGTAATAAAACCGAAAACATAATTGAACAACACATTAAGAAATAAAGCAAGTTTAAAAATGACTTCAATTCCCCTTTAATTAATTTAAAAAAATAGAAAGGAAGAAGAAATATACAAGAGAGAAAGATACACTGTACAAGAGAAAAACTGAAACCTCCGCAAAAATAAATTACAGTAGTAAAAGAGCAGTTTAAAAAAAAAAAGTGAAGGGGAGTGCAATAAAAGATACATAAGGAATGAAGATGAAGTTGAGAAAATAAGAGGAGGTAATGAAAAGGGAAAAAAAGGAGATACTTGAGGCAAGATTGATCGGATACGATGGTTTAACACATAAGCCATAACACATAATGCGAGTGGTAAGATGGCAGCCAGATGGCTTCACTCTGACAAGCCTATAAGTGCTCCAGATTTTACAGACCCCTTGCGCATGATGTCATGCACCACGTGATAATTGCATCTGGGGGTCAAACAGACACAGTCTTTCGTGTAAGCAAGGCTTAATCAGTCTTCAGTATGGTTCATTTTTGTGCTGTTTTTGGTTGTTCAAAATGTGAAATAGATAAAAGGTAAAACCGTAGGTGCTAAAGACACCTGGACTTGCTTCAAATTCTTGAAGACGTTTCACCTCTCATCTGAAAGGCTTCTTCAGTTCTGTCTGACTAGTGGGGAATTCCAGGTATTTATCCTCTAGTGAACCAAAAGCAACCTGAAGGAGAGTCATTGAGGTCACATGGGTCATTGAGTCATCCTGTAGGTGCAGGTCACTGGGGGATTCTACAGATCAACTCTCTAGTGCCGCTTTTCCACTACAAACGCGGCTGAGCCGGGCTGAGCCGTGCCGTGCTGAGTTGGGCCGAGTCGAGCTGAGCGGGGCTGTTGGGGTTGCATTTCGACTACAACCGCGCTGAACCGTGCTGGCTGGAAGTGGGTGGACACATTGGGTGGAGTTAGCGAAAGTGGGTGGACGTCACGTGATGTCGTTAAGCAGCGCAAACAGTGACATCAGTGAGCTTTTAAGCGGTAGTCTCACGACCCGAATAGTAAACAATAAACATGGAGGACATGGAGTCGTTAGTGTTGCTGGTCTTGGTGCTGTGGCTTGTTGTCACCGACAACGCCAACAGATACTGGCAAGAGCGTATAGATGAGGCGAGGCGCATAAGGCTTCAGAAATTCTCGTAATTCATAATTATTCTTCTTCCGGGTTTGCGGTGTTTACAGATCCCAGCGTGCTCGCGGGGCGTGTGTGGGCATGTGAGGACACTCCTCCTCACCAATCAGTGCACAGGGGAGTGTCTGCTCACGCCCCCAGCCTCACTCGGCACGGTTTGGCTCGCTTCAGCCCTACTCCAAAACGGTGCGAGTTTTAGGGGCTAAGCAGGGCTGAAGCGAGCCGAGTCGTGCTGTTTTTTGGTAGTCGAAACGCGAGCCGTGTCGGGCTGAAGTGAGCTGAAGCGAGCTGAAGTGAGCTGAAAAAGGGTAGTGGAAAAGGGCCATAGGCTGCCAACACCGTTCACACCTGGCCCCCAGTGACCTACAGTGGTGCTTGAAAGTTTGTGATCATCATCATCATCATCATCATCATCTTTTCCCTTGGGCCTGCACTCAGCCTTGGGGTGCATCTGCTCAGGGAAGCACTGTTCCAGCAGATGCATAAAGTCCTTGTGATTCATCATTTTCTTTCTTGCCTGATGGTAGTCAACACCCAGCAGCTTCTCAACATTTGTCCATGTTTTGTTAGATGTTCTTTTATCAAACAGGACTTGCTTCTACAGAGCATCATTTTCCATACGGCATACATGGCCCATGTATTTTAAATACTGTGCGTGGTCGTAGTCATGTATAGAATGAGATTTAGTAATTTCATGTAATTGCCCATTCGATATTTTGAATGCCCAGTTGAGCTGTCCTTCGACTTGCGTAGCTAGGTTTACACCCTTTTCTCGCTGGCTGCGAGATGGAGCATTTATTCTCACGAAGCCTCCCGATACCATCTTCCTTAAGAAGCCATTCCACACATTTTCGACCTTTTGGAGATCAGCAGCTGATAAGTCATTCGCCTGAATACCATATAGTAGGCGGGATCTCACACAAGCTGTAAGAATCTTCATACGTGTGCTCAGATAGATTTCTCTGTCCATTAGACAGTGTCTCAGCTCATCCCACTTTTTAAAAGCAGAAGCAATTATTGAACGCAGTGCAGCGGACGATTTTGCGGTGTTGGTTATTAGATGACCCAAGTAGCAGAACTCCCTGACATTCTTGATGTTGTTCACAGCGATTAGGGATTTCTGAGCCTTGATTGATTCGTCAACGTTGAAAGCCATGGTCTCTGTTTTGGTGTACAATAACTGTAGTCCGAATCTGGTAAAGGTGTTGTCATAAATAGTCAGAATCTGACTAACCTCTTCTTTATTCTTCGAAAATATCGCTACATCATCCGCCTTTAGAATTTTCTATATTTCTGCATAAATGACCTAAAACATGTCTATGTGTCAGCCCTGTGATGACCTGGCGACTTGTCCAGGGTGTACCCCGCCTTTCGCCCGTAGTCAGCTGGGATAGGCTCCAGCTTGCCTGCGACCCTGTAGAAGGATAAAGCGGCTACAGATAATGAATGAATGAATGACCTAAAACATCAGATTTTCACACAAGTCCTAAAAGTAGATAAAGAGAACCCAGTTAAACAAATGAGACAAAAATATTATACTTGGTCATTTATTTACTGAGGAAAATTATCCAATATTACATATCTGAGTGGCAAAAGTATGTGAACCTCTAGGATTAGCAGTTAATTCGAAGTTGAAATTAGAGTCAGGTGTTTTCAATCAATGGGATGACAATCAGGTGTGAGTGGGCACCCTGATTTATTTAAAGAACAGGGATCTATCAAAGTCTGATCTTCACAACACGTTTGTGGAAGTGTATCATGGCAAGAACAAAGAAGATTTCTGAAGACCTCAGAAAAGGCATTGGTGATGCTCATCAGGCTGGAAAAGGTTACAAAACCATCTCTAAAGAGTTTGGACTCCACCAATCCAGTCAGACAGATTGTGTACAAATGGAGGAAATTCAAGACCATTGTTACCCTCCCCAGGAGTGGTCGACCAACAAAGATCACTCCAAGAGCAAGGCGTGTAATAGTCAGCGAGGTCACAAAGGACCCCAGGGTAACTTCTAAACAACTGAAGGCCTCCCTCACATTGGCTCACAAACTTTCATGAGTCCACCATCAGAACACTGAAACAACAATGGTGTGCATGGCAGGGTTGCAAGGAAAAAGCCACTGCTCTCCAAAAAGAACATTGCTGCTCGTCTGCAGTTTGCTAAAGATCACGTGGACAAGCCAGAAAGCTTTTGGAAAAATGTTTTGTGGATGGATGAGACCAAAATAGAACTTTTTGGTTTACATGAGAAGCGTTATGTTTGAAGAAAGGAAAACGCTGCATTCCAGCATAAGAACCTTATCCCATCTTTGAAATATGGTATTGGTGGTAGTATCATGGATTGGGCCTGTTTTGCTGCATCTGGGCCAGGACAGCTTGCAATCATTGATGGAACAATGAATTCTGAATTATACCAGCGAATTCTAAAGGAAAATATCAGGACATCTGTCCATGAACTGAATCTCAAGAGAAGGTGGGTCATGCAGCAAGACAACGACCCTAAGCACACAAGTCGTTGGACCAAAGAATGGTTAAAGAAGAATAAAAAGTTAATGTTTTGGAATGGCCAAGTCAAAGTCCTGACCTTAATCCAATGGAAATATTGTGGAAGGACCTGAAGCGAACAGTTCATGTGAGGAAACCCACCAACATCCCAGAGTTGAAGCTGTTCTGTAAGAAGGAATGGGCTAAAATTCCTCCAAGCTGGTGTGCAGGACTGATCAACAGTTACCGGAAACGTTTAGTTGCAGTTATTGCTGCACAAGAAGGTCACAGCAGATACTGAAAGCAAAGGTTCACATACTTTTGCCACTCACAGATAGATTAGATAAAACTTTATTGATCCCTTTGGGAGGGTTCCCTCAGGGAAATTAAGATTCCAGCAGCATCATTACAGATAAACAGAGAAATGAAATAGAGAAAAACTTCTAGATAAATTAAAATAAATTAAGTATTTACATATACAAATATAAAAGAATAAGATATGGGGAAGAGAGGACGGGGAGGGGGGAAGGGGGAGAAGTGGGGTTAGGGTAAGTGTGTGCATGTGTGTGGGGGGGGGGAGCAGGAAAGATATTGCACTTTATATTGCACATTGTCTGGTATTGCTTATTGAGGTATTTCACCCACGTGACCAAGTCACGTGATGCAGCCATTTTGGACGGCACGCTTAAGTCCTTCAGTGTAAGGCGGTATGAGATGGTGGAGACCTTTGCACATTTTAACAAGAAAGTAAGCTGTGATTCGTGTTAAATTGGATCTGTCTTTTATCACAAACACTGTACCCAGCCTTGGTAATGGAGCCAAGGTTGTCGACAGAAGTCAACAGTTTGATGAAGGATGACCCCAGCAGTTTGAAACGGTACAAGGTAGGTTATGTTCACAACACTGTCTTGTTACTCGGGGGATCCAAGATCCCCTGAAACAGACATGAAATCCTTTGAAAACATGATTTGGGAAATGTTGATTAAAATATTGGCAAAATTATGTTTATTGCAATAGCAATCGTGTGTAACGGGAAGCATTTGCATATCCGAAGTGTTGTGTTTACATGACAACGACTGCTGCTGCCAGGTTGGTTGTTGAGTAGCCTGACTGTTTTTTTTTTTTCTTGCGTGTGGTATCATTGTTGACGCGAGGCTGTTTTTTGAACATGCCAATGCGGACACGATTTCCCCTGATGAGTTATGACTTCAGACGCGATGCGTGTGTGGAGGTGTGGAGTCCGCGTGATATGTGCGTAAGATAGGCTTCTCATGTGTTTGGAGATCCGCACTCTTTTTTTTCCGCACTCTTTCTTTCTTTTTACTTAATTTCCCTGTTTATTTCTGTGTCCCGTTTCTTTCTAGCCTGTTATTGCGTTTTATGTCTGATGTCTGCTACATGCAACCCTAGACAAATTAACACTGTCTTGTTTCACTGCTCAGATGGGTTAACAAACACTGACCCATTTACTTTTTGCTATATATTTTATCAAAATTGGGTTAACTGATAAACTAACCTGAAATGAAATGATCACTGCAAAGTCTGGAGTACTCTGTTGGCTCCCAATCCTGTCTCTTCACAGCTGTAATCCCTCGTTTGGGTCAGTAGTAAACCGGTAGTGATGTGTCGGTTGCGAACGATCCGGTTCAAAGAGCCGGCTCTTTGAAGTGAATGACGGGAGCCGGCTCTTCGGTGGGAGCCGAAAGAGCCGGCTCCTTATAGTAAGAAGAGCCAAAAGAGCCGGCTCCCGAAAAGGAGCCGAAATTCCCATAACTAGAAACCGGTAAAAGGAGCGTCCTGCACGCTGTCCCTGTCTGTTGTGGCAGCCCACAGCACAACAAGCAAACACCATGGTTATTTATAGAGTGCTTACTGACAAATTAATCTATTCTAGGTGTTTGTAACACGTTTTTTTTCAAGCCGGTTCTCCCTCTCTGTCTGCAGCGTTAGTATGTAGCTTGACGTTCAAAATGGCGGACACCGGGGCGTCACGTGACCCTGTGACGTCAGGTGAAATACCTCAATTGTTAGGCTAGGCTAGGCTATTGCTCCTTCCCGTCTTCTGTCCTCCTGTTACCCCTCCCCCCCCCACAGAGAGGAGTTGTACAGTCTGATGGCATGAGGGACAAAGGAGTTTTTGAGTCTGTTCGTCCTGCACTTGGGAAGGAGCATTCTGTCACTGAACAGGCTCCTCTGGTTGCTGATGACAGTGTGCAGAGGGTGACTGGCATCGTCCATGATGTTCAATAGTTTGTCCGTAGACCTCTTCTCTGCCACCGTCACCAGAGTCCAGCTTCATGCAGACCACAGAGCCGGCCCGCCTGATCAGTTTGTCCAGCCTGGATGTGTCCTTCTTGGATGTGCTGCCCCCCCCAGCACACCACAGTGTTCACACTGTGGTGTGCTGGGGGGGCAGCACATCCAAGAACACAGGACACTGGCAACCACAGACTGATAGAACATCCACAGGAGTTTCCTGCAGATGTTAAAGGACCGCAGCCTCCTAAGGAAGTAATATTGGATCATTTTCCTCAATTGGGGCGGCACGGTGGTGTAGTGGTTAGCGCTGTTGCCTCACAGCAAGAAGGTCCGGGTTCGATCCCCGTGGCCGGCGAGAGCCTTTCTGTGCGGAGTTTGCATGTTCTCCCCGTGTCCGCGTGGGTTTCCTCTGGGTGCTCCGGTTTCCCCCACAGTCCGAAGACATGCAAGTTAAGGCCCGGTCCCACTGGCAGATGGACACAAAACGTATGCAAAAAGGACACAGCGGACGAGCAAAATTTCGGGGGTGGCTCTATCCGTTTTCATCCGCTCCAGAAATGGACAAAATTGGCGAAAACAGAACGGAAAAGAACGGACGTGGGTAGTATATAGCGAGGATGTTAAACGCATGTTCATAGGAAGCCTAGCGGATGGAAGTGGATGACAGCTCCGAAGGGGTTACCGGTGATAACTGAGAAGCGGACGCATAGCAGAAAGAGCGGATGCATAGCGGGTGAAGGGGCTGCATCACGTACGCCTAACGGAAACAAAGGGGATGTTGCGCGGATGTATATCGGATGCAGACCGTTCACTGCGCTAGGTGTCCTTCTACATACTCTAGACATACTCCAGACATCCTAAATATACGAGATACATCCCAGATATAAACGCTTTGTCCGTTTTGAATACTTTATATACGAGATGCATACGCTTACATCCTTTCTATTTCCGTGCTACTAACGATGAATAGACGTTTCATGTACCTTATCTTTCCTCCCTCTTTCCGTTTTCAGCTGCAGCGGATGTGAGTTGCGAGGATGCCCAGAGGATGCAGAGAGGATACAGCAGACGTTTAACGGATGATAACGGACATAGAACGTTTGTTGCTCGTATATGTCGTGGATTTACATCGTACACGGCAGAAAGTTCATCCGTTCTAAAAGTTTTGTGCAGCTCAAAACTTTTTGCGCGGATGAAATCACAGTGGACGGATGCTCGATGGATAGAGCGTATGAAGCACGTATGCAATGAGTACACAACGGATGCATAGCGTTTTCCAACGGATGGCAAAGATTTTTTTACGTTTTACATCCTCTTTGCATCCATAAGTGCAGTGGGACCGGGCCTTTAGGTTAACTGGTGACTCTAAATTGACCGTAGGTGTGAATATGAGTGTGAATGGTTGTCTGTGTCTATGTGTCAGCCCTGTGATGACCTGGCGACTTGTCCAGGGTGTACCCCGCCTTTCGCCCGTAGTCAGCTGGGATAGGCTCCAGCTTGCCTGCGACCCTGTAGAAGGATAAAGTGGCTACAGATAATGAGATGAGATTTTCCTCAATTGGATATGTAATATTGGATCATTTTCCTCAATAACTAAAATGACCAAGTATAATATTTTTGTCTCATTTGTTTAACTGGGTTCTCTTTATCTACTTTTAGAATTTGTGTGAAAATCTGATGTTGTTTTAGGTCATATTTATGCAGAAATATAGAAAATTTTAAAGGGTTCACAAACTTTCAAGCACCACTGTAAATGGAAATAAATAGACTAAAGCAGGAAAAACTATTTTGGATAAAATTGTTATTGTCCATTACACACTTATCAACCAGTTCTGCCTTCTGAATGCAGAATAAAATGAGGAGAGAACTGAACATTAACCGTTTATTGAAATTATTATTACAAGGGTGATTATAGTTACTAATATTACATTTTATACATATTACACACAAACTGGAATGTGCCGATTCTGTTTGTGTTTCTGTACCATCCACTAGCGATGGTACTAGCTTATTACTAGTACAGTAGTAAGCCCTAATAGGCTTAGGCAGAACATGTTCAAGTACCACTTGAAGATGGTGAAGGCTGGAACGCTTTCTTCTTGGAATGGCAACGTACTACATCATACCCGTGAGAAATCCTCAGCCCAAACCCCCATTTTTTTTTCTCTTTCTCACCTTGTTTCTTTGTGTGTGTGAGAAAGAGATCTCAATTCTATAGAGATGTGTGTGTATCTTATCGTCATATTCTGTGCTTTCTATTCTGTTCTGTCATAATACATTCCATTCTACTCTATTGTCAAATTCCCTCATTTTCTCTTATAATATATTCCATTACCTTACTGTAACTCTTGATTCTACTCTATATAGAATATGTATAGTATTTGTTGTATTCTGTTCTATACCACTATAATGCTTTCTACTCTATTCCCATCCATTCCTTTCTATTCTATACCATCATAATACATTCTGTTCTATTTTGACATGTTCCCTTCTTTTTTTTCTTCTGATGTATTCTATTGTATTGTGATGGCTGTCTATTCTGTGGATAATGTATAGTGTTTTGTCAGTTCTGTTATGTATTTTCATAATGCTTTCTATTCTGGCATATACCCTTCTTCCTTTTAACCTATTCTGCTGTATTGTCATGACTGTCTATTCTTTTCTACAAACTAAAAAAAAGAATGTATAGCATACTTTTTTCTATATCTTCAAAATGCTTTCTATTCTATCATATTCCCTTCTGTTCTTTCATAATGTACTTTATCATATTGTCCTAATGCCTATCCTATTCTTTTTTTTGTCATGTTCTCTTCTGTGAACATACATTCCATTTCTCTATGCTCTATCTTAATATAGATTAATTTGTCATATTCTATTCTCTCCCAAGTTATCCTACTCTATCCTATTCTATTCTCTAGTTCTATCCATAAAGCAGTATACGGTCATTCTTAATCCTGGGTATGACTTTAAACTGCAACTGGTGAGGAGTCTCAGGTCCAGGAGGTACTGGGAAAAGCGGAGTTACCCCTTAATCACCATTGCTCTCAGGTCCGCTCTGACCCAGAGTGGTAGCACCTGCCTGGGTTCCAGATCTGGGTTAAACAGTACATCACCAATAAGGCGCTGGCACCAGGGCGCTTTTCAGTGCAACATGACCCAAGAGGGTCAATGGCACACCACCAGATGGCATGCGGAAGAGCCACTCAAATGGCCAACGGATGGCATCACCCAGCAAGTCAGTTGTCACCGCGGGGCAACTTCCATACCCGTCAGGTCTGTGGCACTTTTGTGCACCACTTGGCATTAGGTCTGGAGTTAAACAGTACATCACCAATAAGGCGCTGGCACCAGGGCGCTTTTCGGTGCAACATGACCCAAGAGGGTCAATGGCACACCACCAGATGGCATGCGGAAGAGCCACTCAAATGGCCAACAGATGGCATCACCCAGCAAGTCAGTTGTCACCGCGGGGCAACTTCCATACCCGTCAGGTCTGTGGCACTTTTGTGCACCACTTGGCATTAGGTCTGGAGGTCCAGAGAGACAACACAATGGGGGCCTTTCCAGTAATATTACCGAATCATGAAATTTGGAGTTGGCAGTACAGTACTTAAAAACAAGCCATAAGGCCATTCAAGCTTTTCTCGAATAGCAGGATAGTTGTAGCTACTTCCATCCTTTAATTAGCTCGGACAATGTCCCAAAACTGTTTCCATTTTCTCGAGGCAGCTTGTCTTTTATAGTCAGAACGAGTAGAACACTCAGTTTCTTGATTATTTTCAACTGCTGTGATCTGAGTGACATTGCATACATGTTTATATAAATGGGACTATATGTACACACACGTTTATATAAATGAGACTCAAACTGCAGGTGTGCCATGAGGAGAAAGCTTACTCTAGCGCCTCATACTGCAACTCTCAACACAGCTGGTGTTATAAATTTAGCCGTGACACATTTCTGAACGAAACGACGCGTGAAATCAATCTGCTTAGCGTAGGATGTATCTGAGCCCTTACGCGGAAACAAGCTGTGAAGAAATTCCATTGTACTTCAGTAGTGGGGATAGTGGGCTGCTTACAGGGACATGGACAGACTGCAGACTTGGCGTGAACTCCACCCGCAGAGGCTTGTGATGATCACGTGACCGTTTGGTGTTTGTCGGCGCCTGGCATATTTACATGTGAACAATCTGCATGTGCGCTGTGTGCGCTTAGATTTCAAGGAACTCGCTGGCTGAAAGTAAATAAATTAATATATGAATAATGGAGGGAAATCCTAGGCTTGTGTAATCCTAAAAGGCGAAATCATTTACACGTTTTGGTAGAGAAATTTAACTTATAACGTCAAAATTTATCTGCCATTACACAACTCTACACACAGCCACTGTCAGCGGGCTTCCCTCTGTACAAGTCGTGCCATTACAATCAAACTAGTCTTTAACCAACAATAATTCCTCGTAGTTTACTACTAAAATGTGTGATTTTACAGGTTTCCTGTGACGGCGTGAATGCGTGCAAATACAGTGCGTCTGGTTTGTAAAGATTATTGACCACATACTGTTCGCTCGCGCTCTCTCACTCACCTGATGATCGGTCCCATTTGAAGCAGGTGCATGAAGAGCACAAGAGGACGGTCTCTTCCCAAATCCCGATGGACGAAAGTTAAGGTTAGCTGAGTGAGCACAGAAGGCACCAGTATAAAGGTAATGGTCAAACCCATCCATATGACGTCCTCGTTTTTGTGGTACGTCCTGCACAGCACCGAGGCGCATATAAACTCAGCACAGTAGAGAACAGTCGCCCACAGCACGCTGAAAGGGAGACGGATTTTGCTGTGGTTGATCACCATCACAACGCCGGTTTGGTTTGGTATTACGGCGTGCTGTGGGATCTCTGAGATATCATCCTCCACCGCCTCGTCCATATTGTTCATATGGCTCAACGACTTCACAGACTCAGGTTTGTGTGCGTGTTTACTTTTCATTTCAATAAATTATAAAAAAAAAAAAAAAAACCCTGGTACCGTTTAAGCGTAGACACGCACTGTAGTGTTGCTAAAATGCTGATCGAAGCTTTTCTTTATTTGGCTCACGTGGCTTTGATAAGAATTCCTCATTCCAGCGATTTGTATTATACCGTGTCATAGGAAACGGAGCCGGCCTTTATTCTCCCAGGCATTATCATCCTGTTTGGCCGCTGCGAATAAACAAATTCATCACCAACTTTCCCAAGTTGTTGTAACTCAAACCGAGCGCGTCCTCCAGCCCTACAGTGCTACAGCAGTTCGTCTCTTCGGTGTCTAAGGCTTCGGGCTCTCAGCACTGTCACGACGTTGTCCAGTAAAACTTCACATTAAACCGTGCAAAGAGCTCCTGTATGACAGTGTAGCATACAGATTCTACGACAGACTTCCCAGAAATCTATTTCGTTCGTCCCCTGTTTTGATCAGCACAACCAGGTGTGTCTCAACACACGCTTCCTGACAACGCGTTACTGCTTTGCTTTCCGCTCCTGTGGGTCCCTGCGCCCGCCGGTTACACCACCAAAACCAAAATGTGAATCCCAAACGGCTCCCAACATCCAGATCACTGAGAATGAAATAATCTCATCTCCACAGAGTAAAAGGGGGCACACACTTTAGGCCCCACACTTTTTTTTTTTTTTATTGTACGGTATAAAGAACAAACAAACAAGCAAACACATAATTACAAAATTACTGGCATCAATTCCAATGATAAAAGTGCAACAGTTTTCCAACTAGTCAACCTTTTTTTTCTTCTTCTTTTTTTACAGTAGCTTCTATTCTCAATATGTGGGGGCAATAATCCCAACTTTCAAGTTCTATTTCATTTCACTGGGTACAGTTATCACACATTCAGACTGGCTCCTGAGTAATCTGCAATAATGTCTGACATGTTGGTGATAAATTCCATGCATTTTCAATGTGCCAGGGCCAAATATTACCCAGAGGGCCTAATACCCATCCATCTATTATCCATAACCGCTTATCCCGTGCGGGGTCATGGGCAAGCTGGAGCCTATCCCAGCTGACTATGGGTGAGAAGCGGGGCACACCCTTGACAAGTCGCCAGGTCATTGCAGGGCTGACACAGAAAGACAAACAACCATTCACACTCTCACCTACGGTCAATAGCCCCCAAGCATAACTACGTCATCACCAGAGGCAGGTAGAGTAGCCAAAAATTGTACTCAACTAAGAGTATTGTTACTTTAGAATAATATTACTCAAGTAAAAGTAAAAAGTAGTCGTCCAATTAATTACTTGAGTAGGAGTAAAAAGTACTAAGTGAAAAAACTACTCAAGTACTGAGTAACTGCTGAGTAACTTTGTTTATTGATCAGGATGTCATAACAGGCAGAGATTTCATATATATTTCACACATATAAACTGTGTGTGTGTGTAGTTCTGTGTGTAGTTCTGTGTATTAACAATAACAACAAGAAGCTCAAGGCAGTCTGCACATAAACCTTAACACTGTGTGTGTGTGTGTTCACTCCTTGAAGTGACTGTTCAGCTTTAACAGCAGCTGGCTCTCAAGTTTGCACTGTGAAGCTGTGACCTTTTAGCCGTGAACAGGTGAAAACAATAATAAATTAAATATTAATTAATTAAATCTTTACAAAGTAACATAAAACAATGGGTAGAGGTTACAAAGAAAAAGAAGCTCAAGGCAGTCTGCACATAAACCGTAACACTGTGTGCGCGTGCATGTTCACTCCGTGAAGTGACTGTTCAGCTTTAACAGCAGCTGAACATCACACGTAATATCTCCTTGTACGAAGAAGACTGGAAATAATCCTGTAAGATGCGATCAACGATGTTAATCCTTTCATCTCCCAAAAAGTTGTTTACTGGCTCCATCTTGCAGAGGAGTTAGCAAGTGGAAGTATAACAAGCAAAAAGGTTGCTAACTAGCTGCCAGTGCCCAGCTTGGCTGGGTGGTGGTGGGGATTGCTAGCAAGCGGTCAAGCTAACGCCCTTCCTTTTGTGAACAAGCACTTGTAGACAAATAATAAAACAAATCTCACAGGAAAAAAAAACACAAAGTCTTCACAAATCCCTCTAATCCACAACAAATACAGTAGCTTGAAAAATGGAGATTTCACAAACGATATGTTACGCGTTTTGTTATTTAGTAAATTTTCACCAGTCTTCCATTCCCAGTTTTTGACCAGAGCCGTGTACAACTGTAACGCTATTGAGGAGCTGACATTAGGCGAGCAACCTTATTTTCATGAGCATTTTTTTGGTTTCACATCAATAAAAAGTGATTGTTAGGAAGATTTTCTGTAGTTTTATTTCTTGGTTCTCGTGTGTGTGTGTGTGTGTGTGTGTTAGTTATCTTGCCATCTGAGGCCGCAGTGCGTCAATACATTTCCACAAAACAATGTATTTTACAGTTATGATGTTACAACAGGGCTAACGTCTGCCTATGAAGACAGCCAAAAGCACATAGCCTACTTACCGCAATGTGTTTCCTCAAATTCGACGTTGAGTTTTTATAAGCTGAAACGTCCACTGGTTTGGGGAAACACATGTGACGCGCGGTGGCTTGGCTCTGTGTGATTGGCGAAATGGAGTTAAACCATAGCTCAGTCCCCCCAGGATTCCACGGGCCTTTTTTGTGATTGTTGCGGGCTAAAATGTTTGATGTTGCGGGGGGTTTTCCAAAAAATTGCGATGAAAGTTGCGGTGTTTTTTAGGTTTTTGTTGCGATTACATTGCGGGAGGAAGTGAAAGTTGCGAGAAATTGTTGCGATTTTCTCTTTTTGTGATTAAAATTGAGTGATATGTTAAATATTAAGCTATTACTGAAAAACTATTGATAAAAAAAAAGACACTGAGAAATGGTCCTATAAACAACTTTACCAATATAAAAGATTACCAGGACTACAAAAATGCAGAAAAATAGGCTTTACTTATCCAAATGCACCTGTTGGTTCAAAAGTTAGTGCATAGAACCTCACAGCACAACATGAAGTTACCTTAAAATATAATATAAATGCCTCAGCTTTCATGTAAGAAAAAAAACTATTAATACTAGTAGTGTGTGCAGGCAGTCTCTCCTGAAGACTACATTAAACAATAATTATAAACTAATAAAATAAATGGCTCAGGCTTCATAGAAGAAAAAACAATTTGAACAGAATCTCACAGTATGATGCTGAAGCTGCTAAACAATGGAAAATAAAATACCATTTTGGCAAAAATGTTGGCATCCATTAATTTCTTGTCTTAAGTAAAATAAAGTGCACACAGTCCTTCACTGTAAACATAACACTTTCAGTAACAGAATTTAAGCCTATATAAACACTGACTCGCACATGCTGCTTCTCTTGAACGTATACACGGAAGGCGGAAGGTAGCTTGTCGACGTCACCTCAAGATGACGCCAACGATTGGTCAAATTTGCGGGAAAGTTGCGGTGATTGGATATAATTGCAACACCGCCCTGAATTCGCGGGGATTGGTTGAATTTGCGTTGAAGTTGCAAATCGCAACATCGCGAAATCCTGGAGGGTCTGAAAGTTCCTCCCACTATGGCTCTGGCTGCTCCTTTTGATCGGTGAGATGCTGTCATGTGACAGAGCCTCTGCTGGAAGTCTCAACAAAACATAAACAAACAGACCACGCATCGCACGGATCAATAAAAATAAAGTAGCGAGTAACGAGCAGAATATAGCCCAATATAACGGAGTAAAAGTACCGCTTCTTCTTCACAATATACTCAAGTAAAAGTAAAAAGTATGCTGCATTAAAACTACTCTTACAAGTACAATTCATCCAAAAAGTTACTCAAGTAAATGTAACGGAGTAAATGTAGCGTGTTACTACCCACCTCTGGTCATCACTTGTTTATTGTGGGGGCATTATGGGGGCTAGCTGGGGTTGATAGCTGTGCAAGATAGCGGATGTTAGATTAATTGTATGCGAGAGCGATGTGAGAGGAGCAATTTTGCCATGCTCTGTCATGGAAGACAATGAAATTGGTGATTTAAAGAGATGGATAACATGTTGAGGGTTTACAGCAGGAAAATCTGAATCCAAATCAAGCTTGGTGAGAAGGTAAGACAAGAATTCATACAACCTAGAGATTGACCGAGTCTACCACACTGTACAACATCAAATCTCAGAATGTCTTATCAAAACATAAATGTTAAATAAAATTTTACATTAATTTAAATAACAGTTAAATAAAACTTGATATCAGGAAACATTACAAAAAAAAATCTTTGGAAATTCGCTGATCTGCCGTGTCATATTCAGTATACAGTGGTGCTTGAAAGTTTGTGAACCCCTTAGAATTTTCTATATTTCTGCATAAATATGACCTAAAACATCAGATTTTTACACAAGTCCTAAAAGTAGATAAAGAGAACTCAGTTAAACAAATGAGACAAAAATATTATACTTGGTCATTTATTTATGGAGGAAAATAATCCAATATTACATATCTGTGAGTGGCAAAAGTATGTGAACCTTTGCTTTCAGTATCTGGTGTGACCCCCTTGTGCAGCAATAACTGCAACTAAACATTTCTGGTTGATCAGTCCTGCACACCGGCTTGGAGGAATTTTAGTCCATTCCTCTGTACAAACCAGCTTCAACTCTGGGATGTTGGTGGGTTTCCTCACATGAACTGCTCGCTTCAGGTCCTTCCACAACATTTCCATTGGATTAAGGTCAGGACTTTGACTTGGCCATTCCAAAACATTAACTTTATTCTTCTTTAACCATTCTTTGGTCGAACGATTTGTGTGCTTAGGGTCGTTGTCTTGCTGCATGACCCACCTTCTCTTGAGATTCAATTCATGGACAGATGTCCTGACACTTTCCTTTAGAATTCGCTGGTATAATTGAGAATTCATTGTTCCATCAATGATGGCAAGCTGTCCTGGCCCAGATGCAGCAAAACAGGCCCAAACCATGATGCTACCACCACCATGTTTCACAGATGGGATAAGGTTCTTATGCTGGAATGCACTGTTTTCCTTTCTCCAAGCATAATGCTTTTCATTTAAACCAAAAAGTTCTATTTTGGTCTCCTCTGTCCACAAAACATTTTTCCTATACATAGTTTTCACTGACATCACGGCATTCCGGGGAACGCCCTCCAGCCGCCATCTTGTGGGGCAAACAAAACGGACCATCACTATTACCGGCTATGTTATCTCGGACGAATTTATGAAGTTATATAGTCAGTGTGGCAGTGGACCATCTGGAGGCGGCTCCGACGGCAGGCAGACGAGGCGTCTCCCCTCGATTCTCTTCCCTCCCTGTCTCTTGTCCCCCTCCCCCCCCCGTTCCCCTGCCATGGAGGCGGCGGCTGGCTCCTCCCCAGCCGGCCCGTCGCACCCGTGGTCTCCTCCCATCTCCCTCTTCTGTGTCTGTGTTGTCTCCCCCTCAGGTGAGTGACACCCATAACACCAGTGCAGAGGGAAAGCCTGGGCTGGTGTGCTGGCGGGGAATCGGGGAGTCTCCCGAGTCAGACCCCCGCAAGGGAGGTGGGGGCTGTCATCTGGATCCCCAATGCGCCAGAAACCGCCCCCGATCGGGCCGGAACGTATCGTGTACCGGTGAGTATTCAAGGGGATACATATCACGCTTTGGTGGATTCCGGTTGCAATCAGACTTCCATTCACCAACGCCTGGTGCAAGGTGAGGCACTGGGGGGAGCACAAGTGGTGAAGGTGTTGTGTGCACGGGGTTGTTCACCATTACCCTCTAGTATCGGTCCAGATTCTATTCCGGGGTCAAATGCATAAAATAAAGGCGGTGGTTAATCCGCGCCTTACCCACTCGTTGATCTTGGGTACTGATTGGCTTGGATTTAAAGAATTAATGGAGTATTTAACATGTAGTGGGTCCTGCCCTAGTAGATCACGGGAAGATCCTGGTGTGGCATTGGCTGGAGAAGCTGTCGCAGAGCCGTCTGCGTCAACACCATGTCAGAGTGAGGAGCACCCCGCTCCTCCTCCCTCTCTCAGGGAGTCCCTTGGGGATTTCCCGTTAGAGCAGTCGCGAGACGAGACTCTGCGGCATGCGTTTGACCAAGTGAGAGTAATCGATGGTCAAACTCTTCAGCCAAGCGCGGCACCAACCTTCCCCTATTTTGCCATTATTAAAGATAGATTGTACCGAGTGACGCAGGACACTCAAACTAAGGAACGAGTCACCCAGTTGTTAATCCCAAAGAGCCGTAGGGAACTCGTATTCCATGCGGCTCACTTTAATCCCATGGCTGGAGACTTGGGGCAAGACAAAACACTAGCCCGAATAATGGCCTGGTTCTATTGGCCAGGGATTCGCGGGGATGTCTGTCGGTGGTGTGCAGCGTGCCGTGAATGCCAATTAGTAAATCCCGTGGCCACTCCAAAAGCGCCGTTGTGCCCTCTTCCTCTAATCGAGACCCCGTTTGAGCAAATTGGGATGGATCTTGTCAGGCCATTAGATCGGCCAGCACCGGGATATCGCTTTATTTTAGTTCTAGTGGACTATGCAACGCGATATCCGGAGGCAGTGCCTCTCCGCAATATCTGAGCACGCAGTATTGCGGAAGCACTCTTCCGCATTATCTCCCGGGTCGGGATTCTGAAAGAAATCCTGACAGACCAAGGCACCTCGTTTATGTCACGCACACTGCACGAGCTGTATGGGTTACTGGGGATTAAGTCTATCCGCACCAGTGTCTATCACCCACAAACGGATGGATTAGTAGAGCGATTCAACCAGACACTCAAACATAATCCGGAAATTCGTTAGTGAAGATGCGCGTAATTGGGATAAATGGCTCTAACCCCTGTTGTTCGCAGTACAAGAGGTCCCGCAAGCCTCCACAGGGTTTTCTCCCTTTGAATTATTATATGGGTGTAAGCCGCGTGGCATTCTGGATGTGCTGCAGGAAAACTGGGAGGAGGGACCTTCACCAAGTAAAAATGAAATCCAGTATGTTCTTGACTTGCGCGCAAAACTCCACACCCTCATGCAATTAACCCAGGAGAATTTACGATAGGCACAAGAACATCAAAGCCGGCTGTATGACAGGGGCACGCGCCTTAGAGAATTCACACCGGGAGAAAAAGTACTCCTATTATTGCCCACGTCGAGTTCTATATTAGTCACCAAGTGGCAAGGGCCCTTCGAGGTCACACAGCAAGTCGGGGATGTCAACTATGAGGTAAAGCAAACGGATAGGGGTGGGGCACTACAAGTCTACCACCTCAACCTTTTAAAACGCTGGAATGAGGGGGTCCCTGTGGCGTTGGCATCAGTAGTCCCAGAGAAGGCGGAGCTGGGGCCGGAGGTAAAAAAGATAACATCTCAGGCCACTCCGGTCCCTTGTGGAGACCACCTCTCGCCGACTCAACTCACGGAGGTAGCCAAGTTGCAGAAGGAATTTTACGACGTGTTCTCGCCCCTTCCGGGTCGTACCCACCTCATAGAACACCACATCGAAACGCCGCCGGGGGTGGTAGTGCGTAGCCGCCCTTAACGCTTGCCCGAACACAAGAAAAAGGTGGTTCGGGATGAACTCAAGGCCATGCTCGAAATGGGCATAATCAAGGAGTCCCACAGTGACTGGAGCAGCCCAGTGGTCCTGGTTCCCAAGACTGATGGGTCGGTCCGGTTCTGTGTGGACTATAGAAAGGTCAACGTCTCATCTCATTATCTCTAGCCGCTTTATCCTTCTACAGGGTCGCAGGCAAGCTGGAGCCTATCCCAGCTGACTACGGGCGAAAGGCGGGGTACACCCTGGACAAGTCGCCAGGTCATCACAGGGCTAACACATAGACACAGACAACCATTCACACTCACATTCACACCTACGGTCAATTTAGAGTCACCCGTTAACCTAACCTGCATGTCTTTGGACTGTGGGGGAAACCGGAGCACCCGGAGGAAACCCACGCGGACACGGGGAGAACATGCAAACTCCACACAGAAAGGCCCTCGCCGGCCCCGGGGCTCGAACCCAGGACCTTCTTGCTGTGAGGCGACAGCGCTAACCACTACACCACCGTGCCGCCCAGAAAGGTCAACGTGGTGTCTAAATATGACGTGTACCCAATGCCTCGCATTGATTAGTTGCTTGATCGGTTAGGTGCTGCTCGCTTTTATTTGACACTGGATCTAACCAAGGGATATTTGCAGATCCCCTTGACTCCGCTATCCCGAGAGAAAACGGCCTTTTCCACATCGTTTGGTTTACACCAATTTGTCACGCTCCCCTTTGGGTTATTTGGGGCGCCCGCTACGTTCCAGCGGCTTATGGACAGGGTCCTCCACCCTCATGTTGCCTATGCGGCCGCCTATCTAGATGATATAATAATCTACAGTCATGATTGGCCACGGCACTTGGAACACCTGAGGGCTGTTCTAAAGTCGCTGAGGCGAGTGGGCCTCACAGCTAACCTGAAAGTGTGCAATTGGGCGGGTGGAAATACGGTATCTGGGGTTCCACTTGGGTCATGGGCAGGTGCGTCCCCAAATTAACAAGACTGCAGCGATTGTGGCCTGCCCGAGGCCCAAGACCAAAAAGGTGAGGCGGTTCTTGGGGCTGGCTGGCTATTATCGTAGGTTTATACCTAACTATTTGGATGTCACCAGCCCGCTAACCGACCTCACTAAAAAGGGGGCTCCAGATCCGGTCCAGTGGACGGAGCAGTGTCAACAGGCCTTCTCTGAAGTAAAAGCTGCACTGTGTGGGGGGCCACTTTTACACTCCCCTGACTTCTCTCTCCCCTTTATTTTGCAGACTGATGCATCAGACAGGGGGCTGGGGGCCGTTCTGTCCCAGGAGGTGGAGGGTGAGGAGCACCTGGTGCTGTACATCAGCCGAAAGCTGTCGGTGCGTGAAAGCAAGTACAGCACCATTGAAAAGGAGTGTCTCGCCATCAAGTGGGCGGTCCTTGCCCTCCCATACTACCTGCTGGGATGCCCTTTCACTCTCTGTTCGGACCACGCGCCCCTCCAGTGGCTCCACCGCATGAAGGATGCCAATGCGCGGATCACCCGTTGGTATCTCGCTCTCCAGCCATTTAAGTTCAAGGTGATCCACAGGCTGGGGGCACAGATGGTGGTGGTGGACTTCCTGTCCCGTCGGGGGGGGGGGGTCAGCTTCAGGCAGGACGGCTCCCCGGCCTGAGTCGGGCGGTGGGGGTATGTGGCAGTGGGGGCGTGGCCAAGCAGCAGTCTGTGAATGGAGGGCGGGGTCAGGGAAGGTAAGTGGCTAGGTCATTACACCTGATGTCAATTTGTGTGTGTGTGTGTGTGTGTGTTTGTTGCAGGGATAGAGTATAAAAGGAGGGGGAGAGGAGAGAAGAGGTTTCGCTCCCCGACCACAACACATGTGCGTGCGTGCGTGCATGAGTGAGTGAATGAATGAATGAGTAAAAGAAAGAAAGCTGAAATAGCTCAATAAAGTGCGTGTGTGTGAACACGAACTCTCGCCTGCCGTGCTTCTGTGCTCCACCCACATCGGGGATTATTACAGTCAGTTTTCTAAAATAAAGATCAATGTCAGCAAAATCAAGCAAACGGAAGTATATAGATACCAGAGCTTTTTTTAATTGTACTTTTTTTTTTTTTTAATTTTCATTTTTTATTTATTTTTTTCTGTGTGTTTGTGTAGTTTGATGTTTGAGTGTTTTGTCCGCCGGTGGTGGTGTAGCTCCAGACCCAGTTTTGGGCGTCGGTTCCCTCCAGGCCTTGGTTCGCTGTGGGTGATGCCTGTGCTCCCAGCTATGGACTGCAGTGAGCCTGTTGCTCATTTTACTTCGTGGTTGTCCAGCGCTCTGTGCTTTAGTGCTTGGCATGATGTTCCGAGCGATGTTGCTTGGTGGTGTCATGGCGGCTGTGCAGGCGGTTTGGGACACACCAGCGCTCTGCGTGGCGGAGCTTCTGTGCTCGCTTTGTGGATCCATGGCGTGGTGTTGAGTGATGTTGCTGACGGCGTCGCGGCGGCGGTGCTGGAGATGTGGGACTCGTTTTTGTGCGCCTTTTGGTGGGACTGTGGCTGCTACACCACAGGAACTACATCCTGACCTCTACTCGGTGGACTTTTTACTATTTATTTTTATTATTGTTTATTTTTATTTTTTCTTTGTCGATAATTGTAAAGCGTCCTTGGGTTTCTTGAAAGGCGCTATATAAATTAAACATTTATTATTATTATTATTATTATTATTATTATTATTATTATTATAGATACATTGGATGACATCTCACAACAACGGTATGCAGCCAAACTGGCCTTGATTGGGGGAATTGACTGACCCCTACAAAGTGGACAAAGATGCATTTTCAAGTGACTATGTAGGGCTGCCATCCATATCGTACCCTGATATTGTGAACTATTTCGTGAATAGTAAAAGTGCCTACACACTTGACGACCTCAAAGCATGCAAGTCGCTGGAGTCGTACAATTTTGTCTGTGGCTGAGTCCGTGAAGTCCACCATATAAAAACAAGTGACAGTCGTGTCCTAATTACAGCCAAGGTATGTAAACATTGGAATTTTAGAGCTCTCAACACTGCATATAAATGTGTGTATAATATCGAGTTGATTTAAATCGGAATTGATTTAAATCGGAAAGCTGCACACATTTGCGCAGCTTTCTGATTCACTGTTTTTTGTTTTCTCATCCTTATACTTCCTATGTTTCATGGACTGTAACGGATTTGCAATTGATTGTTTAAGTAAACAACTTACCACTTATAAAATGATCGGAGCAGACTTTGCTGTGTTTGGAAGGCTGATAATCCTTGCGGTTGATTCTCGCAAGCCATAGATTTCTCCTTTGTATGCTGAGTTTCTTTGTTTGCTCACCTTCGTGCTCCCGTACAGTGGGAATTCCATAAAAGCTCCGCTTGACGTCATCATCTGACCTATGACGACAACCGTGAATACAACAGGTGTGCACCATTGCTAGCTTTAAATAGCCTGCTTGGGTTCTTTTGAAGACTTTGTACTCGCGCGTTACAATGTGTGCTCAGTGACCCGTACGGTAAGCTTGACCCGCCAGATGGCCGCCACTAGGGAATCCCCAACTCTGTGACGTCATGTGAAAACTATGTATAGCCTTCTGGCTTGTCCACGTGATCTTTAGCAAACTGCAGATGAGCAGCAATGTTCTTTTTGGAGAGCAGTGGCTTTCTCCTTGCAACCCTGCCATGAACACCATTGTTGTTCGGCGTTCTCCTGATGGTGGACTCCTGAACATGAACATTAGCCAATGTTCTCACATTGCCTTCAGTTGCTTAGAAGTTACCCTGGGGTCCTTTGTGACCTTGCCGACTATTACATGCCTTGCTCTTGGAGTGATTTTTGTTGGTCGACCACTCCTGGGGAAGGTAACAATAGAGATCTTGCAGTCACGTGACCGGAAAGTACACAACCGCCATCGTGTCTGTCAAAAACACCGCTGAATACTGCTGCACTCGTGTACAGAATAGATCAATTTCAACCGACGGACTACACAGCTCATTTTTCTAATGAACAGATAACTAGATATTTGTCTAAAATAAACGAGCTACAGATTTGTGACCCTTATGGCTTTCCGGACGGAGTTTTCACGACCGGATTTTGAACTGCCAGCGGAATACCCGGACGTGTATGATTACCTCATCAACTTTCCCTCGCTGTTCAGTGGTGAAGCACTGCGTGTTTATAAATCTCTGGACAGTCATCTTTACAGAAATTCAGGATTTGTCAGCGACTCAGATGTGGCATCTTGTAAACAAGAAAATGATCCTCACTGGATGGGTAAGTTACTTAAGTATTGAGTATAGCACTGACCAGCCGATTATAGAATAAGGTAATTCCAAATCGTCCGTGTTGTTTACATGGATCTGGCGTTGGAGAGATAGAGGCTTGGCAGTGGAGATTTGAGTGGCTGTTTTCTGAGCTTAGTCAACAGGCCGGCTCTGCCTGTAGCCTCGCTTTTGCTCCCGGCGCCGCCTCCTTCGCTTTGCTTCTGATAACAATCCACGGAGACCCCGCTGGTCTCGCAATCTGGTCTCGTCCGGAATGTTTTTTTTTTTTTTTTCTCGTCCGGAATGTTGTGCATGCGATGGAAATCGCTACAAACCGTCATTTTCTGCTGGAAACCAATGTCCAGTAAGTCCATACAGTTGTAGTGGATATTGAAGTCCGGTACAGACGAACAACACGCAAAAATACACACAAAAAACATAAAAACCGTGCACAGGTACGGAGAGCTTGTAGCCACAGCCGTTGTAGTAGGGTTTTCCAGAAGAAAAGGTAGAAGTAAAAGCAGAAGTAGAAGTAGAAGGCGGAATATGGCATTTGACCTACAAGATAGCATCTGTCACAATCTGGATCGGCTGTGACGTCACATGCAAGATCTCTATAGTCTTGAATTTCCTCCATCTGTACACAATCTGTCTGACTGTGGATTGGTGGAGTCCAAATTCTTTAGAGATGATTTTGTAACCTTTTCCAGCCTGATGAGCATCAGCAACACTTTTTCTGAGGTCATCAGAAATCTCCTTTGTTCATGCCATGATACACTTCCACAAACATGTATTGTGAAGATCAGACTTTGATAGAACTCTTTGATCTTTAAATAAAACAGGGTGCCCACTCACACCTGATTGTCATCCCATTGATTGAAAACACCTGACTCTAATTTCACCTTCAAATTAACTGCTAATCCTAGAGGTTCACATACTTTTGCCACTCACAGATATGTAATATTGGATCATTTTCCTCAATAAATAAATTACCAAGTATAATTTTTGTCTAATTTGTTTAACTGGGTTCTCTTTATCTACTTTTAGGACTTGTGTGAAAATCTGATGTTTTAGTATATTCATGCAGAAATATAGAAAATTCTAAAGGGTTCGCAAACTTTCAAGCACCACTGTAAATGCATTTACTTCAATAAATGCTGCTAGTGAGGTACACTGAACATTATACATAGCTGAAAGAGAACCCTTTGTGGTTTGGGAGTTTTATCAGTCCAACAGGCTTGTTCAGCTGCCAAGTGCTTCAGTACGTTGAGAGGCAAAGGCCAAAGAATGCTTCTTTGTTTTACAGGTTTTGGAATATCACTAGTTTCAGATGATGAACAGTGTTGATTGTTATACTCTTTTAAAAGGCCATTCCACAGACCATGTAAATATTACTGGGTTACAGTTTAAGTATGTCGTTTTCCCACCAGAGAAATGTAAGCTACAAACACTTGTCTGTTTCGATTCAGTTTGAAGGTTTTCTTTGTGGATTAAACTTATCCATTTCTTTCTTCTTCTTGACTGGCAGCTGATAAAAGCTCAAATTAGGGGTTCTCTTTGTTGTGGAGACACAGTTAGGCACACAGCAATTCACTTTGGACATAGCTAAAACTGGTTAGACAGAACAATGCAGTGTTTAACAAAAGCGAAAGTAAACAATATAGTGGAGCTGACCCTGGGTATCGCCCAGGGTGACCAGATTTGAGTTTGTGAAAAAGAGGACACCTCAGCGGGGTAAGTGTAGTGTATCACATGTTCAAATACAAATATGTCCACAGACATGGTGACCAGATATGAAAATGAGCTTTATTGGCCCTTAACAACATTGCCTCAAAATGTGCAAACACTGCTTCAAATGTGCAAAAACAAAATTAAACATTTCTGTGCCATTCAGTGCTGTGATAAAGTAATATCTCATCTTGTAATATAGGAAATATAAAGTAAAGGTTTTCAATGTTTGTCCCTATAAAACAATAATGGTAACCTAAAAAAAACAATTTGTTAACATAAACAATTATTTGTATGGGCACAAAATAAAACATTTCAAAAAAAGTAAAAGGCTACACCGGCCTATGGCTTTTCAGTCCTCCTCATGTGGGGCGTATTTCTCAGATGACTGAATCTTTCCCAACAGTTGTCTATTGCCGATTAAATAGGAATGGAAATCTTTGCAGGTCATGTTCTTGAAATTGTACTGTGTGCACAGAATCCCCTTCAGTGAATCAACAGACAAGCGATTCCTCTCCTTGGTCCACTGGGCTTGCATCAGTGAAAAGATTCGCTCAACATTTGCATTGTGAGCAGGTATGGCAAAAAAACAAAACAAAACTGTGCCATCTTAAGCAGCTCTGAATGAAAATCGACACTTTTGGATCTTTCAAAGAATTTGGTCCACCTCTGGTGTGCTAGTAGATCACTGAAGTCTGCTACTGTTACTTCTCTCAACGAATTTCTGTTACTTCTCTCAAAGAATTTCTTTAGATTGGTGACCTGATCAAAGCACTTTGAATCATCAATTTCCACCCCTTTCCCAGCTAGGTGCCTGATGCAGCCCTCTACGTCATTCCAGTCAGGAATTTCACTCAGCTCCATCCACATAAAAGTGGGAAAACTCCTCCATGGGTGCCATCCATCTCTATAGGTAGTCAGAACATGAACTGTACAGGTCCTGTACTTGAGCACTGAAATGGTCACACTTTTGTCCATATCCATCCTTCTGCTTTCGTGCCAGCATACTCTTGATTTTAAGAAGCATGAAGTTGTTCATCTTGCATTCACGAAGCATGCTCTGGACCCTGTTCAGAATCCTCTTTACTTCCACAACTGAATTGCTCTCCCTCTCCATCTCTTGGATATGCGACTGAAATACACACGAGTGAATGCATTTGCCAGAGGTAAATCTCCCTGAACTTGTCTTCAATAAACTTCCTGATCTGCATTGGTAGATTTTCCTGTAACAAAAAGAATGCTTTCAAGGCTGGATACATCTGTAGCAATCTCTCAATCCCTGGGAATAATGACAGCCATAGTGTCTTGCTGTGAGATTGGAGAGTTCTAAATTCAACTTCAGCAAACTCGCAGTACTCCTTCAGACTCTCTGTGCACACAGTGTAGATGTGGAAATGTTGATACATTTTGAAAATGATGTGCTCAATGTCAACATCCAGTGTGTCTGCTCCATGGTGAACACAGTTGTTCAGAATATGTGCTGCAGAGCCTACACCAATAAGAGCCGTGTTCTGCAAGGACTTTTTTAAATTGGCAAACACATTCTTCCCATCCTCATTACGCCGGATTCCTCCAAACATTGTATTGCAGTTGTCACCAGTAAATGCAATGCATTTAGAAAATATCCCATTCTTTTCCAGTGTGTCTTTTATGTACTGTGCAATAGTGCCAGCTGATTCATTTGGGGTGCTTTTTAATTTCAAGTAATTTACTTTGCACACCACCGTTCTTCCAATCAAAATACTGAATGAGCAGAGGGAATATTTTCACTGCTCCGTGATTGCTGCCATCAGTAGACATGCCACAGTAGGGAATATCTTGAAGTGCTTCCAGAGCAAAGTCAACAGAATGTGGGGCTATCATGGCGTTTTCAATTGCTTCTGTCTTTGTTCGAGCACTTGAGAATTTTTGAGATGTTGGGGAATCTGTGAAAACCTTTTTTTTTTATTTTTTTTTTTAAACAAGCCAGATGTGCAGTCCATTGACCTGTAGCTTTCGTGGTGCTTACCCGTGTGAAAAGCATAGGCACCCTCTGCTGCAGGGACAGCTGCACTCCCAGATTTACTTACAAAAAACTCCTGTGAGTTTGGATGATGAGCTCTCACCCCTCGCTGCCGTCGTATGCTTGGCTGAACTTGCATGTGCTTGTAAGTCGTTGGCACCTTTATTTGCCACCGACACAAGTGCCTGCTTTACACATCAGACACTCAGCTTCGTATGGATCACGACCAAGACAAAAGCATGGAAATTTCTTTTTTAGTTCATCCGTGAACTTACATTTACATCTCGGCATAGCTGCAGAGACGCCGGGTACATGTGCTCTCTTTGATAAACAAGGAAACTCGCGGCGCTACTGAGGTGCACACTGACCAATTAAATGATTAGCCCACAGAAAAGGCTATCGACCAATGACGGTAGCTCTACAGTCAGACCGTACACCCCTCCCCCTACTCACTTCAACTCAAAGCAAAGCGAACAGAACTGAGTGGGGGGCGTGACTAGTTTGTGAGCGACACAGAGAAACGCAATGGAAATTCTGATGTTAAGCATGCTTGAGGGCTTTAGAACAAAATCCCGGACGATTTTGAAATTCCGCCCGGACATTTTTTTAGGTCTCAAAAAGAGTACATGTCCAGGCAAAAGAGGACGTCTGTTCACCCTAGTATCGCCCATAATGCATTGTGGCAAACAAGTGATGACGTAGTCATGGGTTAGGGTTATTTAGACCCACGGTGCATGGTGGTGTAGCCTAGTGGTTAGCACAGTCACCTCACAGCAAGAAGGTCCAGGTTCAAACCTAGCGGCTGGCAGGGGCCTTTCTGTGTGGAGTTTGCATGTTCTCCCTGTGTCTGCGTGGGTTTCCTCTGGGTGCTCCGGTTTCCCCCACATTCCAAAAACATGCGGTTAGGTTAATATGGGACGGTCTTGGGCTGAGGTGCCCTTAAGCGAGGCACCTAACTCCCAACTGCTAGGTGCCTCGCTTAAGGGCACCTCAGCCCAAGACCGTCCCATATTAACCTAACTGCATGTTTTTGGAATGTGGGGGAAACCGGAGCACCCAGAGGAAACCCACGCAGACACAGGGAGAAACTGCTGGGGGCGTCGTGGCTCAGGTGGATAAGGCGCCATACCATAAATCCGGGGACCTGGATTCGATTCCGGCCCGAGGTCATTTCCCGATCCCTCCCCGTCTCTCTCTCCCGCTCATTTCCTGTCTCTGCACTGTCCTATCCAATAATAAAAAGGTGAAAAAAGCCCCCAAAAATATCTTTAAAAAAAAACTCCCAACTGCTCCCTGGGCGCTGTTAGCATGGCTGTCTACTGCTCTGGGTTGTGTGTGCATGTGTGTTCACTGCTTCAGATGGGTTAAATGCAGAGAGGAAATTTCACAAGTGTGTGATGAATAAAGTTGTGCTTTTCTTTCTTTCTTTCTTTCTTTCTTTCTTTCTTTCTTTCTTTCTTTCAATTAAACTGACCTGCATGTCTTTCTGTGGGGGAAACCCACACAGAAACGGGGAGAACATACAAGCTCCACACGGAAAGGCCCCCGTTGGCCACTGGGCCTGAACCCAGAACCTTCTTCCTGTGAGGTGACAGTGCTAACCACTACACCACCGTGCTGCCTGGGCCTAATACCCCCTTTATCCTATTCCAGAGTGCAACATTTTGTTCAGGCTAAATCTATTTATGACAACATTTTTTGAGACCAAACAAAATTGGCCTTAATAAAAAGTTTTTAAAAATCATTTGATAATCAAACTGGAGTTAATGTAATAGTATAATTAAACCTTTTGTTTAAAAAAAAAATCAGTATAATTTTAATAATCATTATCCTCAGACTTCTTTCTAGACTCCCCTTTAAGCCTGATCCAGTGGTTCCACCTTCACAGCTGGAGGAACACTAACCTATTTGGATGTCAAGACTATCTTCTACAATAAAGAACTATGGTTCTGGGTACTGGTTATTAAAACACACTCTGTTTTTGGATTTTAATTTGTTTATAATGACAGTCATCCTCTGTAAAATCAAACATGACACGCTAGGAAATATGCATTTTACAACTTCTGAAAACCAAACAAATAGAAACTGGAAGGGTGCCCGGTAGAGTGCATACCTCTGCCAAGCCACATATTAGCATCAAAATACTGAAGCTGTACATCAAATTTCATCAAAATTCATTCACTACTTTTTAAGTTACATTGGGAACAGACAAAAAAAAATATTCCTGGATCCACGTACATATCCAGATTTGCATCAAAATCAAATCAATAGCTCCTTGGCCCATGGCCCACCTTTCCTCAAGATTTCATCAAAATCCGTTCACTAATTTGAGTTAACTTGGGAACAGGCAAACAAACAAACGGAGGGGAAAACATAACCTCGTACAAAGTTGGTGAAGGTAAGGGCAGTTTAAAAAGGCACATGATAAAAGAGCATTTTAAACCTAAACCCACTAAATGTAATAATCTATATTAGAGCTTTTCACCTGAATTTTATCCTGAGCACATGCAATTTTTGTTAGTGTGCTTGCAAAGCAAGCACACTATTGTTCTCCGATGCGTTTATTATTATTATTATTATTATTAGTGTGCTTGCAAAGCGAGTACACTATTCTCTGTCCGATTATTAGTGTGCTTGCAAAAGCACACTATTGTTCTTAAAGTGCTGATGACACGTTTTTGACATCTTTGGCGATGTTTTATAACATAAGTAATTCCCGATGAGCCATATATTAATTCACGAAGGTGCCTATTCTACAAGTTATGATAAACGCGGCTATTTGGGCAAATTTGACGGGGCTGCAGCACCCAGGAGACGAAAGAGGAGGAAGAGCTATATGACGTCAGCAAAAGAACCTTCCTCCTAACTTACCAGTTTGTTGTTGATGCGGCAGGTGTTCAGTTTGTCATTATTAGTATTTTTATTATACATTATTATACATGTATAGTTATTATCCCTTCGCGTTGTGTTGCCGGCTTTTGCTCCAAAACCCACAAGGATGGGGTAAGTTTATTCAAGTTTCCCAGAGATCCCAAGCTGCATGCGAAGTGGGTGAAGCAAGTCAGGCGCACTCGTGACAAGTGGGAGCCCTCACCAACATCTGTCCTGTGCTCTGAACACTTCGATTTGGATTGTTTTGACACCCTTCCCAGCTTAAAGGAATCTCTTGGGTGTTCAGTTCAGCACAAATGTGTGTTGCTACCATCAGCAGTGCCTACAGTATTCCGGAGGGGGTCTACTAGTAGCTATGCCGGATCCAGCAGTCGCCTGGGACAAGGCGACTCCTCCAAAGACAGTCCAACTGTCAGAACATGTGTTGAGAAACGACATAAGATAAAGGTACGTAGAGCTATAGAGTGCTCCGACATGATGCTAAAAATAGTAACCATGCGGTCTGCGCGGCCATCTTGGAAGTGACTCGCTCCAGAGCGCTCATAGAGTACACATCATAGGGTACACATTCATGATAATCATAAATGTAATCATAAAGTCGGCGTGATATCAGTCATGTATTTGCTTGTGAAAGCTTGCGGCTTTCATGTAACTCCCGCCTAGCAACGAGAGGCAAAGGGTAAAGAGGGTAGGCTATCATAGATTCTATTTGGAAGAGATCAACACATGATTGCTTAAAAATTAGGTATTTTAACAATTTGCATCTGTTTTGTGATTATCGTGACACTTGTGTGTTATATAGAACTGTATGTCTTATCAGCACATCGAGGATCTTCCACCGGAGGCTTTAGCAAGTACTCGTAGCAACACTACACTTTACCCTTTGCCATGAGTTGTTAGGGAATGGTAGCAAGTACCCCGATGACTGACTTCAAGAATATGTAGAAAAAATTTAGAAATTATACTTTCCAAAAGTCATTTGAGCTTGGTGTATTGCATTTCCATTTATATTGTAGGTTCTTGCTGATGTTTTTGCAGAGTATGACGCAGCTGCTGAATCAGAAGCTGCAGAGTTTGTATGTACTAGTTGTGAACATTCACATTATTATCAATCTCATTTATATAAAATCATGCCATCATGATCACTGCTTAAAGTACCAGTATTTGGTTGTTGAAGAGCTAGCACTAGAGAGTTCACCAGCGTTTTCATGCGCCATTTCCATTGAGTAGAACAGCCAGTGAACCGCAGCGTGTTCTTCCGCTGACATCACAACATGGCCGCGAGCCACGGACCCAGTTTTCTTGCACTGTGCAATTAAAAGTTGGATATTCGCGTAACAACAGCTTCTTTTCACGTAATTATAACAGAAATCTAACATGTTTGCCATGTTGTATAGTTTATTTAAGAAATTGCATAGAGTCATGTTCGTGTCATCAGCACTTTAAGTTTTATTTTTATTATTCGTTTTCACCCATTTTTTTTGATCCACTACTCCTCCTAGGGCTTTCGAGATAGAGAGACCGTTCCAATGCTGAAACGTAGGGCCCGATCTGGAATGGCGTGCTTGTTTTCAGCTTTTGGATCGACACACCTGTTCTCTCGTTCTTGTCGTTTTTCTGTCATTTTTTTTTCCCATAGAGAATGAATAGGGCTCACGAATCAAATCATCCTGCTCGGACACGCTTCATTGCAGACGCACCAAACCTCATGTGATACCTCAGGCCAACTCCCCAGACACACACATGCATTCGGTTCTGACCCGCACTCATTTTTTATTTTCTTTTCATGCCCCACTTTTTCATCCATTCACTTCCATTCATTTTTGGCCCAGTTGAAAATGAATGGCGTTTCAGGAAAAAAGCTTTCACTCTCCGTCAAATTTTTTTAACTGAGTGACCAAACTTCAAGAGGCTTCATATGATACCTCAGGGCAAGTCCCCACACATATCCATCCCCTCATCTGAGACCTGCACTCGTCTTTTTCTTGGTTTTCACACATCCTTTTTTCCCCCTCCATAGGCTTCCATTGATTTTTGGCCCCATTCAAATGAATAGACAGACCCTCCAGGATGTTGCGATTTGCAACTTCAACGCAAATTCAACCAGTCCCCGCGAATTCAGGGCGGTGTTGCAATTATATCCAATCACCGCAACTTTCCTGCAAATTTGACCAATCGTTGGCGTCGTCTTGAGGTGACGTTGACAAACTACCTTCCGCCTTACTTCCATGTATACGTTCAAGAGAAGCAGCATGTGCGAGTCAGTGTTTATATAGGCTTAAATTCTGTTACTGAAAGTGTGTTATGTTTACAGTGAAGGACTGTGTGCACTTTATTTTTTTTTACTTAATACAAGAAATTAATGGACTCCAACATTTTTACCAAAATGGCATTTTATTTTCCATTGTTTAGGCAGCTTCAGCATCATACTGTGAGATTCTGTTCAAATTGTTTGTTTTTTTTTTTCTTCTATGAAGCCTGAGCCATTCATTGTCTCATCTCATCTCATTATCTGTAGCCGCTTTATCCTGTTCTACAGGGTCGCAGGCAAGCTGGAGCCTATCCCAGCTGACTATGGGCGAAAGGCGGGGTACACCCTGGACAAGTCGCCAGGTCATCACAGGGCTGACACATAGACACAGACAACCATTCACACTCACACCTACGGTCAGTTTAGAGTCACCAGTTAACCTAACCTGCATGTCTTTGGACTGTGGGGGAAACCGGAGCACCCGGAGGAAACCCACGCGGACACGGGGAGAACATGCAAACTCCGCACAGAAAGGCCCTCGTCGGCCACGGGGCTTGAACCCGGACCATCTTGCTGTGAGGCGACAGCGCTAACCACTACACCACCGTGCCGCCCGCCATTCATTGTATTAGTTTATAATTATTGTTGTTTAATTTAGTCTTCAGGAGAGACTGCGTGCACACAGTTAATAGGTTTTTTCTTACATGAAAGCTGAGGCATTTATATTATATTTTAAGGTAACTTCATGTGCTGGGAGGTTCTATGCACTTTAACTTTTGAACCAACAGGTGCATTTGGATAAGTAAAGCCTATTTTTCTGTATTTTTGTAGTCCTGGTAATCTTTTTATATTGGTAAAGATGTTTATAGGACTATTTCTAAGTGTCTGTTTTAATCAATAGTTTTTCAGTAATAACTTAGTATTAACATATCACTCAATTTTAATCACAAAAAGAGAAAATCGCAACAATTTCTCACAACTTTCACTTCCTCCCGCAACATCAGACATTTTAGCCTGTAACAATCACAAAAAAAGCCCGCGAAATCCTGGGGGGACAGAATAGAGTTTTGGACACCGTTCCAACGCTGAAACGTAGGGCCCGATCTGGAATGGCGTGTTTGTTAAAATGGTTGCACTACCCCTTGTCGTTCGTTCGGTATTCCCGTTTTTCGGTAAAATTCCGTGCCATTGAAATGAATGGGAGTGATGACGTCATAAGGAGCTCCCCCACTGTAGACGTTAGAGCGCGCGCAGCAGCAAAAAACCGAATTAGAACTGCGATTTTACAGCCAAACTCCATGTTTTAAACCCTGTAAAACCTCTGAATTAAATTGAAAAGCATATAAAATGCTGTGAAAGAGTGTGACGGGCTGAGCCACGACGCTGACCGAGCGCGCAGGCAGCCATTTTTAAATCACTGCTGTTGTCCTGTCGCTACATTCTTCATCTGTATAATCTGTCAAGTCTCAAAAAGTAAAAATAATCCACACTGGCTGTTAAAAACTTCATTTATTGGTTACAACTTTTGTTATTACAACTCCGGGAGCAATTCCCTCACCAGGCATTCAAAACGTTCTTCCGTGTCTCGTTTGGGGAAACCATAGGGAAAACACGAACTGTGGAGTATACCACTGCGGCGCAAAATAGAGGGGTGTCCCGGGTTCTTTATGGAGCAGTCCATTCTGACGGGGGTGTTTCAGGGGTAATGACTTAAAGGTCTGATGACACGAACATGACTCTATGCAATTTCTTAAATAAACTATACAACATGGCAAACATGTTAGATTTCTGTTATAATTACGTGAAAAGAAGCAGCTGTTACGCGAATATCCAACTTTTAATTGCACAGCGCAAGAAAACTTGGTCCGTGGCTCGCGGCCATGCTGTGACGTCAGCGGAAGAACACGCTGCTGTTCACTGGCTGTTCTACTCAATGGAAATGGCGCATGAAAACGCCGGTGAACTCTCTAGTGCTAGCTCTTCCTCTGAACAAAAGAACAATCAAATACTGGTACTTTAAGCAGTGATCATGATGGCATGATTTTATCTGATTTTAAATAAATGAGATTGATAATAATGTGAATGTTCACAACTAGTACATACAAACTCTGCAGCTTCTGATTCAGCAGCTGCGTCATACTCCGCAAAAACATCAGCGAGAACCTACAATATAAATGGAAATGCAATACACTAAGCTCAAATGACTTTTGGAAAGTATAATTTCTAAATTTTTTCTGCATATTCTTGAAGTCGGTCATCGGGGTACTTGCTACCGTTCCCTAACAATGCATGGCAAAGGGTAAAGTGTAGTGTAGTACTTGCTAAAGCCTCCGGTGGAAGATCCTCGATGTGCTGATAAGACATACAGTTCTATATAACACACAAGTGTCACGATAATCACAAAACAGATGCAAATTGTTCATTCATTCATTATCTCTAGCCGCTTTATCCTTCTACAGGGTCGCAGGCAAGCTGGAGCCTATCCCAGCTGACTACGGGCGAAAGGCGGGGTACACCCTGGACAAGTCGCCAGGTCATCACAGGGCTGACACATAGACACAGACAACCATTCACACTCACGTTCACACCTACGGTCAATTTAGAGTCACCAGTTAACCTAACCTGCATGTCTTTGGACTGTGGGGGAAACCGGAGCACCCGGAGGAAACCCACGCGGACACGGGGAGAACATGCAAACTCCACACAGAAAGGCCCTCGCCGGCCCCGGGGCTCGAACCCAGGACCTTCTTGCTGTGAGGCGACAGCGCTAACCACTACACCACCGTGCCGCCGATGCAAATTGTTAAAATACCTAATTTTTTAAGCAATCATGTGTTGATCTCTTCCGAATAGAATCTATGACAGCCTACCCTCTTTACCCTTTGCCTCTCGTTGCTAGGCGGCAGTTACATGAAAGCCGCAAGCTTTCACAAGCAAATACATGACTGATATCACACCGACTTTATGATTACATTTATGATTATCATGAATGTGTACTCTATGATGTGTACTCTATTGGCCCTTTTCCACTACCCTTTTTCAGCTCGCTTCAGCTCACTTCAGCCCTACACGGCTTGTGTTTCGACTATCTCAAAACAGCATGACTCAGCTCGCTTCAGCCCTGCTTAGCACCCAAAACTCGCACGGTTTTGGAGTGGGGCTGAAGCGAGCCAAACCGAGCTGAGTGAGGCTGGAGGCGTGAGCAGACACTCCCCTGTGCACTGATTGGTGAGGAGGAGTGTCCTCACATGCCCACACACGCCCCACGAGCACGCTGGGATCTGTAAACACCGTAAACCCGGAAGAAGAAGAATTACGAATTACGAGAATTTCTGGAGCCTTATGCGCCTCGCCTCATCTATACGCTCTTGCCAGTATCTGTTGGCATTGTCGGTGACAACAAGCCACAGCACCAAGACCAGCAACACTAACGACTCCGTGTCCTCCATGTTTATTGTTTACTATCCAGGTCGTGAGACTACTGCTTAAAAGATCACTGATGTCACTGTTTGCGCCGCTTAACGACATCACGTGATGTCCACCCACTTTCGCTAACTCCACCCAATGTGTCCACCCACTTTCAGCCAGCACGGTTCAGCGCGGTGGTAGTCGAAATGCAACTCCAATAGCCCCGCTCAGCTCGACTCAGCCCAACTCAGCACCGCACGGCTCAGCCCGACTCAGCCGCGTTTGTAGTGGAAAAGCGGCATATGAGCGCTCTGGAGCGAGTGACTTCCAAGATGGCCGCGCAGACCGCAGTGTTACTATTTTTAGCATCATGTTGGAGCACTCTATAGCTCTACGTACCTTTTATCTTATGTCATTTCTCAACATATGTTCTGACAGGAGGACTGTCTTTGGAGGAGTCGCCTTGTCCCAGGCGACTGCTGGATCCAGCATAGCTACTAGTAGACCCCCTCCGGAATACTGTAGGCACTGCTGATGGTAGCAACACACGTTTGTGCTGAACTGCACACCCAAGAGATTCTTTTAAGCTGGGAAGGGTGTCAAAACAATCCAAATCGAAGTGTTCAGAGCACAGGACGGATGTTGGTGAGGGCTCCCACTTGTCACGAGTGAGCCTGACTTGCTTCATCCACTTCGCATGCAGCTCGGGATCTCAGGGAAACTTGAATAAACTTACCCCATCCTTGTGGGTTTTGGAGCAAAAGCCGGCAACACAACGCGAAGGCATAATAACTAATATATATATTAGTGCTGCCAAAAATGTCGCGTTATTAACGTGTTAACTTGACTCAATTTTAATGGCGATAAATTTTTTTTATCGCAAGATTAACGCTCTGTGACATGATGTAGGTTTTTCATAAGCTTTTGAAACTGCCAGGAACTTGGAACAGAGACTTTGAAACTGATAGCAGCTAGACTGTAATGCCACGCCCCGCACAGCCAGAGTCCTCTGCCCTCCTCCCCCAAAGAACCAGCGTGGGCAGGGCGCGCTAGTAGAGATGGGATTTATGGCTCTTTGATGGGATCCGCATCTTTTGTGATCCGTTCTTTGAAAAGAGCCATTCAAAAGACTGGCTCATTTGGCTCTGGGGCAGCGGGGGCGTGGTCAAGCGCTGGTCTGTGACAGGAGGGCGGAGCCAGGGAAGGTGAGTGGCAGAATCGCTACACCTGACGGTGATTAACCTGTGTTTTGTGTGTTTTCCCAGTAACCGCTCCCTATTTAAGGAGGCAGAGGGAGCGCAACCCGGGACCAGAACACAGTGTGTGTGTGTGTGTGTGTTACGGCGCATACTAGAAACTGGCGATTTAACTGAAAAGTTGAGAAATAAAAGCCTTCTCTATATCTAAAGCATTGTCCTGCCGTCCTCTGTGCTCCACCCACATTCCGTAAGCGCTTCAGTGGTGCTGAAACCCGGGAAAAGGTGGAGCACCAAGCTTGCAGACCCATGGAATCCTCCCCGTTCGCGGACTTGGTCCACGCCCTCGCCATGGCTCAGCAGAGCCAGCACCAGGCACTCATCACGCTCCGAAAGGAGCAGGAGCGCCGCATCGAAGCCCTGGTGCTGGCCCAGCAGGAAGATCGTGAGGCGTTCCGGCATCTCCTCGTGTCGGCGGGGTCCACCAGTGCCCCGGCCGCGGGCCCGTCTCCCCTCACCATGACCAAGAAGGACCCGCAGGACGACCCCGAGGCGTTTATCACCTTGTTCGAGCAGGTCGCCGAAGTCTCGGGGTGGCCGATGGAGCAGCGCGCGGCGCGCCTCCTCCCCCTCCTGACAGGAGAGGCGCAGCTGGCCGCACTACAGCTCCCCGCTGACCGCCGGCTGGCCTACGCAGACCTTCGCTGGGCCGTCCTCCAGCGCGTGGGGCGCACACCCGAACAACAGCGCCAGCGCTTCCGCACGCTGCGGATGGAGGAAGTCGGCCGGCCGTTCGCGTTCGGCCGGGACGCCTGCTGGCGGTGGCTGAGGGCCGACGATCGCGACGCCGAGGGAATCATCGATCAGGTGGTGCTGGAGCAATTCATCACCCGCTTACCAGCCGGAACCGCGGAGTGGGTCCAGTGCCACCGCCCGGCATCGCTGGATCAGGCCGTAGGACTAGCGGAGGATCATTTGGCAGCTGTTCCGGCGGCAGGACGGCCGACGACGTCGTCTCTTCTCTCCTCTTCTCTCTCTCTTCCTCCCCCCCCCCCTTCTGTGTCCCGTCCTCGCCCCATTCCCCCACCACGGAGGTGGGGGCCGGCCCGCCGCACCCGTGGTGCCCTCCCGTTTCTCCCTTCTGTGTCTGTCTCTCCCCCCCCCCCTCAGGTGAGTGAGCCCCAGAGCACAGCTGCTGAGGGAAGGCCTGGGCTGGTTTGCTGGCGCTGCGGGGAACCGGGCCACCTGCAGCAACAGTGTGCAGCAATGGAGGTGGGCGCGGTGGTGCGGATCCCCAACGCGCCAGAAGCTGCCCTCGATTGGGCCGGAGCATATCGCATACCGGTGAGTGTACAAGGTGAGTGTACATATCACATACCGGTGAGTGTACATATCAGGCGTTGGTGGATTCGGGTTGCAATCAGACCTCGATCCGCCAAAGCCTGGTGCAAGATGAGGCATTGGGGGGAGCACAGGGGGTGAAGGTGGTGTGTGTGTGTGTGTGTGTGTGTGTGTGTGTGTGTGTGTGCACGGGGATGTTCACAGATACCCTTTGGTGTCGGTCCACATATATTTCAGAGGGGAAAAATCTATAGTAAAGGCTGCGGTTAATCCTCGCCTTACCCACTCTTTAATTTTGGGGACTGATTGGCCGGGATTTCAGGGTTTGATGACGCGCCTAGTAAAGAGTGGGTCCTGCTGTTTGACAGGGGGAGGTCCCGGTGTCGCTTTGGCTGGAGCTGCGGTCGCAGAGCCGTCTACGTCATCTCCGCGACAGAGCGAGGAGCCGCCGGCTCCTCCTCTTTCTGTTGGGGAATCCCTCGCGGATTTCCCACTAGAACAATCGCAAGACGAGACTCTGCGACACGCGTTTGACCAAGTGAGAGTAATCGATGGTCAAACTCTCCAGCCAACCGCCACCCCGTCCTTCCCCTATTTTTCCATTTTGAAGGATAGATTATACCGAGTGACGCAGGACACTCAGACAAAAGAGCGAGTCACACAGTTCTTAATTCCAAAAAGCCGCCGGGAATTGGTATCCCAGGCGGCTCACTTTAATCCCATGGCTGGACACCTAGGGCAGGATAAGAGACTAGCCCGGATAATGGCCCGATTTTATTGGCCGGGGATTCGCGGCGACGTCCGTAAGTGGTGTACGGCGTGCCGCGAATGCCAGTTAGTAAATCCAGCGGCCATTCCAAAAGCACCCTTGCGCCCCCTACCATTAATCGAGACCCTGTTCGAAAGAATTGGGATGGATCTCGGCGGGCCATTAGATCGGTCAACACGAGGGTACCGCTTTATATTGGTTCTGGTGGACTATGCAACGCGATACCCGGAAGCGGTGCCTCTTCGCAATATCTCAGCACGCAGTATTGCAGAGGCCCTCTTCTACGTCATCTCCTGGGTTGGAATCCCGAAAGAGATTCTGACTGACCAAGGCACCTCATTTATGTCACGAACACTGAGCGAACTGTATGGGCTATTGGGTATTAAGCCGATCCGCACCAGCGTTTATCACCCACAAACGGACGGTTTAGTTGAACGGTTCAATCGCACCCTCAAAAATATAATAAAAAAATTCGTAAGTGAGGACGCACATAACTGGGATATTATCATTTATAGTAATGACTGGCAGCGGCACCTGCAATACCTGAGGGCCGTCCTTAGGTCGCTGAGGCGGGCGGGTCTCACTGCCAACCCGAAGAAGTGTGCGACTGGGTGGGTGGAAGTACGGTATCTGGGCTTCCACTTGGGCAACGGGCAGGTGCGTCCCCAAATTAATAAGACGGCAGCGATTGCGGCCTGCCCGAGGCCCAAGACCAAAAAGGGGGTGAGACAGTTCCTGGGGCTGGCTGGCTACTATCGTAGGTTTATACCTAATTATTCGGACGTCACCAGCCCACTGACTGATCTCACTAAAAAGGGGGGCCCAGATCCGGTCCAGTGGACGGAGCAATGCCAGCGGGCTTTTTCAGAGGTAAAGGCTGCACTGTGTGGGGGGCCACTTTTACACTCCCCTGACTTTTCTCTCCCCTTTGTGTTGCAGACCGATGCGTCGGACAGAGGGCTGAGGGCCGTTTTGTCCCAGCAGGTGGAGGGGGAGGATTGCCCCGTCTTGTACATCAGTCGGAAGCTGTCGGTGCGTGAGGGGCACTACAGCACAATTGAGAAGGAATGCCTGGCGATCAAGTGGGCGGTCCTCGCCCTCCGTTATTACCTGCTGGGGCGCCCTTTCACCCTCTGTTCGGACCACGCGCCCCTCCAGTGGCTCCACCGCATGAAGGATGCCAACGCGCGGATCACCCGTTGGTATCTGGCACTCCAACCCTTCAACTTCAAGGTGGTCCACAGGCCGGGAGCGCAGATGGTCGTGGCGGACTTCCTCTCCCGTCAGGGGGGGGGGGGAGTCGGCTGCGGGCCGGACGGGCGCCCGGCCTGAGTCGGGCGGTGGGGGTATGTGGGAGCGGGGGCGTGGTCAAGCGCCGGTCTGTGACAGGAGGGCGGAGCCAGGGAAGGTGAGTGGCAGAATCGCTACACCTGATGGTGATTAACCTGTGTTTTGTGTGTTTTCCCAGTAACCGCTCCCTATTTAAGGAGGCAGAGGGAGCGCAACCCGGGACCAGAACACTGTGTGTGTGTGTGTTACGGCGCATACTAGAAACTGGCGATTTAACTGAAAAGTTGAGAAATAAAAGCCTTCTCTATATCTAAAGCGTTGTCCTGCCGTCCTCTGTGCTCCACCCACACTCCGTAAGCGCTACAGGCTCTTTTTAAATATTTATTCAGTTTTAAGAAGACAGAAGCCAGATCCCTCTGAACTGTAAACTCAATGCTATCCCAGAAATCTTTCCTGTAATATGCAAATTTGGTCGCCTCTGATTGGACAGCGCGACGCATCAACAGGCAGAAAGTGTAAAAGTACAAAATGTGTTAAGTGAGCTGAAACAGTAAAGATCAGATTCAATGCAATATTTATCAACAAACAACTTAAAGTTAATATAATAGTGTACTTTATATTATAATCAAGCATGTCAAGCCTACCGTCACTGTGTAACCTGTCTGTCTGATTAAAGTTGTAGACTAACTCAAGCAGTAGATCACTTCACTCATGGTTCTTTTGCTGGCACCGGTGCTTGGCTTAGGTTTCACTTTGCAGCACTGGCGGCTCGTTAATAGGGGCGATTTGGGCGACGCACTCCCAAACAGGGAGGGAGATTTTTTTTTTTTTTATCTACTCCTACTACCAACAGTAATGTCATTGTCCAATCAGGCTAAGGTCGTGCCTGGTGTAGCCATGCCCTTTTGGGGCGATTTCTGTCAGGTTCAGATTTGCCCCAAAATCTCCCATTGACAGTAATGGTACGTACGTTTTTTTTTCGAAAATCATGCTCTCAATGCATTTTCTATTAGGTTTTATGTGCTCGCACAAGCAGCGTGCTTACATCATATGCCTGTTGCGCCGTGCAAGTGTTGCCAGATTGGTTTTAAGTGCATTTTGGGGGGTTTTGAACATAATTTTGGGCTGGAAAACGCAACTTGCGCGGGAAGATGGCGGTGAGTGTTGAGTGCAACAATACGATAGCGTCTCTGAAAGAAGTTCCCTTTAGTCGTCGTACCAATGAGGAGAAAACGGCAATCAAACAGCTAGGACCTCCTAGACCGAATTTAAACATCAAGCAAGTGTCTACGAAGGGGGAGAAGACCTACTCAAGAGGTTTTAACAAGAACTGGTACCACCGGAAAACTTGGCTAGCTGGCTGTGATGTAGTCAATGCTCTTTTTTGCTACCCTTGCGTTCTCTTACACCCTGGAAGTAGCACAGCAGACGGTACAGCGATATCTGATATTCTTTCGATTACGTTCATTATGTCTTATATTAAATATAGTTAGTTTTTTTTTCTTTTTTATCAGACATCTAATTTATTGGGTTTGTTTACCTGACATGTTTCGACGTACAACTTCCGTCTTCCTCAGAGTGTCACCGGATGTTAATTGGTGACGCATCTTTTATCAGCTGCTGTTTCTGAAGGCGTGGCCTTCCTGTCTGGTTTGACAGGTCGGTCACGCCTTCTACTGTCTGTTTGTCCCCTGCAAGATGGCACTCCAGGTGTGGGAGAGCATGTATGCTCCCTCATCCCGGTTGATGGTCCTCGGGCTTCGCTTACGGATCTCCATGGCCTCCCTGATCCAGCGCTGATGTTTGTTATCTTCTGTGCGGATGACTCTGGCATTCCCCCAGTCCATAATGTGATTTTCCCTTTTACAGTGATCTGTTATAGCTGACTTATAATTTTCCTGTTGTGCCTTTTCTTTTATTGTTCGGGTTTGTCTTGTAGCTGTCTCCTTTTCGCACTCTTTCTTATGTTCATGTTTTCTTGTGCTGAAACTCCTTCCTGTCTCCCCAATATAAGTTTTATTGCATAATTTACATGGAATCTCATATATGGTGTTGCATCTGTTGTCCGGATGTATTCTGTCTTTGGGATGCACCAGGATCTGACGGAGTGTTGTGTGTGGTTTGACAGGTGTGTTAACATTGTGTTTCCTCATTACTCTTTGAATGCGTTCAGTTATTCCCCTGATGTATGGTAATGTAACTACTCCCCTGTGTTCTTGTTTGTTAGTTTGTTTTTTCTCTTTCTTCTGTGTTTTGTTGTTTTTAACCTGTTCCGCCCCTTTGGATATTGCCCATTGTGGATATTGACATGCTTTCAGTGCGTGTTGTATATGTTGTTCCTCCTGTTCTTTGTCCTGTGGATCTGTAATTATTGCTGTGCGTTCATGTAATGTTCTAACTACGGATATTTTGTGCATTATGGGGTGTTCGGAAGTCCAGTTTAAATATTGGTCGGTGTGTGTGGGTTTTCTGTGTACTTTTATTTTGATGTCCCCATCTTCTGTGTGTTGTATTTTTAAATCCAAAAATGCTATTGACTGCTCCGTTTCTTCTTCATGTGTGAATTTTATATTGCCGGTATTGTCTATGGTGTTAAGATGGTCGGTGAGTTGTTGAGTGTGTCCCCTCTTTACTTTTTCCAATATGTCGTCCACATACCGTTTCCAGAGTGTTGGTCTGTATTCCGCTGGTATTGTGGTGAGTGCTTTTTGCTCCAGATCCTCCATGAAAAAACCGCACATGATGGCTGATAGTGGGTCTCCCATGGCAAAACCTTCCTTCTGTCTGTAGATTGTATTCCTGAACTGAAAGTATGTGGATGTGGCGATGAATTGAAGGAGCTGAGTGATGTCTTGTACGGTGAGGTTTGTACGTTTCTTGAGCGTCCTGTCTGTTTTTAATTTGTCTTGTACTATCTGTATGGTGGCTTCCGTGGGTGTTCTGGTGAAAAGAGATATGACATCATGTGAAATGAAAACTTCATCTTGCTGCATTTTGATGTTTTTTAGTTCTTCTGCCAGATGTTTTGAGTTTTTGCAGTGTTGGTCTGTGAGTCCTAGTAATGGTTTAATTATTTCGGTGAGTGCTTTTGATAAGTTGTATGTGACCGAACCAATGCTATCTACTATGGGGCGTAATGGTGTTCCTGGTTTGTGTATCTTTGGTGTGCCGTAAATCCTGGGGATGACATTGGCTGTGGGTACTAAATGATTGTAATCCTGCTTATCTATTTTATTTTCATTGAGTAGTGGTTTTAGTAGTGCTTTAAGTTTCTTTTTCTTGTCTTCTGTTGGGTCTTTTTTTAATATTTCAAATGCGTTGTCGCTGAGTAATTCATTCATTTTTCGTTCATATTCATCAGTGTCCATAATAACTGTTGTTCTGCCTTTATCTGCTGGGAGAATTGTGATATCTTTATTTTTTGCTAATGTTTTCATGGCTTTGGCTTCCTGTTTGGTGATGTTGCTGGGTGGTGGTTTGGCCGTTTTCAATATACCAGCTATTGCGTTTCTTAGTGCTGCTTTTTGTCCGTGATCCTGTATTTTCTCACATGCTAACTCAGTTGCCAGAATGAATTCGTCGTGTGGTATGTTGTTCGGTGTGACAGCGTAGTTGAGTCCTTTTGCTAGTATACTGCGTTCTGCTTGTGAGAGTTTGTACCTTGATATGTTGTAAATCCATTTGTCGTTGATGTGTGCGTGCTCCGGTTCTGCCTTCTTTTTCTGTGCGATGAGTTTGTCCAGTTTTCGTATTTGTCGGGTTTTTGTCTCTGTGAATTCCTGTTCGTGTATGTCTGCCAAGTGTCCGTGTATTGCCATTTCCATTTCCTTGTTTTGGGGAAACCGGCGTTTGAAAGTTTCCGTCTCTCTGTGTAGTTCGCTGTTGATATTATTTAGTTTATCCGTTGTGCACCGTATCCGTTCTTTTACCAGAGTCATCCGCACTTTCCTGATCATCTTTTCCGCGTTTCTGGTTGGAATCGGGTTCTTGATGTTCAGGCTGGCCGGTACGACTTCCTCATCCCGGCAGCGCAGATTGAATCTCAGGTGATTCCTGTAGCGTGCCCGTTTCCGTGTCAATCGCTCTAGGCGGCGAAACTCCTTGATGCTTTCGTCTCCGTAACTAATTCTTAATCTTTCGATTACGTTCATTATGTCTTATATTAAATATAGTTAGTTTTTTTTTTCTTTTTTATCAGACATCTAATTTATTGGGTTTGTTTACCTGACATGTTTCGACGTACAACTTCCGTCTTCCTCAGAGTGTCACCGGATGTTAATTGGTGACGCATCTTTTATCAGCTGCTGTTTCTGAAGGCGTGGCCTTCCTGTCTGGTTTGACAGGTCGGTCACGCCTTCTACTGTCTGTTCCACTTGTCCGGCCTGTAGTGCAGATGTGTGCTTGTATACAGCTTTTTGATACGCCTTGTCGTTCTCCCATAATTCGCGTTTTTCGAAAACAATTTTCTCCATTGAAATGAATGGGCGCTCGACGCAAAAAAACAGATTTTTCCTTCGGGAGGCCAAACCGTAAGGTGTAAAGTCATGAAACGTGGTACACTGATGGAGTAGACCCTGATTGATTTCATCACGTTTCATGTTGGTACGTCTCACGCTCTAGCGCCACCAACTGATCACATTCTTACATGCATTCATGCACGTAACTTTTGATCCGTATGTCCGATTTTCATAAGTCTGGTGCTGTTGGAATCCTTGTAGCTAGACGATTCCAACGCACCCTATGACATCATTTTCCGCCTAATTAGATTTTCCGCCATTTTGAATTTTGTCCAAAGTGAGAGTTAAGTGACCCTGGCCGCATGTTTTGTCCAATCATCATGAAACTTGGCACACATGATCTCCAGTCCATGCCTTATAAATGATATTCATTTTGCTCGTATACGTCGAAGCGTTTGCCCGTGGCAGACAATCAAATTCGATGGCAGAGCCGCCAAACAGGAAGTGAGCTCATATCACGGAAACGCTTTGACGTATCAAGACCATATTTAGTGGCATGATTTTGGACATGATCTGAACTACCCTCATCAAATATGGTGTCATTTGGCCGCTAGGGGGCGTCACGATTAGCAAAAATGTATTTTGGCTCATATCTCAGACACTCTTTGACGTATCAGGTCCATACTTGTTGAGATGCCTTTCGGCACCAGTTCACGTACCCTCATCAAATTTGGTGTCGGGCGATGCACCTGAGCAAGCACACTTTCGCATTTTCTCCGGAAATGCATTCTAGGTTTTTTTTGCAATTAACAGTGTAATTTCATTTGTAAGCATGAATGAAAGTTTAGCCACATGGCTTGTAATGTCAGAGAAGCAGGAAATTATTTCAATCCAAATATCACAGTAGAATAAAGTAGAAAGCAGTTCTATTTAATTCCTTCTGCCCACCAGGGGTGGATGAGAATCACCAGGATACCATCATCTGCACATGTACATGCACACTGAGACCTTCCAACAAAGCCACAAAGTGATCTTTGACAGAGCATATGTAATACATGTCTCTCGCTTATGGTCATCTGTCACTTTCTTCTTCTCATCTTGCACACATGTACATCATATGGAACTGTGTAACAGCTTGTGTCTATGGTCAGAGCTACATACGGTATATCCTTCAAATACTCGTGAAAGAGCAATTCCAGCGTTATGGACGTGACACTTGAACTCAAAATGGCAACAAATGACCCAGTGCATGTTTTATTGTCTCCCAGTATTTAAACAGGTGTTGCATATTTTAAGGCTGTACCATACTGGAGAAGTGATGGAACAAGAACAATTCCCATAGTACATCTGGGGCATGCCAGAAAATGCCAATAAAAGATGCGTTATGGATGTGACAGAAAAAGTATCACTTTTCTTGGGTGACTGTACATTTTTATCAAACTCTGTGAAATTGTAAACCTAATGTCGAAATGGAGATATCCATTTGATAGAGGGGTCCAAGGTGAATATTAAAAAATCTTTGTTTAAAATATTTTGTATTTCATGCAGAGTTTCGGAAGGAAAAGTCAGCGTTATGGATGTGACGAAATTCCGTTATGGATGTGACGCATATGGCATATGCACATGGCATATGTTTAGAAAATCAGCAATTTAACCACCATAACCCTTTGAAAAACTCTCTAAATATCAGCTAAAACTATCAAAGTTCTTAAATAATATTTAGGATGGCTATTGTTTTGCTGTTTTGTGGATTTTAGCATACATTTCTGTGGCTTGTGGCAATAATATAGAATTGTACATGATCAAAGTTGATTTTAGCTTGGGTTTTACATTATAAGAAAGAAAGACTGACAGTGACATATTAGGTTGGTTACAAATTGGTTCAACTTATTCACATCTGTAAAATACAGGCCTAGGTGATATCTCTGGGAGTGGTTTTGATGTATTACATGTTGCTTTATTTTTGCATGGTGAGGTTGACATTTACATGGAATTGCCCGAAACACTCCCACCATCTCCGATCATCTTTTCTGCTTCATTGAGTGCATTTTTCTTCCATTCTAGCACAAATTCTAGAGAATCATGGATAGATGGTTAACCATGTTATCATTGTTAGCCTGGTTAGCTTCATTCACCCTGCTGTTTGACAAGTTAGCCACTACTACTGCTCTATGCTCAGGGGCAGCACTCAGCTCAGTACCAAGGAACATTCACATCCCCCTTCATCAGGACAACCAGCAGGGCCTGTGCATATGTGCCATAAGCATGGTTGAGTGAGTTTTACTCAAATCCCTCCATTTACCCTTCATCATTACTTGCTGTTATTAGCCCAAGTGCTGCTACTGTGATCAAGTGGGTGTCCATCATTGTACTATACTCTGTTTGCTGCTGAGCCTGCTACATTTGCCAGATCAGGTAATACATACACAGTTCAACGTCCATCCATCCATTATCTGTAGCCACTTATCCTGTTCTACAGGGTCGCAGGCGAGCTGGATCCTATCCCATCTGACTATGGGCGAGAGGCGGGGTACACCCTGGACAAGTTGCCAGGTTATCACAGGGTTAACACGGAGACAACCATTCACACTTGCATTCACACCTATGGTCAATTTAGAGCCACCAATTAACCTAACCTGCATGTCTTTGGATTGTGGGGGAAACCCATGCAGACCGGTGGCGCTGCTCTGCTTGCGACCCGGGCTTGCCATCACTGCAGCCAGCTCTTGTTTCAGTCTGTTTTTGTACGTTTGCGTTTGTTTTTATGTGCGCGATTGTTGAGTGTGTAACACTGCAGAACGTGAAACAACATGGCAAAACTAATTTACTATTTACAGTGGGGCAAAAAAGTATTTAGTCAGCCACCAATTGTGCAAGTTCTCCCACTTAAAAAGATGAGAGAGGCCTGTAATTTTCATCATAGGTACACTTCAACTATGAGAGACAGAATGGGGGGAAAGAATCCAGGAAATCACATTGTAGGATTTTTAATGAATTAATTGGTAAATTCCTCTGTAAAATAAGTATTTGGTCACCTACAAACAAGCAAGATTTCTGGCTCTCACAGACCTGTAACTTCTTCCTTAAGAGGCTCCTCTGTCCTCCACTCGTTACCTGTATTAATGGCACCTGTTTGAACTCGTTATCAGTATAAAAGACACATGTCCACAACCTCAAACAGTCACACTCCAAACTCCACTCTGGCCAAGACCAAAGAGCTGTCAAAGGACACCAGAAACAAAATTGTAGACCTGCACCAGGCTGGGAAGACTGAATCTGCAATAGGTAAGCAGCTTGGTGTGAAGAAATCAACTGTGGGAGCAATTATTAGAAAATGGAAGACATACAAGACCACTGATAATCTCCCTCGATCTGGGGCTCCACGCAAGATCTCACCCCGTGGGGTCAAAATGATCACAAGAACGGTGAGCAAAAATCCCAGAACCACACGGGGGGACCTAGTGAATGACCTGCAGAGAGGGACTCAAATCCTGCAGTGCCGGACGTGTCCCCCTGCTTAAGCCAGTACATGTCCAGGCTCGTCTGAAGTTTGCTAGAGAGCATTTGGATGATCCAGAAGAGGATTGGGAGAATGTCATATGGTCAGATGAAACCAAAATAGAACTTTTTGGTAAAAACTCAACTTGTCGTGTTTGGAGGAGAAAGAATGCTGAGTTGCAGCCAAAGAACACCATACGTACTGTGAAGCATGGGGGTGGAAACATCATGCTTTGGGGCTGTTTTTCTGCAAAGGGACCAGGACGACTGATCCGTGTAAAGGAAAGAATGAATGGGGCCATGTATCGTGAGATTTTGAGTGAAAACCTCCTTCCATCAGCAAGGGCATTGAAGATGAAACGTGGCTGGGTCTTTCAGCATGACAATGATCCCAAACACACCGCCCGGGCAACGAAGGAGTGGCTTCGTAAGAAGCATTTCAAGGTCCTGGAGTGGCCTAGCCAGTCTCCAGATCTCAACCCCATAGAAAATCTTTGGAGGGAGTTGAAAGTCCGTGTTGCCCAGTGACAGCCCCAAAACATCACTGCTCTAGAGGAGATCTGCATGGAGGAATGGGCCAAAATACCAGCAACAGTGTGTGAAAACCTTGTGAAGACTTACAGAAAACGTTTGACCTCTGTCATTGCCAACAAAGGGTATATAACAAAGTATTGAGATGAACTTTTGTTATTGACCAAATACTTATTTTCCACCATAATTTGCAAATAAATTCATTAAAAATCCTACAATGTGATTTTCTGGATTTTTTCCCCCATTCTGTCTCTCATAATTGAAGTGTACCTATGATGAAAATTACAGGCCTCTCTCATCTTTTTAAGTGGGAGAACTTGCACAATTGGTGACTGACTAAATACTTTTTTGCCCCACTGTATACCTCGTACTAATTATCGCTGGACTTTGGATTCCCTGCCAAGCTCACTTCAGGGTCAAGGAGGCCCAAACACCTATCTCCTACACCAGAGACGCCCTGCTGGCGCTGCGATCAGCTGGAGTCACCCCTGTTTTGGACCTACCGGAATGCATGAGAGTGTAGCCAATGTGAATGTGGCCCAGAAAACGGGGCCGGCGAGGCGGAGTGCGGCAGCGTCTGCTGAGGACAGGCAATCGGCCTCCCCTGCCGTCTATGATTCTCTGCAATGCGAGGTCACTCCGGGCCAAGATTGATGAGCTTCGGATTAACACCAAGGCATGCTTTGAGTACCGCACCGTGAGCCTGTTGGCTATCACAGAGACATGGCTCCATCAAGATATCCAAAACTCTTTAGTCGACATCGAAGGATTTTCGCTTATTCGCGCTGACAGGACTGAACAATCGGGGAAAAGCAGAGGAGGTGGCATGGCGGTGTATGTGAGTAACAACTGGTGCAAACAATACACAGTTAGGGAAACATTTTGTTTTCCTGACGTGGAGCTCTTGCACCTGCACTTCAGACCATTTTATCTACCAAGGGAGTTTGGTAGTGTATCCGTGTGGGTTGTTTACGTACCCCCAAGTGGGAATGCAGCTCGAGCTGCAACTCGCATTGCGGACTGTGTACACAATGAACTATAGCGTTCGCCAGGCGCACCGGTGTTTTATTATGGGGGACTTCAATCTTTGCAAATTAGAGCTTGCGCTCCCTGGGTTCGAGCAATACGTCAAGTGTAGCACACGCAACGAAAGAACTCTCGATAAGTGCTACGGTAACATCAACAATGCATACGTCGCCAAACCCAAACCTTCCCTGGCCAACTCAGACCATAATGTCATTCACTAATTCCAAAATATAAAACTATGTTGAAACGCAGCAAACCCCAAGTGAAAATTGTAACTATGTGGACAGAGGAGGGGATAGAATCCCTCAAAGGCTGCTTCCTGTGTACAGACTGGGACGTTTTTCATGATGCCGAAATTGATGTGGCCACAGACACAATCACTGATTATATTAACTACTGTGTGGTGGACAAAAAACAAATTGTGGTCTACCCAAACAACAAACCCTATATAACCAAGGACATTAAGGACTGTATAAATAGAAAAAAGGCAGCTTTCAGAAACAATGACAAAGTGAGTCTGAAAATTGTACAAAAAGAACTCAATAAGTTATTGAGGGAAGCCAGGAATCATCAAAGGGACATAATTGAGACTGAATTCTCAAACATGAACTCCAAAAAACTATGGGACTCAATGAAAGACATTGCAAATATGCGCCCAAACAAAGTGGACATAAGCACTTCCGACGACCACCAGAAGGCAAATTAATTAAATGCCTTTTTTCTCAGATTTCAAACTCAGGATTTTAATAACGAGTGTGGTTTTAGATTCACTCAGTGATGAGACGAATGTCCATGAGGTAGACTGCCTCAAAATACAGACTCTATTCCAGCAGGTTTGCACAAAAAAGGCCATGGGGCCAGATGGGATCTCTGCCCGCCTTCTAAAAACCTGCGCAGAGGAACTCATCCCAGCCTGGTGTCCAATCTTTCAGTGGTCACTAGACTCTCACACTATCCCAACTCTATGGAAAAAGGCAGCCATAACACCAGTCCCAAAAAAGCCTTGTCCCATTGAAAACAATGACTTTAGACCTATAGCTTTAACATCCATAGTCATGAAATGTTTTGAAAAATATATGGTGTCTCTTTTAAAAACTGAGGTAAACCCAAAACTAGACCCATGGCAGTTTGCCTACAAATGCCACAGAAGCACAAATGATGCTATAAGTAGCGTCACCCACCTAGTTTTAAAGCACCTTGAGGACCCAAAGGCTTATGCACATTTACTTTTTATTGATTTTAACTCTGCTTTTAACACAATTCAGCCCTTTTTACTACTAGATACACTGAAGAACATGGGTGTCAGCACTTTTATCATTAAATGGTATTATTCATTTTTAACAAACAGGATGCAGTATGTAAGAGTCCATAAAGCAACCTCACAATCTAAATCCATAAGTACAGGGGCTCCTCAAGGTTATTCCATCTATACGAATGAATGTGTGAGTAAACACTCACACAACTACATTGTTAAATTTTCTGATGACACTGCCATTTTGGGCTTTTTGCATAAAGACCAGGATGCAGCACCATACCACCTAGAAATTAAGCAGTTTGTAGACTGGTGTGATGCCCATCACCTGGTTGTCAATGTAAAGAAAACAGAAGAAATGATATTTGACCCCAGAGCAGTTTCTGATTCAAGACCAGTATGCATCCACAACACCCCCATCAGTCAGGTCTGCTCCTATAAATACCTGGGTGTACTTATGGACAGCTCACTTACATGGCATGTTCACATTGACAGTCTATGCACTAAACTCCAGCAGAGGATGTATTTTTTAAGACGACTAAGACTGTATGGTGTTAGTAGCAGGCTTCTGTTTTTATTTTTTCAAATGGTTTTAGAAAGTGTGATACAGTATGGTATGGAAACCTGGTATGGGAATCTGACTGTCCAGTTGAAAGCAAAGTTGGGGTGTCTGGTCAAAACTGCACTTAAAATTGTTGGTCATACAGATCAAGGTTATATGCAATCTCTTTATGAAAAGTCAGTGCTCAGGGAAGCACTGAAGATTTTAGATGACCCCACCCATATATTGTACCAGGAATTCCCTTAGCAAAAAGAAGTTTATTCAAGTGTACTATGAGTATACTTATTTTTTACTAAAACTGCAGAAGTATACTTGAAGTTGACTTTTTATAAACTATATTTTATATACTTAAGAATAGTATAGTGAAGTATACTTGGCTTATACTGAAAAGTATAAATAAAAGTCTAAGACTAAGTACATTAATACTAAGACTTATACTTTAATACTAAAACGTATACTTTAGTATACTTTTCACGTTTTTCTGCCACAAAGTACTAATACTTAGTATATCTTGCTCCAAGTGCATAATAAGGTCAAGTCATTGACTCATGCTTAACATTTAATTTATATATTAATATAATATAATGCTGGAGTTTAAAACTTTACAGTATATAGTATGTGTGCTCAATTGCATTATCTTTATGTACCTTAAAATCATACACAAAAACAGAAAAACTTTTGACTTGACGTTATTGATCAATTTCTCCAGTAAGGAAGGACTTGATTTCATAGGTCTTTATTTTTGAAATGTTTGAAAATATATCAAACTTGTTTTCAACATTCTGTCTTGTGATTTTGTAAATGCATCACACTCTTGTGTACATACAGTATGAGTAAACTTTAAGAATACATTAAGGAGTATATTTCCAGTATATAAATAGTAAGCTACAAGTAATATGCCAAGCAAACTTAAAGTATAACAAGTAAACTAGTGAAATAACCAACGTTTATAACAGTATACTTAAAGTATACAATAATAAACTAAAAATAGGGACTTGAAGTATGTAACCAAGGGGTGTTGTGGCTCAGTCAACTAAAGCGCCATACCATAAATCTGGGGACCTGGGTTCGATTCCAACCCAAGGTAATTTCCTGATCCATTTCCTGTCTCTACACTGTCCTATCTATTAAAGGTGAAAAAAGCCCAAAAAAAGAAGTATATCGATAAGTGTACTTGTGGTATACTTTAAGCATGCAAGAGGGATGTACCAAGTACATTGATAGTATATGGATGAGTGTACTTGTTGTATACTTTAAAGTGTACTTTTGCAAACTTAAAATGAACTTTAAAGTATACTTTTATAAACTTGAAATGTTCCAATTTAGTCCAAAAAAGTATTAGATTTGTATACTTTCTAGTACACTAAAAGTACATGGTCTGTAGTATACTTGCTATACTTATACTCATACTGAAGCATACTTAATAAAATGAACTTTAAGTATACTACTTTTTGCTAAGGGTTTACTCTGCTACCCTCAGGGAGACGTTTTAGAACACCACATTGCAGACTGAACAAATATAAAAACTCTTTTCTACCAACTGCCATCAAAATGCTCAATGACAGATAGCAGCCATGCTATGCAGTACACAGTTGTTTTTTTTATGTATAGTTGTATGTTTTTTATGTATAGGTCTATGTTTTTATGTATTCCATGTATTGTCTTAATGTACCGTATGAATGTTGTATGTGTTGCAGTGACTAAGCCTAACACAAATTTCCCCCCTGGGGACAATAAAGTACACTCTACTCTGCACGGGGAGAACATGCAAACTCCACACAGAAAGGCCCTTGCCGGACCTTGCTGTGAGGCAACAGTGCTAACCACTACACCACCATGCCGCCCCAGTTCAATATCTTGAACATTTAATATTTAAGATTCTGCAACTCTGCATCAATAGGTCCCTATTTAAATGTGTGCAAATTTGTGATATTGACCATGTTAACTGCTTTGTACAAAGTATATCCGGGAGTGCATGCAAGGAAATGGCTCTTCTGCCCGTCTGTAATTTCTTCAGACTTGAAACTAAATCACTCACAGCCATGTGTTATTATCTTAGAAGCTGGAGCTGAGAGATGCATTTGGATGCTTGCCTAATGGCTTCTTCCTTGTTAGTCACTGAGTGCGTTTACATGCACATCCAAATCGAGCTACTGTCAGTAATCGAACTAAGGGTCCCAGCAGGGGTGCCAGAGAAATCCAATCCTACATGCACACAAGGAAATCGAGCTATTGTGTGAGGTACATTGTGCACCCGAGCCATAGGTGGCGCTACACGCCCCATCGTGTTGGTACACTTCCGGTTGTCGTCATGAAGAAGAGCTATTCAAGAGTATAAACAAAGTTATCAGTTCCGTGTTCACAAGAAGAGTGTTTGTATGTACGAACAGAAGTGTTCCTAATAAAATGGCCACTAAGTTGAAGTTGATCTGTAATGGTGAACATATTAACTGTTAGCCTGCTAACATGCTAATAACTTACCAACTAATTGGAAATGGGTGCGTACATGCCCAGACACAAGTGTTCCTAATAAAGTGGTGGCTAAGGTGAAGTGTCGTGCCGACCAAGGCTGTTGTGTTTCCCGCTTGTGGTCTCGTCACTCGTCACTTCCGGAAGGGGCAGTGCTGAAGTAAGTAGCTCGACTACGTAGCTCGATAGGGTATACATGCACTAAGTAGCTCGGCTAAAATCGCATAATCTAGGTCGTGTAGCTCGATTACGAGAAATCAAGTTCGGTTCAATTTCAGCCTAGCTAAGGTGTTTCCATGGCATTTAGAACTTCGATTTCAGTCGAGCAACAGCAGAAATTCGATTTTCTCTATGTGCATGTAAACCCACTGACTTATTTGAACCTTATGGCCCACTAGCCTAAGATAATGGACAACAGATGACTTGCAACCATGTGCTCAAAATGTGCTATGTCATGAGTGTCCGCCATGATGGTGGATATACAAAGCAACTAGGATGGCAGTCGCTGAAAGCATGTCTGTAAACAATGCTGAATTTTCTCAGTATTACCACAATTTGAACAGTTGAGCGAAGATTTGATACAAAAAGAAGATAGATACAGTGCTCAGCGTAAATGAGTACACCCCCTTTGAAAAGTAACATTTTAAACAATCTCAATGAACACAATCATACCTGTCAACTTTGAGGTTTGAAAAAAAGGGATATTTCCCAGATTTTTAACTCAAAATAAGGGAAAATTTCGGAAAGTCATACCCTTCACCAAAAGTGGGTGTGTAGTTGAATGGGGGGCAATTTTCTATCTAGTATTTGTGATTTCCTGTACTCTGGTGCATGTTGGTGATAGCCAAGACCCAAACTCAATATGCTTATGGTTTATAGAGTGCATTTGTGAATAAACTATACGTTTATTTTTATTTGCTTTCAGTGGTACCAGTTATTTCCCAAATTAAGGGCTAAAATACATATCTTATGTTAAAATAAGAAAGGTCATTATATAACCAGTCAATAAATTCAATTCCATTGCAATTTATTATGGTTTTACCATAGTCATGGCCTCGGAACACTAGATAGATAGATAGATAGATAGATAGATAGATAGATAGATAGATAGATAGATAGATAGATAGATATTAAACCAAGAGTGATTTAAAATGGGTAAGTTTCAGATAGAAAATAAAATAGACAATGAGTGGATAAAACAGTTAATACACCAATTAGTTTACACTAGGCTATTTATGAGGTCTTAGCCAGGACATACTTAATGTAAACATGTGTAGCTTACCTTTGATTATTTGGGAGGCTTTCGTTTTCCCCATGGAAAATTTCTTTGCGATGGAAGAGTCTGGGAACATTCCAGCCACGCACTTGTTGAAATCATCAAAGAAAGAGAGGCTAATGTTTTTCTTAGCTATTAGCATCGCCATCTTCACCTCAGACCTAATCAGTGTTGCCAGATACTGCTGACGTTTTCCATCCCAAAATATGTTCAAAACCCGCCAAAATGCACTTGAAACCACCCAACTTGGGTGGGAAACCGCCCAATCTGGCAACACTGGACCTAATCACTTGTTCAGCCTCGCCTCCGGACATAGTTCTGTAATTACTGATGCCTGAGAGGGCGGGGACGTGAATTCATGGCCCGACTTCCTGCTGTAAACTCCTGTCAGAGGCGCGTCATGAATTCTGGACCTACCGACTTTTTTATATTGTGAAAATACGTGACTTTTATATAATGTCAAAATACGGGATATTTTCGGGAAAATAAAAAAACGGGAAGACAGCGGGAAATAAGTCAAAATAAGGGATTTCCCGGGAAAAATGGGAAGGCTGACAGGTATGCACAATTTCCAAAATGTTGACGAGACAAAGTTTAATATAACATCTGTTTAACTTATAACGTGAAAGTAAGGTTAATAATATAAACTTGGATTACACATTTTTCAGTTTTACTCAAATTAGAGTGGTGCAAAAATGAGTACACCCCACAACAAAAACTACTACATCTAGTACTTTGTATGGCCTCCATGATTTTTAATGATGGCACCAAGTCTTCTAGGCATGGAATGAACAAGTTGGGTGACATTTTGCAACATCAACCTTTTCCATTCTTCAACAACGAACTCTTTTAGTGACTGGATGCTGGATGGAGAGTGATGCTCAACTTGTCTCTTCAGAATTCCCCATAGGTGTTCGATTGGGTTCAGATCAGGAGACATACTTGGCCACTGAATCACTTTCACGCTGTTCTTCAGAAATCCAACAGTGGCCTTAGATGTGTGTTTAGTCATGCTGGAAAAGTGCACAATGACCAAGGACACGGAGTGATGGTAGCATCTTGTCTTTCTGGTAGCAATACATCTGTGAATTCATGATGCCATCAACAAAATGCAGCTCCCCGACACCAGCAGCACTCATGCAGCCCCACATAAGGACACTGCCACCACCATGTTTTACTGTAGGCACCATGCATTTTTCTTTGTATTTCTCACCTTTGCGACACCATACAGTTTTGAAGCCATCAGTTCCAAAAACATTTATCTTGGTCTCATCACTCCAGAGTATAGAGTCCCAGTAGTCTTCATCTTTGTCAGCATGGGCCCTGGCAAACTCTAGGCAGGCTTTTTTGTGCCTGGGCTTTAGGAGAGGCTTCTTTCATGGACGGCATCCATGCATTGCCATTCCTCTGCAGTGTACACTGTATTGTGTCATGGGAAATAGTCACCCCAGTTTGGCTTTCTACTTCTTTAGATCACTGCAGTGAACTTGCATGCCGATTTTCTTCAACCCTTCTCATCAGAAGACGTTCCTGTCGAAGTATTAACTTCCGTGGACAACCTGGACGTCTCTGTGAGATGGTTGCAGTTCCATCTTTCTTAAAATTTTGTACCACTTTTGCTACAGTATTCTGACTGATAAGTAAAGCTTTGCTGATCTTCTTGTAGCCTTCACCTTTGTGGTGTAAAGAAATTTTCTTTGGGGAATTCTGAAGAAACAAGTTGAGCATCACTCTCCATCCAGCATCCAGTCACTAAAAGAGGTTGTTGTTGAAGAATGGAAAAAGACTGATGTTGCAAAATGTCACCAACTTGTTCATTCCATGCCTAGAAAACTTGGTGCTGTCATTAAAAATCATGGAGGCCGTACAAAGTACTAGATGTAGTAGTTTTTGTTGTGTGGTGTACTCATTTTTGCACCACCCTAATTTGAGTAAAACTGAAAATGTGTAATCTAAGTTTATATTATTAACCTTACTTTCATGTTATAAGTTTAAACAGATGTTATATTAAACTGTCTTGTCAACATTTTGGAAATTGTGTTCATTGAGATATTGTTTAAAATGTTACTTTTCAAAGGGGTGTACTCATTTACGCTGAGCACTGTATGTGTGGTTTTGACTCATTGTTTAAAAAAGTCTGACTTTTCTGAAGATAAGATGCTTCTACCGACCATGGAATACGAATACAGGTCATTTCGTCCAATGCCTTTTCGTCCAATAGTTAAGACATTTCGTCTAAAGCCTTTTTCATATGCACTTAATTATTTTGTATTTCTGGTATTTGTTTGTTCGAAAAAAGGAGAAATTCTCAATGGAATTTGACTGAAGCAAAACACATTTTTGTAAAGAAAATGAGTGCCATAGTATGTGTGCTTTGATACTAAAGAGCATTCTAAGGGGCAAAACCATGTAGGCCCGTGCCACTTGCTGACCCTGGGATGAGTTAACTCCCTTGTCATTGCAGGCTGCTTGCTTGCATGTCTATGTTTCTGGTTGGATCATATTAAATCTTCAGGTGTGAAGCAGCACTCTTATGGGGGCTTTGTTGGCAAATCCTGGGCTGAGACGTGGTCCTACCGACCCGAGACCGTGCTCTTTAGAAGGGGGAGGCTTAGAGGGAGGTGCATGTAAAATTGGCTTCGCTGTGAGCTCCGTTGGCCGAGTTATTAATTTTTAAATCTGGCTGGATCATGTTAAATCTTTAGGCGCTCTTGCAGCGCTCTCGCGGGGCTTTCATTCGCGAACACCGGAATATCTGAAATATAAAATAATTGACAGTGCGTATGAAAAATGCTTTGGACGAAATGGTCATTAGACGAAGTGTCCTGATCCCCTCATCTCCTCTTTGTACTAAGCCTCAGTTTTCTTGCCCTCTTTCTGAATCATGGACGGAATTCTAAAAAATCGGAACGTGCCACAGTCACGAGTACTGTTGTGACCACAACCATATACAGCACAAAGATATGGCATAGCTAAAAGAATGCTTAAAGCAGTGGGAAAACAAAGAGTTGTGCACGGGAAAACAAAGAGTTGTGCACGTGTGACTGTTTTGTATGGAATGTCACTTGACCCCGCATTTGTATATCCACCAACATGGCTAACATCTGGGTTTCTATTTTGCTTTGGTGTTACTTGCAAGTCAAGGATACAAAACACAGTAACAACAGAATCGATTTTAAGGACCTCTGGTGGCCAGGAATAGAACACACTGTATATGCAGCCAACTCCAGAACTAATGGGCAGAAACGCAAGGTAATGTATGTAACTGTGGTTCTTTAAAACCTGATTGACCCAGGTGGCCCTGACAGTGCTGTACTGAGTTGTAGAACTACAATTACAGGTGTAACATTCATAAGTACAACCCCAGTTCCAAAAAAGTTGGGACGCTGTGTAAAAACAGAATGTGATGACTTGAAAATAAATGGAAACCCTATTCTGTATTTCACTTTAAATACATTTTCAAATATTTAAACATTTAAACATTTAAATACTTTTCAAAGACATGTCAAATGTTGAAATTGAGAATTTTTTTTTTTGAAAAAAAATCCTCATTTTGAATTTAGTGCCCAAACTAGTGTAGGTACAGTCGCCACCTACTGTCTAAGAACTACAACAGCCCGTCTCTCTAAGGACAAACAACTCCCATCAACTAACTTCCGCGTTGACCTGCGTCACGGCTGGGCGGGATCACCTACGTCACATCCTCCAGGAAGCCATAAGTAACCCGGAAACTTCCAGCTCTTCCTCTTTTGGTTCTAGGACTTGGATCCATAGGCATAAAGAGACGCTATCTCCTCGGCTCTGTGAACCACGCGGTAACAGACAAAGGAAACATCTGCTCTCAGAGCATCCACGATTTAGCGCGATTTCTTTGTTTACCACTGGCCACGGTAGAAATCCAGAATCGCACGATCTAACTCAGATGAGTTACAACCAGTTTTTATTCATATTATAGTAACATTACAAGACTGCCGCCCAAAGCAGTTAATTTATAATTAGAAGTGACCGGATCCAGGGCAGCATGGTGGTATAGTGGTTAGCGCTGTCGCCTCACAGCAAGAAGGTCCGGGTTCGAGCCCCATGGCCGGTGAGGGCCTTTTTGTGCGGAGTTTGCATGTTCTCCCCGTGTCCGTGTGGGTTTCCTCCGGGTGCTCCGGTTTCCCCCACAGTCCAAAGACATGCAGGTTAGGTTAACTGGTGACTCTAAATTGACCGTAGGTGTGAATGTGAGTCTGAATGGTTGTCTGTGTCTGTGTCAGCCCTGTGATGACCTGGCGACTTGTCCAGGGTGTACCCCGCCTTTCGCCCGTAGTCAGCTGGGATAGGCTCCAGCTTGCCTGCGACCCTGTAGAACAGGATAAAACGGCTAGAGATAATGAGATGAGATGATCACTTAATTACCAATTGCATCTACACTAGATAGAACTCGACGCCAACGGCGTCAATGGGGATGCCTCCGCCTGGTAAAGCACACGCCTTATTAAGTTTTGATTTGGGGATGGACATTTGACCTCACAGTAATCTTGACCTGTGACCTTTTAACCTCAAAATCTAAACAGTTCATGTTTGTCCCCAAGTGCACAAATGGTGAAAGTCTCATGAAATTCCTTTCATTTGCCTTGGAGATAATGTGTTCACAAGGTTTTCGGACAGACATTTGACCTCACAGTGACCTTGACCTTAGACCTTTTGATCGTAAAATCTAATCATTTCATCTTTGTCCCAAAGTGCACAAATGGTGAAAGTTTGGTGAAATTCCTTTCATTAGTCTGTGAGATATGGTGTTCACAAAGTTTGGGGATGGACATTTGACCTCACAGTAATCTTGACCTGTGACCTTTTAACCTCAATCTAATCAAATCAAATCAAGTTTATTTGTACAGCGCTTTTAACAATAAACATTGTTGCAAAGCAGCTTTACAGAATTTGAACGACTTAAAACATGAGCTAATTTTATCCCTAATCTATCCCCTAATCTAATCAGTTCATGTTTGTTCCAAAGTGCACAAATGGTGAAAGTTTGTCGAAATTCCTTTCATTAGCCTTTGAGATATCGTGTTCACAAGGTTTCGGGATGGACGGACAGACAACCCGAAAACATAATGCCTCCTGCACCTTAAGGTGGCGGAGGCATAAACATATTTCAAAAAGTTGGGACAGGCAAAACATCCATCCATTATCCATAACCACTTATCCTGTGGAGGGTCGCGGGCAAGCTGGAGCCTATCCCAGCTGACTATGGGTGAGAGGCAGAGTACACCCTGGATAAGTCGCCAGGTCATCTCAGGGCTTACACATAGAGACAAACAACCACATTCACACATCTACACTCACATTCACACCTACGGTCAATTTAGAGCCACCAATTAGCCTAATCTACAAGTCTTTGGACTGTGGGGGAAACCAGAGCACCTGGAGGAAACCCACACAGACACGGGGAGAACATGCAAACTCCACACAGCAAGGACCCCGTTGGCCACTGGGCTCAAACCCAGAACCTTCTTGCTGTGAGGTGGCAGTGTTAACCACTACACCGCCCACAGGCAAAACAAAAGACTGGAAAAGTTGTGTAATGTTTAAAAAAAAATCATTAATTGGCACCAGGTCAGTAACATGATTGAGTATAAAAAGAGCAGCCCAGAGAGGTGGAGTCTCTCAGAAGTAAACATAAGGCGGGGTTCACCACTCTGTGAAAGACTGTGTGGGCAAACAGTGCAATAGTTTAAGAATAACATTCCTCAATGTCAAATTGCAAAGAATTTGGGAATCACATCTATCTACATATTACATAATATGAAAAGATTCAGAGAATCTGGAGAAATCTTTGTACACAAGGGGACAAGGCCAAAAATCAACTTTAGATGCCCATGATCTTCAGACCCTCAGATGGCACTGCATTAAAAACAGACACGATTCTGTTGTGGAAATCACTGCATGGGCTCAGGAACACTTCTGAAAACCATCGTCTGTGAACACAGTTCATCACTGCATCCACGAATGCTGGTTAAAACCATATATAAAGAATATCCAGGAATATCCCACCTTCTCTGGGCCCAAGTTCATTTACGATGGACTGAGGTGAAGTGGAAAATTGTTCCAAGGTCTGACGAATTTGAAATTTGTTTTGGAAATCACGGACAATGCATCCTCCAGGCTAAAGAAGAGAGGGACCATCCAGCTTGTGCATAGTTCAAAAGCCAGCTTCTGTGATGGTATGGGGGTGCATTAGTGCACAATGGCATGGGTAGTTTGCACATCTGAGAAGGCATCATTAATGCTGACAAAAAAGATATAATCTGAATGGCAGTATGTTGCACCAATACAGGGTTTTGGCGCAACATATTACCATCCAGATGATATCTTTTTCAGGGAAGGCCTTGATTATTTCAGCAAGACAATGCCAAACTGTACTCTGCATGTATTACAAATGCATGGCTCTGTAATAAAAGAGTCTGGGTGCTAATTTGGCCTGCCTGCAGTCCAGACCTGTCTCCCATTTAAAACATTTGGCACAGTGTGATGCACAAAATATGACAAAGGAGACCCAGAACTAATAAGCAACTGAAATTTGTACATCAGGCAAGAATGGGACAACGTTTCACTTTCAAAACTACAGCAATTGCTCTCCTCAGTTCCCAAACATTTACAGGGTGTTGTTAAAAGTAGAGGTGATACAACACAGTGGTGAATATGCCCCTGTCCCAACTGTTTTGAAACATGTTGCTAGCATCAAATTCAAAATGAGCATATATTTTTTGAAAAGCAATAAAATTTCTCAGTTTCGACCTCTGATATGTTGTCTTTGTACTATTTTCAACAAAATGTGTTTTCCATGATATGCAAATCATTGCATTGTAGTTTTATTTATATTTTAGACAACATCCCAGCTTTTTTGGAATTGGGGTTATAAATATAAAGATGACTCCATATCACCATTATTGCAAAGGTGCACACTTCATACAATAATGGACAATAGTCCTAAATCATGCTGAAGCTATGGTTTATTTGCACACAACAATGATTCAGCCCTCTCTTGAGAATGGGAGTTGTTCAAGTTCTGATAATGTTCTTTACTGAGAATAAGAATTGCTCAAAGTTACTTCTCTTTACTGAGGGTGAGATTCACTCAAACTCACCACTGAGCATATATGTTGCAATAAAGCAAGCTTAGCTGTCTTAAGCGAAATCTACTTTATTTCCACATCTTCCATTGGTTCATGCAACCCTAAATAAGAAAATGTTGGGACAGTATGTTGAAATTAAAACTGAAAACAATGATGTATTTTACCTTAATTTTATTGTTTTTCCCTAAAATAAAACACTTATTTCAATTATGTTTCTTGCAGCAAATTCCCAAAAGCGTTTCCCACTTTATTCTATTGCCATGCCTTCTCACAATACTTTAAAGATGTTTAGGGACTGAAGACACCAATTGATGAAGCGTTTAAAGTGCATATCACGGGTAAATTCAGGAGCAAGATCAATGTAATTCTATTTTATATTAAACTTTGGTCAAATATCTGTCACATTTTGTGCAATTTTTTTTACCTTGCGCAATACCAGAAAAATTCAGTTGAAATCAAACCATTTGAGGCGAATTCGTCCACCTCTGAAAAAACTTGGCATTTAGATTTCCCAGCAAACATTGATTTTTGTGACATCACGCGTGGGACGCCTCCTTTTGAATCCCACGTCAGCGCTGGTTTGTTTATGAGAAAACGACCTGGTGGTTTTCTGCAAATTTCTTCAACGTTATCATGTCATTATTAAAATGGTTAACAGATGTATTGTAGGAGGGTGTAGCAACACCAATCATGATGGGATTAGTACTCATCGTTTTCCAAAAGACCGCATAATGAGAGAGAAATGGGAGCGCTTCGTGCGAGGCACCCGGAAGCCGAGGACCAAAGCAGAGCCGAGAAAAAGACCAAGAAAATCGGCGATTCACAAGTTGACTGTTGCCAGGGTAAGAAATAAGAGAGACTATACTCTAAATTAGGTGTTTGTGTGGTACACGGATAATGTTATTTATTGACACACACACAAGTAAACAACACAAAAGCACTGGTCGATAATACACTTACTTCACATGTATCAAGGGATATGTGTGTCAGGGCTTGAGATCTTGGGACCTGTCAAACACATATTAAATGTATATACAACCCTGCTTAGCCGATTCCATGTGTGTAGCTTATGAAATCTTTCTCCTACAGTAGCCAGTACTCTTCTAAATGAAGAAATATATAAATACATAATAGTAATTAGAAAAAAATATGATTATGTAACAATAGATAGATGAGCATTGATGCATGAATCCATGGGTTTAGAAGCTCGGGAGATAATTCCATATTTCAATGCAAAATCGCTAGCTGCTAAACTTGGTCGATACAGACTGTGCACTGAACCCGTGCAAGCTCTCTCTCTCTTTTATTATTGATGCTGTAGAACAGTAACAATAACATAGACAGCAAGACACAGACAAACAGACATCAACATAAAGAAAAAGATGGGAAAAAATAAACAATTATAAAAAATAAAATATAAAATTTAAAAAAATTAAATACAGTCTTCCATTTTTACAATATGGGTTAAAAATAAATAATATATAATATTACATAGTACAAGGAGAGGAAGGGATAAATCATACTTTCAATACTGTGTGAAGGAGACATAAAAGTCTGTCTTTTTTTTATTATTTTTAACCAAGCGAAGAGAACTGAGGAGCAAGTCTATTTCTGACTTGAAGGCACAGAAGGAAGGTCGTACTTTTTGCCATTTTTGTTTATGGAGAAAAAATTTAGAATGCAAATTTAGAATGCAAAATTTTGCATTCTAAATTTTTTCTCCATAAACAAAAATGGCAAAAAGTACGACCTTCCTTCTGTGCCTTCAAGTCAGAAATAGACTTGCTCCTCAGTTCTCTTCGCTTGGCTAAAAATAATGACAGACTTTTATGTCTCCTTCACACAGTATTGAAAGCTATTATCGGGGTTTTCATAATAAAACAAAAAATCTTTTATACTAAGGGAGTAAGAAGAGTCAAAGAGGTGTCTGTTTAAGTTACTGATAAATAATGTGGTCTCCTGACAGTAAAAAAGAGGTGTTGGAGTGTTTCATCCTCATCACCACAAAATGAATAAAAAGCGCTTATATCTGTATATTTAGCTATGCTGGCATTTACTGGATATACCTTATGAATAATTCTGAAGTGAACTTCCTTAATTTTTTGTGATACAGTATTTACTAGGTAAAAGCCAAGCTTTTTGCCAGTTAATGTCCTGAACCACAGATTGCCAATAGAATTTCCCCCTTGGTATAATTCTATTTTTAACCTGAAGGACCTTGCGAACATGCTTATTAATAAACTTTCTGTACATTATATCAATCCCATTTAAAATTAGCTTATGTTGTATTATATTATCTTCTCCAAAAGATAGATGACTTTTTATCACATTAATCCTTTTGGGATAGCTTTAGTAAGTGAGTTAAATTCCCTAAACGGGACTGGGAGGTTATGGCGTGACAGAAATTGTTCATAAGTCAATATTGCACCAGATCCGTCAAATAAAGAGAACATTGCAGATATCATGATCATACCATCTAGAGAAAAATATAGATTTGTTTTTAATTGTAATATCAGCATTGTTCCAGATAAGTGTTTTATGAGGTGAAAAGTTGTGGATGTAACACAGTTTCCAGGCCAAAAGACATTGCTGGTGAAATTTAGACAGCTTGATGGGTAGTTTGGAGGGAAGATAATTACACTTTTTAAAACAAAAGAAAGACCACCAATTTGGTTAAATATATAACTTGGAATAAAAAACCATAAAGAGTTGGACTTTTTAAGGGACATCTCCTGATCCGGCCAACTCTAAATGAATTAACAGTATCTGTGAAATCCAAAAAATCTAAACCTCCCTGGACTTTGCAATCTGACAGTACCTCTTTCTGTTAAGTTTATGAGGTTTATTTTCCAGATAAAGTCAAGAAAAATCTTATTAATTTCTTTCAGAGTTTTATCACTAATAAATAATGAGAGGGCAGGATACACAAAATGTGACGGTCCATCTGCCTTAGTTACAGGGCTTTACATTAACTTTTTTGCTCACCAGCCACTGTGGCTAGTAATTTTCCCGAGTCACTAGCCACAATTTTGTTGCCAGGAAATCGCAATTTTTTCTTCACCATGATGCGTTAAAGTTCGGAAGATCTGGATTTAATTATGAATGGCAGCATATAATGTATCTCTGCAGTAGCACTGTTCAGTGCTGTTAAGATATATGAAAACATGCAACCAATTCAGACAAAAATTCTCATCCAAAAATTGAGTATTCTGTTTATTGAACTCAAATTCAAGCCCCTTACAATATGAAATATCGTATAATATGAAAAATAATGTTCAGTACAACTGAACTGATTCTAATATTAAAAGTCCAATTCAAAACATTTATCATTGAAAAACATTTGATGTTTTGATATGCAAGTATTATGTGTATTATTATGTATATTATGTATTATCTATTAGAGTGTGTGTGAACATGTGTAGAGAGAGACATTAAATGTCCTCATTACAGTCATCATCAGATGAGTCTGAATGGTCCATGAAAAATGGTCTTCATGACCTGAGGCTTCCAGCAGGCCATAAATTGATAGCTGGGGCAAGATCAACTTCTTTACAATCGTGTGAACGTTTCTAAACAGCAGCTCCATCCTCTCCAGCTCAGTCAACTTCATGACAGCCAGGGACTTGAAAGCAATGCCTGTTTTGATGTTATAGTACCAATGTGTGCATTTGACTTTTCATGGTCCTTTATAGTTTCAAGTTTAAAATTATTGGTGCCTGTCTTTGCCATACTTTCTACAGTCTTCGCAGTACATGGTATTTTCGGTTTTGCTATGAACTAGCCAATCTTGCCCTAACTTCCATTTGTCATTGAACTGTCTTATCTTCCTATTAGCATCTTGTTCATCTCCATGGCCGTAGCCAGCTATGAGGCCCCCACGGTCTGGACCTCAGTCATTTTTAAGAGCTGAAAATACATTTGTACACTAAATATTCAACTGGATAAAAAATAAAGAACATTAAAACATCTCCGTAAAAAGTGCATTGTTAAATATGTTAAACGCTGATTCTGTCTTCTGTGTCTGTTTCGTGTGCGCGGCTCTGAGACCAAGAACACAAAAGCGAATGAGCGTGCGACTTGGGGGAGGAACGCAGTGCAGGAGACACGGGGTTTCTATGGTAACCATCAGCGCACTTTCATGAAGCTGTTAAATTGACATTTTCGAAGTAGCGCAGTTGTGTGATTTTAAAAATAAATCATTCGATAAGCCAAAGCAATAGAGTGGAAAGTTTCAACTTATGTTTGCCATGGATAACTTTGCCTAAAACATGGTGGTGTATACTGATTTTTTTTTCCCAGAATTTTTTTTTTTTTGTGTAGGTGTAACGGATGCCAGATTGTTAATGTATCTTACTTACATAGGCTACATGGTTAAGGTATCTTTTGTCCTCATTGCTTGGGCCAGATCAAACCATTAAACAAGCTTAAATTATTCTTACTCTTGCCACATACATGATTTTTTTTTTCAAAACTGATGATATTCAGTTCAAATACCCTTAAAAGTAATTTCAGGAATAGATCTCTTGTGTGATGTGTAATTCACCCCTCTCATTTAAATATGTCGAAAATTTTTCAGCGCGCACTTTGCGCATCACAGACCTCGGTGATTTTAAAATGCTGCCTATGGGCCTGGTCATCTCTGCCCCTTTTTTCCTGAGCAGCAGGGTTTGAAACTCCAGCTATATGCCACCACATAGTGCGCTTGTCAGTCGTCAGCAACTTTGTTGCTTCGTTCATTAACCACAGGTTACTGCATCATTGATTTTATCTGAGACGTTAACGAACATTCTAAACAATTCTAACATGTTGTGTCAGAATGTTTATGCAGGTGCTCATGGGAGCTGTAGGCGCGTAATATTACATTGCAATGCGTTTATTATATCAGATGCCTTCAGAGAAAACTACAATTAAAATATATTGTCATACCACAGAATAAGCCACCCGCCAAAGTGGCTAGTGGGACTAAAGTCATTACCCGCCAAAGCTGAATTTTATCCGCATTTGGCGGGTGGGCAGGTGCTAATGTAAAGCCCTGCTTAGTTAAGAGAATTCTGCCAAATATGCTCAGGTCTCTCTGTAACCAAGAGTTAAAGATACTTTTTGATTTGACCATTTTAGATGTAAAAGTTTAATTGTTGCCTATATAATTAGTTATATGAATTCCTAAGTATTTAACAGTGTGTTTCACTGAGATATTGTTTGACTATATCATCACACGTATGTAAGATTTCACATTTAGAAACATTCAACTTGAGACCTGAGGCCTTGGAGAACTGCTCAACCAATGTTAAGGCACCAGACAGCTGATTTTTATCCTGTAAAAACAATAGTGTTCCTGCCAATTGTGAAATTTTTATTTCTCTATCAAAAATATTTATGCCTTTTAAGTCAAGATCACTAACTACACTCAATGACAATAGTTCCGCTCAATGACAATACCACAGAATAAGCCACCCGCCAAAGTGGCTAGTGGGACTAAAGTCATTACCCGCCAAAGCTGAATTTTATCCGCATTTGGCGGGTGGGCAGGTGCTAATGTAAAGCCCTGCTTAGTTAAGAGAATTCTGCCAAATATGCTCAGGTCTCTCTGTAACCAAGAGTTAAAGATACTTTTTGATTTGACCATTTTAGATGTAAAAGTTTAATTGTTGCCTATATAATTAGTTATATGAATTCCTAAGTATTTAACAGTGTGTTTCACTGAGATATTGTTTGACTATATCATCACACGTATGTAAGATTTCACATTTAGAAACATTCAACTTGAGACCTGAGGCCTTGGAGAACTGCTCAACCAATGTTAAGGCACCAGACAGCTGATTTTTATCCTGTAAAAACAATAGTGTTCCTGCCAATTGTGAAATTTTTATTTCTCTATCAAAAATATTTATGCCTTTTAAGTCAAGATCACTAACTACACTCAATGACAATAGTTCCGTGACCAAAAGAAATAAGAAAGGAGAAATTGGGCATCCCTGCCTAATTCCACGTTTGATCTCAAACCTATTAGCTGTATTTTGGTTAACTATTACGGAGCTATTTATATCTCTATAAAGCATCTTAATAATATTAATGAAAGGATCACCAAAACCAAATAACCTGAGAGTTTCCAAAAGAAATGCGTGTTCAATAGTATCAAAGACATGCAAGCTCTCTCAGCCTGCTGGCGGATCCACACGTGACGTCACGAATCTGGCTCCAGACTCCCTTGGGATTTTTCCAGACGCATTTTTTTTGTTTTATTTTTTTCTGCTGTAGACAGATGGCCTTGTGCAAAATTACCCTTCTGGATGAGTGTGTAAAGAGAGATACTTTCATATGGGATCATCATAGATCGATTAGTTCACCCTAGGGGGCGCATCAGTCCTGCTTCCTGAGTTGTTCGCGCCGAGTCCTTTTTCCCGCGAGTGCCGGCGTTAATTACTAATCCTTTTTTAACTTTTTTTCTACAAATAAATTTCCAGTATCCTCTTCATTTTTATTGTACTGTCGCTTTCATTTTTGTACTTTTCACTTTCGCTTTCCTTTTTCCGTTTTTTTTCCCGGTTTTTTCTCTTTCTTTTTTCGGAAGAACGCCGAGACCGGAAGCTTTCTTTTTCTCTCCTCCTGTGTAAAGTCCACAAGCGGAGGCCATCTGATCTGCTTTAATATCAACAGATCTTCATTTAAGGTATGTGAATCTTTTCATCATGGCACACCTTCAGCCTGTTCAGTGTGCTGAGTGCAGGATGTTTAGTCATTCTTCCTCCGTCACTAGCGATAGCTCTATTAGCTTTACTTGTGATAAGTGCAGATTAGTTAGCTCTCTGACGGAGAAGATTGCAGTGCTAGAAGCGCGTGTCCAGGCTTTAGAGCAGGTTAGTGAGCGTGAGAACAGTGTAGTTTCCGTTAGGGAAAGTCTGGACGCCCTAGGTGGAGTTAGTAATCCCCCAACTCCGGCATTAGAGCCCTTACAGCAGGGCGAATGGGTGACGGCTCGGCAGCATAAGCGTAGAGCCAAAGCTACCGCTGAGGCTCGCCCTCGGGAGCACCACTCCTCTCCGCGTCACGTGTCGAACAGGTTTGCTCTCCTTAGTGATGCACCCACTGAGAAACCTGAAAGAGCTCTGGTTATAGGGGACTCTATCATACGGCACGTGAAATTAGCTCAGCCTTTAGGGGCACCAGCAGCTTTAGTCAGGTGTATACCGGGAGCCAGGGCGCCGGACATAGCAGGTAATCTTAGGGTCCTAGGCAAGCACAGGTTCTCAAAGATAGTTATCCATGCAGGAGCTAATGATATACGCCTTCGTCAGTCTGAGGTTACTAAGAGTAACTTTGTAGAGGTGTTTAAATTAGCGAAGGCGATGTCCGATGCTGTAGTATGCTCTGGCCCCATCCCAATGCGGCGTGGCGATGTAGCTTACAGCAGGTTATGGTCGCTGAACTGCTGGCTGTCCAGGTGGTGCTCTGAAAACAGTGTGGGCTTTATAGATAATTGGGCTAATTTTGAGGGCACTGCTGGCCTGTTAGGGCGGGACGGTATCCATCCCACTTGGGAAGGTGCTGCTCTCATTTCCTGCAGCATAGGTCATAGTCTCAGAACAGGCCTAGTTAATTTCTGACAATCCAGAGCCAAGGCCAGGGAGCAGACGAACAGGCTAAACCAACTGTCTGCTAGCTGCACAGAGTCGTCACTCAGGGCCCACTACATCGAGACTGTGTCTGTTCCCTGAGCGCAACAAAAAGGTAGAAATTTTCAGAGAGTTTGTTCTAGTAACCTAATCAAGATAAAATTAGATCATACTGACTGTACAGCTGCTGCCAGCACCTTTGATCTAAAGGTGGGGGTATTAAATATTAGATCTCTTACATCTAAAGCGCTAATGGTTAATGAACTCATTACTGATCAGGAGTTTAATGTACTGTGTTTAACAGAAACATGGATTAAGCCAAATGAATATATAGCATTAAATGAAGCGAGTCCTCCTGGATACAGTTATATACACCAGCCTCGTCTAACTGGCAGAGGAGGAGGCGTCGCGGTTATTTATAATGATTATCTAGGTGTAACACACAAACCTGGTTATAAATTTAATACATTTGAAGTTCTTCATACTCATATAATGTATGTAGCCTCGAAAAATAAGTCTACCCAGTTAATTCCATTGCTTATTATTTACAGGCCCCCGGGGCCATATTCTGAGTTTCTTTCTGAATTTGCAGATTTTATCTCAGATCTGGTTATTTCCTTAGACAAAGCTTTAGTTGTCGGAGATTTTAATATTCACTTCGATAACCCAGAAGACCCTTTAAAAACAGCGTTTGTGTCCATCTTAGATTCAGTCGGGATTAAGCAGAATGTCATAGGACCGATCCATAATGGTGGTCACACCCTTGATCTAATACTAACATTCAGATTAAACGTAGACAATATAGTCATACTTCCACAGTCTGAAATGATCTCCAATCATTATCTCATCTCATTCAAAATATGTCTGAGTAATAATATATGCACCTCACCACGCTACTGTATTAAACGTACTTTCACGTCAACTACTGCACAGAGCTTTATAAATGATCTCCCAGAGCTGTCAACTTTGATTGGGTCACTGTCAGCCCTTGCAGAACTTGATCAGGCAACTGAATGCTTAGAGTCAACATTCCGCCATACTTTAGATAATGTAGCTCCTCTAAAAAGGAAAATGGTCAGAGACAAAAAATTAGCACCCTGGTATAATGATGACACTCGCACATTAAAACAGACCACTCGAAAATTGGAACGTAAATGGTGTCAAACAAAATTGGTAGTGTTCAAATTAGCTTGGAAGGAGAGCTTCCTGAAGTATAGAAAAGCTCTTAGTGCTGCGAGATCAACATATTTCTCCTCCCTAATAGAAGATAACAAAAATAATCCTAGATTGCTATTTAATACTGTAGCAAAATTAACCAGGAATAAGTCCACTATCAACACATGCACACCTGCAGTATGTAGTAGCAACGACTTCATGAATTTTTTTAATGACAAAATTGAGAATATCCGACAAAAAATTCAAACTACTAATTTAAGGTTAGACAGTGAAAGTGACCTTGTAGTTAACAATATAACTGTATCAGATCATCAGTTAGAATGTTTTCCTCCCCTAAAAGAAACTGAATTACTTTCATTAATCTCTACATCAAAAGCCTCAACTTGCGTACTAGATCCCTTACCGACACATCTATTCAAACAGATAATGCCTGGAGTAATTGAACCGCTTCTAAAAATAATAAATTCTTCTCTTATGATTGGCTATGTACCCAAATCCTTTAAACTAGGAGTTATCAAACCCCTGATTAAAAAACCTGACCTTGATCCCTGTCAGCTGTCCAATTATCGGCCAATATCAAACCTCCCCTTTATCTCCAAGATCCTTGAAAAAGCTGTGGCACAGCAGTTATGCTCATATTTACATAGGAATAACATCCATGAAATGCATCAGTCAGGATTTAGACCTCATCATAGCGCAGAGACAGCACTGGTTAAAGTAGTAAACGACCTACTGTTGGCGTCTGATCAGGGCTGTGTCTCGCTACTTGTGTTGCTTGACCTTAGTGCAGCATTTGATACCATTGATCATTCCATTCTTCTGGATAGACTAGAAAATGTTGTGGGAGTTAAGGGAATGGCCCTCTCCTGGCTCAGGTCTTATCTAACTGATCGTTATCAGTATGTTGATATAAATGGTGATATTTCTAGACGTACCGAGGTAAAGTTTGGTGTTCCACAAGGTTCTGTCTTGGGTCCACTGCTTTTTTCTCTATATATGTTACCTCTGGGCGATATTATTCGTAAACATTGTATTAGTTTCCACTGTTATGCTGATGACACACAGTTGTATGTCTCTGCAAAACCTGAGGAGAGACACCAGCTTAATAGAATTGAGGAATGTGTTAAGGACATTAGACACTGGATGCTTATTAATTTCCTTCTGCTTAACTCTGACAAGACTGAAGTACTTGTGCTAGGACCACATACAGCTAGAAGTAAGTTTTCTGATTACACAGTAACTCTGGATGGCCTTTCTGTTTCTTCACGTGCAGCAGTAAAAGACCTCGGAGTGATTATTGACCCCAGTCTTTCATTCGAAACTCACATTGATAACATCACCCGGATAGCTTTCTTTCATCTCAGAAATATTGCAAAGATAAGAAATTTAATGTCATTGCATGATGCAGAAAAACTAGTCCATGCTTTCGTTACCTCCAGGTTGGATTATTGTAATGCCTTACTGTCTGGATGTTCCAATAAGTGCATAAACAAGCTCCAGTTAGTTCAAAATGCAGCAGCAAGAGTCCTTACTAGAACTAGAAAATATGACCACATCACGCCTGTCTTATCCACACTGCATTGGCTCCCAATCAAATTTCGTATTGATTATAAAATACTACTATTGACCTTTAAAGCACTAAATGGTCTCGCACCACAGTACCTGAGTGAACTTCTGCTCCTCTATGACCCGCCACGCCTACTTAGATCAAAAGGTGCAGGCTATCTGCTGGTACCTCGTATAGTGAAGGTTACATCAGGGGGCAGAGCCTTTTCTTACAAAGCCCCACAGTTATGGAACAGCCTTCCAAGTAATGTTCGGGAATCAGACACAGTCTCAGCATTTAAGTCTAGGCTGAAAACATATCTGTTTAGTCAAGCCTTTTGTTAATGGTGTTTATGAGGTAAAGGAGTAGATCTGGAGGGTCCTCAGACATAGAGTGTTTTGGTAAACTGGGATGTATGGATGCTGTCAGTCCCCACTCGCTTGCTCACTCGAGTTTGTTGACAGTGTAGTGGCTGGCTGCTTTATGTCCCGGGGCTCCCTCATGCCTGTGTTACCTTCTGGCTCTCTCCTTTTAGTTATGCTGTCATAGTTAGTTGCCGGAGTCCCTGCTTGTACTCGGTGCAATATGTATACTGTTCCTACTTATTCAGGTGACATTGGGCATACCTAACCACCTGTGTTTTCTTTCCCTCCCCCCCACCCCAAATCTGTCCCTCTGAGTTACATGGAGTCAACAGGAAATCTTTTGGTGGAGACCTCGACTGGCTATCGTAGCCTGCAGGGAATCGGCCGTCAGACATTCTGTCGCATGTCCCAGACCCGGTGAAATGTAACTGAATTGTCTTGGCCAGCCCTAAGGGTCCCATCTGCATCTCATCATTGCTGAGGAGTGTGCTCCCACCACCCAATCAAGCCTCCAGCCAGAGCAGGTCATGATATATTTTACCATATTAACATGCCATTGTGTGTTATGCCTGATGTAAAGACTCTCGTCTCTGCGAGCCTACCACACAGATTTAATACTTGTCATTTTTAGGGCATACCTAACAACGTGTTTTCTTTCTCTCTCCCCCCCCCCCCCCCCCATCTGTCCCTCTGAGTTACATGTTGAGCCTGGGATTGAGATGCTGGCCTCTTCTGCCCCTCGGACCTGCTTGATCCATCCTGGTGCCCTGTGTCTGGTCGGAGTTTTATCGCCCCACTCCTGTGAAGGATGGCCCCATGAGGACAGTTGAGGGTTATACCTGTTAAAACTGTTAATATTATAGTCAGGCTGTCTGTTGTTGCCCAAATGAGGATGGGTTCCCTTTTGAGTTTGGTTCCTCTCGAGGTTTCTTCCTCATGTCGTCTGAGGGAGTTTTTCCTTGCCACCGTCGCCACAGGCTTGCTCATTGGGGATAGATTAGGGATAAAATTAGCTCATGTTTTAAGTCGTTCAAATTCTGTAAAGCTGCTTTGCGACAATGTTTATTGTTAAAAGCGCTGTACAAATAAACTTGATTTGATATTAAAAAAAAACATGAAATTGGTCCAGGATATGCATTTTAAGGTGTTATTTTGTCTCATTCTTCCTGCAAGCAGGTCTTAAGGTGTGCAACAGTATGGGGCCATCATTGTCATATTTTTCATGCCAGAATTCACCACAAATTCTGTATTGGGGATAGAGGGGACAGACACCCTCTTCTTCCACAGCCATGCCTTTGTAATGTGTGCAGAATGTAGTTTTTGCATTGTCTTGTTGAAATATCCCTGGAAAAGCTGTAATCTTGAAGACAGCATATGTTACTCCAAAACCTCAATGTACTTTACTGCATTAATACTGTCATCACAGAAATGTAAGTTACCTTTACCAAGGACACTGACATAACTCCATATCATGACTGACCCTGGCTTTTGGACTTGTTGCTGCTGACAGTCTGGATGGTCCTTTTTTTTTTTTTAAACAATATATTTATTGACATTTTTTACATAACCAAATGAAATTACAAATGAACAATACACATACACATCACAAACATACATTTCTCAGCCACAAAACATTTGTACATAATTTAATGGCTTTATACAATCACGGGTATTTGAACTCATTAATTCCGTCATAAGGTTTACATAACTGACTACTTATTCCTCTTCATTGCCAATTGCCAGATTAATACCATTACCATACACATTAAACTGTTCCCATATCTTTTCAAACATATCTTGCCTTCCTTTTCATATATATGTCACTCTCTCCAAAGGAAAAGTTGTGAGCATTTGCTTTACCCAATACGTAACATTTCGTCTGGTGATCTTCTTCCAGAACATTGCAATGGATCTTTTGGCATGCAACAAACATATCTATTAATATTCGTTCACTTTTGTTGTATTTGTGACCTTTTGGGTAAAGTCCTAAGACAAAAAAGTAGGATCCATTGGAATATTTTTTTAAATAATTTTTTCTATTGCCTTTTTAACCTCCTCCTAAAAAGATTTTATCTTACTGCATTGCCATACACAATGTAATAATGTCCCCTTCACCTCAGTACATTTTGTACACACATCTGGGATATTCTTATTGTATTTATTTAATTTAACTGGTGTAATATAAACTCTCATCAACCATTTATACTGCAATAATCTAAATCGAGTGTTGATTGGGTGGGAGCCTTAGTACATATAAATTGCCAGTCTATTGGAATATGATGTAAAACAGTCTATGATGTATCTGTGTCTAGATCTTCCTTCCACGCTTCTCGTTTATGATCTGCATTTTCAACCGAATTTGATAACAAATAGTTATATAGCTCGGCTATAGCACCTTTACTTAAGCTGTCCTTAGACACAATTTTTTCCAAGTCAGAAATTGGAGGTCTGGTTAAAAGACTGTTTTGGCTTGTCCTAATGTAATTCCTAAGCTGGAGGAATTTAAAGAAATGTTTTTTATCTATATCATATTTATGCCTAATTTGTTCGAATGATAATGTCATCTGAGTTGGGCAAATACAAATCTTGAATTTTTTCTAGTCCCTTTGATACCTAGCCTAGTAAACTAGACCCACCCGCCTAGCGGCCAAAAATATTTTTGCCTAGCGAGTGGGTCTAGCCTCGCACCATATAAACAAAAACACCCCGGGCATCAAATCGTGCCCGCCAATCACAACGCAAGGTTTTTGTTTGGATTCTTTGGGCGGGCTTTTGCAGGAGTGACGACAAAGCTGCGCGATGCTGGAGAAAGCGCAACAGGAAAGATGGCTACGGCTATTGAACAGCGCTCGTTTGACTCCGCTTTGGAATCAGTTTTAGAAGAATTAGACTTGGAGTTTTCGTTGAAACATGAGCAGGAAGAGGCTCTCCGCTCATTCCTTTTCAAGAAGGACGTTTTCTCTGTTTTGCCGACCGGCTATGGCAAAAGTCTGATCTACCAGCTGGCTCCGCTCATAGCCAAAAGGATGGGGCTAGTTTGTGCAGTACGAAGAATTAATAAACAGCTTTGAAACATTACTTTTTGATTGTTTCTTATTTTCCCGTTATTTTAAATTTAAGGGAAATTATTTCACCTAACACCACTAAATAAAAACTCTCAAAAACAGTTTAAGCAAATCCTTGAAAAACACTTGAAAAAAATAAGAGTGTATGTTAAGTATGTGGTACAGACTCCAAACTTGTGGTCATTATCTCCAAACTTCTTAATATCTAGAACCTGTTTATTAATTAATACGCATTTTGAAAAATTATTTATTTCAAGGTCTCCCCCACTGCGCGCTCTGACTACGTCACAGTCACTGTTGCACTGATTGGTCAGAGCGTTGGCCTATACGCACAGAGACAGTTTGAAAGACAGCGGTTTGTTCCTCCCACCCCCGTCAGAAATGTCTACGGATCGAGGCCAGACTAAATATTCACATTTAGTCTGGCTTGCCAGGCTATTTGATGCCCACTTTCTAAATACAGCATCTGCTCTTCCTGGTCTAAAACGCTGATTTCCCCAAATAGGAGTGTACTGAGATATTCGACTAGTTTCTTTAGTAAATTTTTGTACTTCAAACCATACTCTTATCATATTCTTGACAATCGGATTAGTGGTTTGTTTTATCAAGTTTGGCACTGTATCAAGAGTAAAAATACAGCAAATGCAAACATTCATCTTCCATTTCTTTCCATTGTGGAACATCCCTTGTTGCAAAATAAAATTTAATAGTCCTTAATTGTACTGCCCAATAATACCATGTTATATTTGGACATTTTAAACCTCCATTATGTGGTAGGTGTAACAGGGATAGTCGAATTCTAGCTTTGTTGTTTTGCCAGATGAAACCAGAAAATAACTTAATTTCCTTTAAAAAAAAACATCAGGTGGAGACAGCGGAATATTCTGAAATAGATACAGTATCTTGGGGAGTATGTTCATTTTTATAATGTTGATTCTACCAATCAAGGACAAGGGCAGGGATGTCCATCTATTAATTGACTCTGTTATTTCCTCAGTCAATGATTCATAATTGGATTTTACAATTGGAGCTAATATGGACCTAATTTTTATTCCCAAATATGTAAACTGATCTACCACTTTAAATTGGGAAGCTTCTCTAAGTGGATTTTCTTTCTCTCTCTTGTCGAGTAATAAAATTGAGGACTTGGAGTTGTTAATTGTGTATCCTGAGATGCCACCAAATGTTTTTATTAATTCCAGCAACACAGGAATAGATCTACAGAGTTGAGACAAACAAAATAACATCATCTGCATACAACGCTAATTTATGCTCTGTTTGACCATTTGTTATTCCAACTATTTCAGTATGTGCTCTTACAGCTATTGCTAAAGGCTCGATCGCTAAAGTGAATAACAGCGGAGACAGGGGACACCCTTGACGGCATCCTCTTTTAATTGTGATTTGGTTCTGATATATTTTTATTTGTTAATATTTTTGCTGTAGGGTTTACATACAGCAACTGAACCCATTTTAGAAATGTATTGCCACATCCAAATCTTTCCAAGCAGTGGCGGTTCTAGACCAAAATTACTAGGGGGGCCGAGGTGGGGCCAGTGTTTTTTCAGGGGGGCACATATAAGGAAAAAACATGGCAATATTTAAGCGTTCAAAATGTTTTGTTTAGTTTATTTAAAACCAAAACAAAATACATTGAGCATAAATACAATGAGATAAACATTCTGTCTCAATAGCCTAAACATAAAATAAATTGTGCTCAATAAATCTTAAAACCATGTTTCTCTTTTTTGTAAAATAAGATTTCTATTTTTGCATACAATGAACCTTTTATCTGTCCAATGACACTTTTTAAATTCACAGCATGAATGAATTTTCTTTTTCACAGCATGAGACTTGAATGTACAATCACTATCTTTATCTAAATCACACTGTCATCATCTCACTCTTTCTTTATGTACAGCAGGGGGGAAAATAGAAAGAAAAAATAAATTCACATACAGTGGTCTCAGAATCACCCTATAGCATTCACAGCAGGCTGAAACACTACAACAATAAGATTCTGCGATTGTGACTCCTTGAGAAACGGTCTACAAATGCATCAAGGTTCAAAGCCTTGGACCTTCTGGATTCAATGCTGAGCACACCAAGATTGCTTAGACGCTCCTCACTAATGGTGGATCGGAGGTAGGTCTTCACCAGTTTCAAAGTGGAGAAACTCCGCTCACAAGAGGCAGATCTCACTGGGAGTGCCACAGCTATTTTGCATAGTCTAAAGAGCTCAAAAAATACTTCTTTATATGGCTCAGTGAAACGTGTCAACGCTACTGTACCTGATGGCTTTTCAATCAAAAAACTTCGGACGTGACATCAGTTATCACTCACGTCTGAAGTTTACAATTCGTGCTGCTGCTGGTCTTTCTGCTGCAGGTAACAGTGTGCGTGTAGCGCTTTAAGGAGTCCGTGTAGAACACTCCGTCATGTCAGTTCCGATCTTCGAGCCAGCGCACGTCGAAATTAATAAATCTTATTATCTGTTCAGCACAGGGGCCACAACAGGGGCCAGGAGCAATTTTACAGGGGCACTGGCCCCCTCTGGCCCCCGTTTAAAACCGCCTATGTTTCCAAGATATTAAAGAGATAAGGCCACTCCACCTTATCAAAAGCTTTCTCAGCGTCTAAAGATAGGAGGGCCTTATCAGAGGGGTCTCTCAATCCTTGAATAACATTATGGACTCTTCTGACATTATGGAATCCTTGGCGTTCTTGAATGAACCCATTTTGATCCCTATGTATTATACTAGGTAATGTTTCTTGAAGCCGTCTTGCTAAAATTGTGCACAAAACTTTGAGGTCATAATTTAATAAGCTTATTGGTCTCATATTTTTACATCTGTTGTTGGGCTTCCCTGGTTTTGGCAATAATGTTATTATCATACTGGTCATTGATTTTGGTAGACTGCCACTTTGGAATGCTTCCAAAAACACTTCTAGTAATGGCTTCAGTAATTTGGGCTTAAATTTTTTATACAGATCAATTGGTAATCCATCTGGGCCAGCTGTTTTTTCCTGCTTTCATACCATCAATAGCTATGCCTATTTCCTCTTCTTTTAGGTCTGCTTCTAGTTCTTCTACAAGTTCAGCAGAAATAGTTGGAAATTTCAATTTAACCAAGAATGAATTTTGAGACTGCGGGTCATATCCTACTTGAGATTCATATAAATTTTCATAATATTTTCTAAATTCCTTGTTTATTTCAATAGGGTCTATTGCTACTATTGCTTCAATTAAAAATAATAACGGGGATACAATAGTAGTATTGTATCCCCGTTATTATTTTTAATTGAAGCAATAGTTTTCCTTGTTTCTAACTGTTTTATTTGCCAGGCCAACAGTTTACTGGGCTTTTCCCCTTGTTCATAAAACGTTTGATTAAGCCTGAGCATATCTGAGGCTGCCCTATCTGCAGATAGTTTATTATACTCTGCTCTTAAGAGCAGTAATTCTTTTTCTACAGCAGGGGTTCTATTCTTAAAGACCTGTTCTTGGAGAGTTTGTATTTTAGATTCTAACTGCTGTCTCTTTTGCCGCGATTCTCTAGTTTTGGATGAGGTATAACTAATTATGTGTCCTCTTAAAAAGGCTTTGAAAGCATCTCACTTAATACCTGCTGTTGTTTCATTTGTGTTATCCTTAAAATAATTATCTATCTCGTTCCCGACATACTTAATAAAGTTTTCATCTAGTAGCCATTTCTTATTTAGGCTCCATCTAGGTGTATCTTTTACCAGCTTCTTATCCACATAGATCAGACAATATGGACCATGATCTGATATTAGTATGTGTGGCAATTTGTAGGAGTGGGAGGAGCACAGAAGACGGCAGGCCAGAACTGAGTTTCGTAACTCTTTTTATTTTGACACTTTTCAGTTGTCTCTTGCGCACTCTCGTACACACACAGTCACGTGCACACACATCAGGTGTCTGGTTGGGGAGAGAACTCCTCCTCTGCTCTCGCTCTCTCCTTAAATAGGGCGTGGTCACTGGGGAAGACACACAAATACACATTAATCAACATCAGGTGCAGCGATTCTGCCACTTACCTTCCCTGACTCCGCCCTCCGGTCACAGACCGACGCTTGACCATGCCCCCGCTGCCACAGTATGCTACTGTAATAACGGCCCTGTATTCTAGAAACCAGTGCTGCAGATACCAAAAAATAGTCTATACGTGAGTATGTCTTAAATGTACTCTAGTAGCAGGAGTAATTGGTCATTGGGTTTAAAGTATCTCCATATGTCCAACAGATTCAACTCTTTAATACGATGATTAATAATTACTCTACTTATGAGTTTGGCCGACACCTGTGGATCTGTCCTTTATTGGGTCCAGTGTGCAGTTCCAGTCCCCTGCTATTATGTAATCTCCTGGGAGAGATGCCAGCGTGAGAGGTAGATTTGTAAAAAAGTTGGGTTCATCTGCATTTGGCCCATAAATATTAACTAGATTCAAGTTTACTGAGAGCAAAGATCCCTGGATAATCAAATATCTTCCATATTTATCTTTAATTATATCAGAGACTTGAAAGGGTATTGATTTGTGAATGAGAGTCATAACTCCTCTAGCTTGTGATGTAAATGACGCTGCATAGATGTTTCCCTGCCATCTCCTATTTATCCTTATATTGTCTTCCTTTAAAGTGTGAGTCTCCTGTAAAAAGGTGATTTTTGAATCCATGTCTCTTAGCTTATTCATTACTTGTTTGATTTTCTTAGTTTTTTGTAAACCTCTACAATTCAAGGATATACATTTAAGTTCTACCTTTTGAGACATTCAGAATGTTACACCACAATGGTCCCTTAGTAAAAGTAACATGACTGAGAAGTTCCACACATTTAACCATTAAAACACACACTGAACTTACTGAACCATGAGAAAAAATGAACCCCATTTCCCCAACTGAATGAGAAGCCCCCCTTAGCTTATGCTGCTTCCAGCTACTTATGGATAGATCCCTGGATCAATCCTATTGGCCTTGTTATGAAATACACAAAAGAGAAAAAAAAAAGGAAAACATAAAACAATCAACCCTCCTTGCTACAAACCTGCAAGAATAAACACACCTAGGTATGCAGTCCTCTCAATAACTGCCGGCAACCGGCGATTTTGCCACCTACAAACGCTCCATTGCCGGCTGCTCACAGTGGTTTTTCAAAGAATTGAAATTCATAAGTTTTTACTTCATAATTTATACTTCATAAAAATAAAATTTTGCATTCAGGATCACTCAGAATTCACCATTTAACATCTACATTTTCAAAATTTTCCGGGGGAGGACCCTCGGACCTCCCTCTTTTTTATACATTGTGGCGGCGGCTAATGCAGCCTCTGCTCAGCTTACGCTTAACATGGATCCCAGACGTCTGCTATTTAGCGGAATTCCGCTATTTTTGTGTGTGATCTTGCATCTGCCATTTATTTAACTCACATCGTGCGCTCAGTAACTGTCACTCAGTTCTCTTCATTCATTCCTCCAGCTTCTTCTTTGATCTTGTTTACAAACTCCTGCACCTCCGTCGGCGTATTGAAGGTGTGTTTGCTCTCTGTAAGTCACCACCAGCTTAGCTGGGGGCATTATGCCATGTCTGAGTCCCAGGCTCCATAGCTGCTGTCGCACTGTGTCATATTTTTTCCGTTGTCTGTGCACTTCAGCTGCCAGGTCATTGTAAAATCGGACGTGCTTGTTCTTGTAAAGGACGTCTTTCTTCGACTTGGCTGCTTTCATCACAAGTATTTTCTGCTTGTAGTTCTGAAACTTCATTATTAAAGTTCTCGGTGGCTCTTCGGTGTCCCGTCTTGGTCCGACACGGTGCGCTCTTTCCAACACTATTGGGCTTCGCAGAGGGGCCAGATCTAGCGCCTCCAGCAGCCAGCTCTCCAGAAATGAGCAGGGATCTGGGACCTCCGCTCTCTCGGGCAGATTTACTAACCTCAGATTATTCAGCCGCGATCTCGTTTCCATGTCGATAACTTTTATCTTCCAGAGTTTTATTCCTTTTTTCCAGCATCTGAACTGTCTCTTTTAACTTAGTCTGCTCGTCTTCCACTGTGGACAGCCGTATCTCCGCTTCTGTTACTCTTTCAGTACAATCAACCAGTTCTTTCTTCGTTTCTTCAACTGCGGTCAGAATTCCATCCAGTCTGGTCGAAAAGTCAGACCTTAGGTTGTTTATTGCCATCAGTATTTCTTCTTTAGCTCCACAGAGCTCACTTCCACATTGCTCTGCAGCTGCTGTGTTGGAGTTAGCTTCTTTGCTAGCGCTGCACTCCATGCTCTGCGTCCTGAAGCTAGTTAACTTCGCCTGCGTTGTTGTTGTTTTTTTCCCTCTGTCCCTGCCCACTTTCCCAGTGTTTGGCATCACCTCGTCTTATTCAACGTTCACCTGTAGTCTTTCAAGGTCTAATTTGCGATTTACATCAGGATTTGTTCAAGTTCGTAGCAGAGCAGAGTTGAACGTGACTCTCTAGCTCGCAGCCATAACCGGAAGTCCTCTGGATGGTCCTTTTTATCTTTCATCCAGAGCACACAGCATCCATTTTTTTCAAAAAAGACCTGGAATACTGATTTGTCTGACCACAGTACATGTTTCCACTGCATGATGGTCCATCTGAAATGCCTCTGAGCTCAGAGAAGACCACAACACTTCTGGACACAGTTAACATAAGGCTTCCTTTTTGTGCAGTTTTAATTGGCATTTGTGGATGTAACTCTGTATTGTAGTACTGGACAAAGGTTTGCCAAAGTACTCCTGAGCCCATGTGGTTATATCAGCTATAGATGAATGACAGTTCTTGATGCACTGCCATCTGAGGGACCAGAGAGCATGGATGTTCAGCTTAGGCTCACACCCTTGCCCTTTATGCTCCAGAATTCCTGCAGATTACTTGAATTGTTTAATGATATTATGCACCATAGAGGGTGAAATATCCAAATCCCTTTCTATCTTTTTTTGAGGAAAATGTTTTTATGCCCTTCAGATTGAATGTGAGAATGAAGAGAGAGAGTCTTTCTGGGAAAAGATGGATGAAGTGGCAGAATGTATACAGAGGGAGGAGTGTGTGCTGATAGGAGCAGATTTCAATGGATGTATTGGCAAGGGAAACAGAGGAGATGAGGATGTGATGGGGAGATATGGTGTAAGAGAAATGTGGAAGGACAAATGGTGGTTGATTTTTCAAAGAGGATGAATTTGGCAATAGTCAGTACATACTTCAAGAAGAAAGAGCAGCACAGGGTGATGCTTAAGAGTGGAGGAAGATCTACACAGGTGGACTACATACTCTGCAGAAGGAGATTGCAGTCTCCAATCTCCTGAAGGAGATTGGAGACTGTAAAGTGATGGCAGGGAAGAGTGTTGTGTGCAGGATGAGCTTGAAAGTGAAAGGGGAAGTATGAAATAGTGGAGCCGAAGATTAAATGGTGGAAACTAAAAGAGGTTGAACATCAGGAGTTTAGGGAAGAAATGAGACGAGCATCGAGTGGTAATGGAAGTCTGCCAGAAGATTGGGATACTACTGCTATAGACCCTTCCCACTCACGTGACCTTCGTAAACGCGACCGCCATTTTGGACATGAAGAAATAACAGTTTATGGCACAGACCCTTTCGGTTCTCGCTCATCTAGCTGCTACAATGACTGCTTAGACTGCAACAATAATACCTAACACACATTTAAGTATCCGTCGTAAAGACGTGAAACTCGTCGAGTGACACAATCTAAAAGTAGACATACCATCACACTGTGTACAGTTTACCTTCTATGGTTTGTGCACTCACTATTTGCCATTACTTTCTCCAACCCAGTGTTCAAACTATGCCGATATTTTCGGGGGGTCCCTTTTTTCCCCTTGGGGGGGGTGCTTGCGCTTGTCTCAGAACGCGGATCTCCAAACACATGAGAAGCCTATCTTATGCACATATCACGCGGACTCCACACCTCCACACACGCATCGCGTCTGAAGTCATAACTCATCAGGGGAAATCATGTCCGCATTGGCATGTTCAAAAAACAACCTCGCATCAACAATGATACCACATGCAAGAAAAAAAAAACAGTCAGGCTACTCAACACATCTGATCCACAGCAGCACCAAAGCATCACTGGAAATCATGTCAACAACCAATCTTCCATTTCAACACGCGTCAACAAACAAATGGCACCACAAACATGAACGAATCGGTCAGGCTACCGATTCCAAACCCACAGCAGACGAATAATTAAATGCATCTTACCTTAAAGCAGAATCGACCACAAAGGCCTGGGCTCTTCTTCCTTGGCTGTTGGTCCCGAAACCCATGATGTGGACAGGCCTGATTTAATCCATGATATGATGAAGGGTGCTGGGTCAAATCGCTCCAGTGGGGGCCATTTAAATCCACAAAAAGTAGTGATGACAGGCTTTTCTCATGCAGTCTGTTGCGGGTTTTGCTCATCCTGCTGCATGCTGACAGCGGGCCCGGCATTCCCAGCAGGTGCAGCGATGGTGGTTGCGGATGGTTGTCCACTGTCATCTGCTGAAGAACCGTCTTGCTGCTCCTCGGAATTTTTACTTTTCTTAACAAATCCAAAACTCGAAAGAGTACCTTGTTTTCTTTTCGACATGGCTAACGCTGAAGACTAGCACTCGCATGATCTGAAGATGCCCCGAATGATAAACACTTTCTCAACCTACTGCCACACCCACTACAAACATTGTAGCAAAACAACCGTGGGAAAGAGGGGCAACTACAGAAACATGGATAGAAGACGTGGGAAAATTCTGGGGACACAAACTAGTAGAAAGGAAGTGTGTTGGCACACTTCCTTTCTACTAGTTTGTGTCCCCAACCTGGCAGCAGCAGTCGTTGTCATATCGGTTTATTTTATCTCTGATGTAAACACAACACTTCGGATATGCAAATGCTTCCCGTTACACACGATTGCTATGTCAATAAACATCATTTTGCCAATATTTTAGAGACCATCCATCTTCTCCGTTGGTCAGCATCTGTCGGGATCCGATAAAATGATAAATCTTGCCTTGTGTGTTGATGGTTACTACATCCAGGTGCACAATAATATAATGGCATGATGGAAGTCTTGCTGAAAGTAAAAACTTTCTTTGATGGCTATATTCCTTTCAATGCTTCACCGTCATTCCTCGTTGTTGGCTGTGGTAGACTACTGGTAGTTCATGTCCAAAATGGCAGCCGCATTTGTCGTGACGTCACATGGGATGGGTCCATAGTAAGTAAGAGAGGCAGCAAGGAAGGTGCTAGGGTAGGCATTGGGAAGAAAGAAGGAAGACAAGGAGACATGGTGGTGGAACAAAGATGTGCAGGAAATTATAAAAGAGAAGAGGCTAGCAAAGAAGAATTGGGACGATCAGAGAGACGAGGAAAGCAGGCAGTTATACAGAGAGATGAGACAGAAGGCAAATAGAGCAGTAGTGAAGGCGAAAGCAGATGCATACCAGGAGTTGTATGAAAGACTGGAGACCAAAGAAGGAGAGAAAGACCTGTACAGACTAGCTAGGCAGAGAAACAGGGAAGTGAGGGATGTACAGCAGGTAAGAGTAATGAAAGATGTAAATGGAAATGTGCTGACAAACAAAGTGTATTAAGAAGGTCGAAAGAGTACTTTGAGGATTTATTAAATGAGGAGAATCCAAGAGAGAAAAGGTCAGATTCGTTGGAGACAGGAAATCAGGAAGCAGAGTTGGCTAGTAAGGATGAGGTGAGGGCAGCCATGAAAAGAATGAAGACTGGGAAAGCAGTTGGACCAGATCCCGATTGAGGCTTGGAGATGTTTGGGTGAGTCGGCTGTGGAGTTCCTAACGAGATTGTTTAATAAAATCCCAGAGAATGAGAAAATGCCAAATGAATGGAGAGAGTGTACTAGTCCCAATATACAAGAATAAGGGAGAATGTACAGAGCTGCAGTAATTACAGAGGGATAAAATTGATGAGCCACACCATGAAGCTATGGGAAAAGGTATTGGAGGTGAGATTGAAAAGAGAGGTAGCAATCTGTGAACAGCAGTAAGTTTTTATGCCAAGGAAGAGCATGTCGGATGCAATTTTTGCTTTAAGAATGTTAATGGAGAAGTACAGGGAATGCCAGAGAAAGCTACATTGTGTGTTTGTAGACCTGGAGAAAGCATATGATAGAGTGCTGAGAAATGAGTTATGGTATTGTATGAGAATGTGTGGAGTGCATGAGAAGTATATTAAAGTGGTGCAAGACATGTATGAGAACAGTGAAACAGCAGTGAGGTGTGCAGTTGGAACGACTGAATGGTTCAAGGTGAAGGTGGGACTTCAAGGATCTGCTTTGAGTCCTTTTGTGTTTGCCATAGTGATGGATAGCTTGATGGATGAAGTGAGGCAAGAGTCACCATGGAACATGATGTTTGCGGATGATATTATATGTGGTGAAAGTAGAAAGGAGGTTGAGTTGGGTTTGGAGAGATGGAGGGATGCATTGGAACAAAGAGGAATGAAGGTGAGCAGTAGCAAAACAGAATACATGTGCATCAATGAGAATGGGGATGAGGGTGTAGTGAAGATGCAAAGGGTAGACCTAAAGAAAGTTGGTGAATTCAAGTACCTGAGGTCAACTGTGCAGGAAAATGGGGGCTGCGATAGTGAGGTGAGAAAAAGAGTGCAGGCAGGGTGGAGCAAGTCAAGTTTATTTGTATAGCGCTTTTAACAATAAACATTGTCGCAAAGCAGCTTTACAGAATTTGAATGATTTATAACATGAGCTAATTTTGTCCCAAATCTATCCTCAATGAGCAAGCCTGTGGCGACGGTGGCAAGGAAAAACTCCCTCAGACGACATGAGGAAGAAACCTCGAGAGGAACCAGACTCAAAAGGGAACCCATCCTCATTTGGGCAACAACAGACAGCATGACTATAACATTAACAGTTTTAACATGAAGACAGTTTCGTTGATGTTATAACTCTTCATTGATGGAAACTTGAGTGCAAAACTGTTCATGACAACTGCAGTCCTAAAGTTAGCAAGTCAACTGTAGTCCTCAGCCATAAAAGCATTACTGTAAGAGTCCAGAGCATCCTCCAGGTATAACCCTCAACTGTCCTCATGGGGCCATCCTTCACAGGAGCGATGCGATAAAACTCCAACCAGACACAGGGGACCAGGATGGATCAAGCAGGTCTGAGGGGCAGAAGAGCTCAGCATCTCAATCCCAGGACCAACATGTAACTCAGAGGGACAGATGGGGGGGTAGAGAAAACACAGGTTGTTAGGTATGCCCTAAAAATGACACAAGTATTAAATCTGTGTGGTAGGCTTGCAGAGACGAGAGTCTTGACATCAGGCATAATACACAACAATGGCATGTTAATATGGTTAAAAAATATCATGACCTGCTCTGGCTGGATGTTTGATTGGGTGGTGGGAGCACACTCCTCAGCAATGATGAGATGCAGATGGGACCCTTAGGGCTGGCCAAGACAATTCAGTTACATTTCACCGGGTCTGGGACATGCGACAGAATGTCTGACGGCCGATTCCCCTGCAGGCTATGATAGCCAGTCGAGGTCTCCACCCTCTCCACCAAAAGATTTCCTGTTGACTCCATGTAACTCAGAGGGACAGATTTGGGGGGGGGGAGAAAACGCAGGTTGTTAGGTATGCCCAATGTCACCTGAATAAGTAAGAACAGTATACATATTGCACTGAGTACAAGCAGGAGCAGTTGGAGAAGGATTTCGGGAGTCATTTGTGATAGGAAAGTCCCAGCAAAAGTGAAAGGTAAGATGTATAAGACAGTAGTGAGACCAACTATGATGTATGGATTGGAGACAGTACCCTTAACAAAGAGACAGGAGGTGGCAGAGTTGAGGATGTTAAGGTTTGCGATAGGAGTGACAAGGTTGGACAGGATAAGGAATGATCACGTCAGAGAGCTTGGGAATTAAGCTAAGAGAGATGAGACTGAGATGGTATGGGCACATCCTGAGAAGAGATGCAGAGCATGTTGGAAGAAGAATGTTGAGGATGGAGCTGCCAGGCATACAAAAACAAGGAAGGCCAAAGAGGAGATACATGGATGTGGTGAGAGAGGACATGAAAGTGGCAAGTGTGGTAGAGGAGGATATGGAAGACAGGGCGCAATGGAGATGAAAGATGCGCTGTGGCAACCCCTAATCGGGAGCAGCCAAAAGAAGGTACATAATGGGTCAGATTCCACCTCCTTTTTTTAGAGTCTGGAAAAAAAAACCCTACTGTGTGCTAGACAGAAACAACCCCAGGATACTCTGGCACTTTCAAGGAATCATGCTCCCTAGGTTTGTTCATATCCTGCTCTGGCATAAAACAGCCTGTGTGTTTTGGGGCATCAAATTCAAAACGAGTGTCTACAACCCCGATTCCAAAAAAGTTGGGACAAAGTAAAAATTGTAAATAAAAACAGAATGCAATAATTTACAAATCTCAAAAACTGATATTGTATTCACAATAGAACATAGACAACATATCAAATATCGAAAGTGAAATTTTGAAATGTCGTGCCAAATATTGGCTCATTTGAAATTTCATGACCAGCAACACATCTCAAAAAAAAATTGGGACAGGGGCAATAAGAGGCTGGAAAAGTTAAAGGTACAAAAAAGGAACAGCTGGAGGACCAAATTGCAACTCATTAGGCCAATTGGCAATAGGTCATTAACATGACTGGGTATAAAAAGAGCATCTTGGAGTGGCAGCGGCTCTCAGAAGTAAAGATGGGAAAAGGATCACCAATCCCCCTAATTCTGTGCCGACAAATAGTGGAGCAATATCAGAAAGGAGTTCGACAGTGTAAAATTGCAAAGAGTTTGAACATATCATCTACAGTGCATAATATCATCATCAAAAGATTCAGAGAATCTGGAAGAATCTCTGCGCGTAAGGGTCAAGGCCGGAAAACCATACTGGGTGCCCGTGATCTTCAGGCCCTTATACGGCACTGCATCACATACAGGCATGCTTCTGTATTGGAAATCACAAAATGGGCTCAGGAATATTTCCAGAGAACATTATCTGTGAACACAATTCACCGTGCCATCCGCCGTTGCCAACTAAAACTCCTATAGTTCAAAGAAGAAGCCGTATCTAAACATGATCCAGAAGCGCAGACGTCTTCTCTGGGCCAAGGTTCATTTAAAATGGACTGTGGCAAAGTGGAAAACTGTTCTGTGGTCAGGCGAATCAAAATTTGAAGTCCTTTATGGAAATCAGGGACGCCGTGTCATTCGGACTAAAGAGGAGAAGGACGACCCAAGTTATCAGCGCTCAGTTCAGAAGCCTGCATCTCTGATGGTATGAGGTTGCATTAGTGCGTGTGGCATGGGCAGCTTACACATCTGGAAAGACACCATCAATGCTGAAAAGTATATCCAGGTTCTAGAGCAACATATGCTCCCATCCAGACAATGTCTCTTTCAGTGAAGACCTTGCATTTTCCAACATGACAATGCCAAACCACATACTGCATCAATTACAGCATCATGGCTGCGTAGAAGAAGGGTCCGGGTACTGAACTGGCCAGCCTGCAGTCCAGATCTTTCACCCATAGAAAACATTTGGCGCATCATAAAATGGAAGATATGACAAAAAAAAAAGACCTAAGACAGTTGAGCAACTAGAAATCTACATTAGACAAGAATGGGTTAACATTCCTATCCCTAAACTTGAGCAACTTGTCTCCTCAGTCCCCAGACGTTTACAGACTGTTGTAAAGAGAAAAGGGGATGTCTCACAGTGGTAAACATGGCCTTGTCCCAACTTTTTTGAGATGTGGTGTTGTCATGAAACTTAAAAATCACCTAATTTTTCTCTTTAAATGATGCATTTTCTTAGTTTAAACATTTGATATGTCATCTATGTTCTATTCTGAATAAAATATGGAATTTTGAAACTTCCACATCATTGCATTCCGTTTTTATTTACAATTTGTACTTTGTCCCAACTTTTTTGGAATCGGGGTTGTATTTACAAAAAACAATAATCCGTTTGAACATTAAATATCTTGTCTTTGTGTTGTATTCAGTTGAATATATATATATATATATATATATATATATATATATATATATATATATATATATATATATAATACTGTAGGGTGCCAAAAGTCTTAGGCACCCTATTTTTTTCTTACTAACTTTGTTATAGATTTCTATTTTATGACTTCTACATTATCAAGTCAGAACAAAAATATTTTAGAGTTCCAAACATTTGTTTTCCAGCACAAAATTAAATGTTACAGAAAAAAAAAATCGTATCTGAGCAGCATATTACATAAGGGATCACTTTTCAGATTAAAAATAAAAACAACATAATGAAGGCTACTGGGCTTTGCTGCAAAATTAAGAAGCAAGTGTGACAAAGGCCAAGTTTACATTAGACCGTATCTGTCTCGTTTTCTTCACGGATGCACTGTCCGTTTACATTAAACCGCCTGGAAACGCCGGGAAACGGGAATCCGCCAGGGTCCACATATTCAATCCAGATCGTGTCAGCTCCGGTGCTGTGTAAACATTGAGAATACGCGGATACGCTGTGCTGAGCTCTAGCTGGCGTCGTCATTGGACAACGTCACTGTGACATCCACCTTCCTGATTCGCTGGCGTTGGTCATGTGACGCGACTGCTGAAAAACGGCGCGGACTTCCGCCTTGTATCACCTTTCATTAAAGAGTATAAAAGTATGAAAATACTGCAAATACTGATGCAAATACTGCCCATTGTGTAGTTATGATTGTCTTTAGGCTTGCCATCCTTCCACTTGCAAGTGGTAAGTGATATGCGCTGAGATCACACACACAGCGGCTCAGTCCCAAATCGTGGCTCGTGCACTTCACTCGCGCGCTCTGTGAGCTGCGCAGGGCCGGAGTGCGCACCCTCCAGAGGGCACTTGTTGTTCAGGGCGGAGTGATTTGGAGCGCAGGATGCCTGCAGAGCCAAGCGTATCCGTGTATTGGTGTTGCTGTGTGCACGCAAATCGTGTATTGGTGTTGCTGTGTGCACACTAATCGTTTTAAAAACGTTAATCTGATGATCCGCTGATACGGTCTAATGTAAACATGGGCAAAGTGTCCAGAAGAACTGTGGCAAAGTCTACTAGATGCTCAGTAAAACCTACAGCTCATTTCCTTATTAAACTGCACTCATTGTACCTGAGACCACTTTTTTTTTAAAGCAAAGGCTCATCTCACACCAAATATTGACTTTCATTTTTACTGTTGTTTATAGAATTTTTTTTATGTTGAAACATTTCATTACTTTTAAGTCATTTTTGTTCTACAGCATTTCTTTACATGTGCCTAAGGCACAGTACTGTACAGCACACAACTGTAGGTCAAAAAGGATTGGCAAATCATTGCATTTTCTTTTTATTTACAATTTACACTGACATTTTTGGAAATGGGGTTGTATATTTCACTGCTGTGACTTTCATATCTTGGAGTGTTAATTATGCTAGTGCATTGTCACTAACAGCACTTGCATTTGGCCCATATCTGCTCTCAGCTACTCTCTGTAGTAAAAGTGCTTACTCCTACTTTTCCATGGGGAAAAGCAGAAAGCAGCTCAGCTTTCTGCCAGTTTCTGTTCCTGCCATGACACACAGCAAAGGAGCTGACTTTTTTTTTCTTCTAAGTGGGTTGAACAATTGTCTGCCTTACTCACACTGAGTACAAGTTCGTTAAAGGTTTAGTTAAAGGTTCTGCAAATGCTTGTTCCGGTTCCAGTTTGAGCATTCTGCATCTCCTGCCAAAATAACCTCTTACAATTTACAACAAGCTATCATTATGAACTTATCAAATTATTCCTCGTGTGTCAAAACACACTCCTTTTGATTGTGCATATTTAAACATGACAATTAGGATTTGCATGAACAAAATTATTTTGGCAAAAGAATTTGCAAGGAAAAATGACTCTTCTGCAAGAAGAGAACATGGCCCTCTTAATAGGCTGCCTACTGTAGTGGATTTTAATTCTTACCATGAACAAATGGACGGATGAGGCCATATAAGCAAACCTACTTTATTCTCAGGGTTTCAAGGGAAAAACAGACACTTACTGTACATAACATGCTCAATGCAGTCATCAAAATAGTCTTATCTAACAGCTTTTTTTTGAAGCAGTTATGTCTGTAGTATTAACAAATAGCAGATAAGCTAAGGCCAAACCAGTTAACAGTCAGATGTCCTTGTTAAGATTTTATCAATAGAAAGTTTTTTTTTTAATCAGAATAAGTTTGCAAGAACAATGTGCGCTTAAGCTCATCAGACTCATGCTTGTTTCAAGGTTATGAGAAACCTCTAGAAGAACACAGTCTTAAGACATATGTGGCTTGATGAATTAAGCATATAATGATGACGAACAGCAGTTTCATGTCATAATATTTGCTAAAGTTTGTTACCACACCATGTTGCCATGGTCACAAAGGGAAGATTTGATATTGGTATTCTGAGGAAACAAGCACATATTTCATGGTCCTCTAACCTAAATGGGGTCATGTTGTCACATGGGTTCTGTGACGAAATGATAATGCAGCCAAGAATTGCAACTTTGGTGCAAGGATGGTGGTTTATTTACAGTCCAGATTTTCCCAAAAGTGAGCAAGTGAGCAAAAATAAAAAAATAAAGTTGGAATTTGAAAATGTTACAAAGTAAGGTATGCCTATGAATTTAACAAAACAAAAAAAAAAGACAGAAAGGTAACTAGACTAAAATAGAAAGAAAGTTTCTAGTCTGAAGAGCAAAACACTGCACAGCTCAGGGCTACAAACCAGACTGCAATGAAACTGGCCAGACAGTGAACTACCTCCTTCAGAGGGCTTAAATATAGTCACTAGCCCTACAATTAACACAAAACAGCTGTAGACAGACAAAACCCCATTTATCCTCCATTTACATAACAATGGCAATATTTATACATAGCAAAAGTCTTACATTTCTCTCATACAAAACAACTATTTACATTACAAAACCTTGGCTTCACCACAATTCTTAATTTACTCTTAATTATCTTAATTGGATGAAATCATTAGCTTGTAATGAAACGGGCACTACAAAGACAGCCAGCTTCCACAGTTCGGGTCCTTTGGTCACCCGGAAGTGCTGCAGGAGAGAACAGAAGCAAACACACATGGCTCCCACTCACCACGCTAAGATAAGTTAATAAAGATTGTATTGAAACCCATGTGTGTGTGATTATTTAACTATGAGGTACTTGTTATTAAACTATTGCTATAAACAACTTGTGTGTGCACCCACAGAGTTAGTTAGCTGGTAATTTAGCAGAAACTCAACATAAATGATATGTATGGTATCAGGTGCTGGTGTGTAATGTGGTGCATTGGCACCTGGCGCCAGTACTGAAAGAGCCCCGTGTGACATTACCGCCCTCCTCTCCTAGGGTGTCAATACTGGGCAGCCTGGACAAGTAGTCAGCGACAACGTTCTGCTGGCCTCGCTTGTAATGGACACAGAACTGGAAAGGCTGCAACTCCAAGTACCATCTTGTCACCCGGGCATTCTTGTTCTTCATGGTGTTCATCCATGTCAGTGCTCTGTGGTCTGTGTAAAGTTCAAAATCCCGGCCCAACAGATAATACCTCAAACTATCTAATGCCCACTTAATTGCAAGGCATTCCTTCTCCACAGCTGAATACCTTGTTTCTCGTGGCAGCACTTTCCTACTGAGGTATAGGACAGGCCGTTCTTCACCTTGTTCTCCTTGTGTAAGCACAGCTCCCAGGCCACATCCGGAAGCATCCACCTCGACAAGGAAGCGCTTTTTGAAGTCAGGGGTCTGGAGTACAGGAAAGGCACACAAACACTCCTTCAAAGAATTAAAGGCAGCTTCACATTCATCAGTCCAAACTGATGTTACTGGCAGCTTTCTTAGTGAGATCAGTTAATGGAGCAGCAATGGTAGCACACTGAGGAATAAATCTTCGGTACCAGCCAATCATGCCGAGGAAAGATTTTACTTGGGTCTTGGTTGTTGGACCTGGACTATCCCTGATTGCTTGTACCTTGTCCACTTGCAGTCTGATGGTGCCTTTTCCCAACTGGTATCCCAGGTACCTTGTTTCTGTTCTTGCCCACTCGCACTTCTGCACATTCAGCGTCAGACCCGCTTGCTGGATCTTCTCAAGGACATGATGCAGGTGCTCCAGATGTTGCTGCCAGGTGTTACTAAAAATCACAACATCATCTAAATATGCAGCAATATAGTCAGAGGAATCTTTGAGTACTCAGTCCATTAACTGCTGAAAACTGGCAGGTGCGCCATGAAGGCCAAAGGGTATCATGCGGAACTGGAAAAGGCCCATAGGTGTGCGGAAAGCAGTGTAGGCTTTGGACTTCTCCTCTAAAGGAACCTGCCAATACCCTTTACAGAGGTCTAAAGTTGTAATGAAATTGGTATGGCCTACCTTCTCCAGCAGCTCATCTATGCGTGGCATTGGATAGGCGTCGGAGTGAGAGATGGCATTCAATCTCCGGAAGTCAAGGCACACCCGTATGGACCCATCCTTCTTTGGCACGATCACGATCGGACTGCTCCATTCACTGGCTGACGGCTCTATCACACCTAGGTCCAGCATGGCATGAACCTCCTTCTCTAGAGCCTCAACCAGCCTCTCAGGAATGCGATAAGGTGGCTGTCTGATGGGGATCTGGTCAGGTTTGAGATGGATGGTGTGTTCCAGGAGTGTGGTTTTCCCTGGCTTCTGCTGGAAGAGGGCAGGATAATGGCTGAACAGATCAAACAAGTTCATTTGTTTCTCACCATCCAGGTATGGCAGGGTCACCTCCGTCTCACCACTCCACGCCTGCAACAGCTCCTCCGGCTCCGCCTCCTCCTCCACGTACTGGACAAACAGCGCCGTCTTGTGGTCTTTGTGGTCTGCTCACTCATGCCAGGCCCTGAGGAGATTCACATGGTAAGCTTGAAGAGGCTTATCCTTCTCTGGATGGTGGACTTCATACGTTGTCGGGCTGATCTTTTGCTGGATGGTGTATAGCCCTTGCCACTTGGCCAACAACTTGCTAGAAGAACAGGGCAACAACAGGAGCACTTTTTGGCCTACTTGAAACTCCCTCATCCATGCATGTTGGTCATACCACCTCTTCTGGTCATGTTGGGCTGCCTGAAGATTCTCCTGGGCTTCTTGCTGGTACTTCTCCAGCCGGTTCCGCATCTGGAGTACATACTGCACGATGCCTTGGCTGTTGGACTCGGTGGTGGTGGCGCTTTCCCACAAACTCTTCAGGAGGTCTAGTGGCCCCCTCACTGACCACCCGTACAAGAGCTCGAATGGCAAAAAGCCGGTTGACGCTTGAGGTACTTCCCGATAAGCAAACAACAGGAAAGGCAGCCACTTGTCCCAATCCTGGCCTGTGTCATCCACAAACTTGTGGAGCATTGACTTCAAGGTTTGATTAAACCGCTCGACGAGCCCGTTGGTTTGGGGATGATACGGTGTGGTCTTCAGGGCCTTGATCCCCAGCTGCCGGTAGAGCTGCATCATCAGGCGCGAGGTGAAGTTGGTGCCTTGGTCAGTGATGATTTCATCAGGAATGCCAACTCTGGAAAACAACTGCACAAGAGCACTGATCACCTTGGGTGTAGTTATGCTTCGCAGTGGAAAGGCTTCTGGGAACCTGGTGGCATAATCGCACACCACCAGTATGAACCTGTACCCAGAACTGCTTGTCTCCAAGGGCCCCACAATGTCCATGGCAATTCTGTGGAAAGGAGAAGAGATGACGGGCAGTGGACACAATGGAGCTCTTTCAGACCTGCGGACACCAGAAGTTTTTTGACAGACAGGACATGTTTTACAGTAGTGTTGTGTGTCAGTGTACATTGTTGGCCAGAAGAATCTAGCACCTAACCTAAGAGGTTTTCTGTTGCCCCAAATGCCCAGCCCATGGGACAGTGTGTGCTAGATGGAGAACAAGAGGTCTACAGGTAACTGGAACTACCAGTCGTTTCACACCTGCATCTGACTGATTGTACAGAATACCATTTTCAATCAGGTACCTGTCTGGAGCAAACTTCTCAGTGATGTTAGACTCTGCTTTTTGGAACAGTGAGCCAAGTGTGGTGTCTGCCTGTTGCAGTTTAACAATGTCATGTGGCACATCCCAATCAACATTCAACCCCTCAGTGTCAACTTTCTGAAACAACCCCCCATGGCTATACTTCTCTAAGCGTTGCTGGCGACGCGACTTCCGGGGCCCTTTACCACCACCCTGGATCAGGTCATCAGACAGATTGGGTAATGGCTCCACAGCCTTCTGCGAGCGGGTTACCACAGGGCATGACACATTCACATCATTGGCAACAGATCCCAGTAAGTCATTCCACACTGGTACATCCCTCCCCAGGATAACATCAAAAGGTAAGTTTTCAACCACCACCATTTCCAGTAAGTATTTCACCCCATCAATTTCAACAGTAAGCTCTGCTAGTGGATGTTGCTTTTTATCTCCATGTACACACAATTTCTTTCTGGTTCTGATAGTCAAGACAATTTAAAGGTACATGACACATTTTGATTAAAGACACGGCACTACCAGTATCCATCATAGCATCAAGTGTAACCCCATTAACTTTTACTTTTTGGTTTACTGGTTCCATGTTATTAACCTCAGATCTGGCATCCCCCTCCCATGGCACATAACAAAACCCAGACAGTTTTGGCTTCCTTAAGGGACAAACAGATGCCTTGTGGCCTTTCTGTTGACAGAAAAAACATATCAATTCAGACCTCCCATTACCCTCAACTGTGTGTGCAGTATTGTTACCTCCAATGGTGTGAGTAGCATCCCCACCCCCAGAGTTACCTGCACTTGGCTTATAGCCCTGTGATGGCTTGTGAGGGAACGATGGGTGGTTGGGTGTCACCTAGTGGGCATTAATGTACTGCAACGCCAGCTTAGCAGCAGTCTTTCCATCTTCTGCCTCATGTTCACGGACCCAGGTCCGTACCTCTGGGGACAGGACATTCAACAGCTGCTCCATTATCACCTTCTTGCCGATCTCCTCCTTGGTATGTTTCTCTGGTTGCACCCACTGACGGAAGAGATGCTTCAAGCAATGATAGGTCTCCATCGGTGTTTCTCCAGCTGGTACCGTGCTCCTCCTAAACCGCTGTCGATACGTCTCCTTGGTGATGTCAAATTTCAGCAGAAGGGCCTCCTTCAGCTTCTGGAAGTCATCTGCATGGTCCTCATCCATCGCCGAATATGCTTCCAGGGCCTTGCCAGTGAGCAGTGGAACCAGTCTGACTGCCCACTCCCATTCTGGCCACTGCCATGTACGTGCGAGACGCTCAAACCTCAGCAGGAAATTCTCCATATCTTCTGGTAGGGGTGCAGCTTTGGTTCGCGAGGTCGTCCTGAGTACATTGTCATCTGTGGGTGTGCAGGGCTGGCTGGTGCTGGCGGCAGGTGTGCTGGGGTGGCTGACAGGAATGCTGGCGGTACTGCATTGGACGCTGGACGAGTTGGTGAGTATGCTGGTGAGTCTTCTGGATTTGCTGCATGGGGCTGGGTAGTGGGGTCTGGCTCTGGCTTCTGGGGTCCTCTGGATGGCTGGGACGGAGTTACTGGTGGCAGGTGGAGTCTTGGGCTTTCCTCTTCAAGCATGCTGGAAGATGCCAGTTGGTGTAAGAGAGGATGTTCTTGGCGAGGTCGCATTGCTGTGAGAAAATTGCATAGTTCTTCCCGCATGGCCTCATCACGTTGCATCTGTGCCTCCTGACAAACCTCATCTCGCATCTGCTGGGCTGTGAGGAAGTCTCGTACCAAGTCTGTTAGCGATGTGGCCACTACTGAGGAAGCTGGAACACCACCCTTTGTCTTCGGTCTGGCCCCCTTTGCATTGTAGTCCTGGATGTCTGCTTCTGTTTGCTCTTGCTCTGTTCCCGACTGAGCTGTTTCCCAGGCCTCATCCTTCACTTGCCTGGAGGTAGCAGCTTGGGTGAGTGGCTTGTTGATGTTGCTTTTCTTTTGGGTTGTCCGAACTGGTTTTCTTCAGCTGGCCATCCCACTTCTGACACCATATGTTACATGGGTTCTGTGACGAAATGATGACGCAGCCAAGAATTGCAATTTCGGTGCAAGGATGGTGGTTTATTTACAGTCCAGATTTTCCCAAAAGTGAGCAAGTGAGCAAAAATAAAAAAATAAAGTTGGAATTTCAAAATGTTACAAAGTAAGGTATGCCTATGAATTTAACAAAAAAAAAAGACAGAAAGGTAACTAGACTAAAATAGAAAGAAAGTTTCCAGTCTGAAGAGCAAAACACTGCACAGCTCAGGACTACAAACCAGACTGCAATGAAAATGGCCAGACAGTGAACTACCTCCTTCAGAGGGCTTAAATAGTCACTAGCCCCTCCCCCTACAATTAACACAAAACAGCTGTAGACAGACAAAACCCCATTTATCCTCCATTTACATAACAATGGCAATATTTATACATAGCAAAAGTCTTACATTTCTCTCATACAAAACAACTATTTACATTACAAAACCTTGGCTTCACCACACTTCTTAATTTACTCTTAATTATCTTAATTGGATGAAATCATTAGCTTGTAATGAAAGGGGCACTACCACGACAGCCGGCTTCCACAGTTCGGGTCCTTTGGTCACCCGGAAGTGCTGCAGGAGATAACAGAAGCAAACAAACATGGCTCCCACTCACCACGCTAAGTTAATAAAGATTGTATTGAAACCCATGTGTGTGTGATTATTTAACTATGAGGTACTTGTTATTAAACTATTGCTATAAACAACTTGTGTGTGCACCCACAGAGTTAGTTAGCTGGTAATTTAGCAGAAACTCAACATAAATGATATGTATGGTATCAGGTGCTGGTGTGTAGTGTGGTGCATTGGCGCCTGGCTCCGGTACTGAAAGAGCTCCGTGTGACACATGTTAATGTTCTATAATATTATTGTGTCTTTTTCTGAAGATAATATTTCCAGGAACAAGATTAGGTTGGAGTTAAAGCTGACAGAGGGAAAATTCTGGAAAGTATAAATTCTCATTCATCCCTCATTATCTCTAGCCGCTTTATTCTGTTCTACAGGGTCGCAGGCAAGCTGGAGCCCATCCCAGCTGACTACGGGTGAAAGGCGGGGTACACCCTGGACAAGTCGCCAGGTCATCACAGGGCTGACACAGACAACCATTCACACTCACATTCACACCTACGGTCAATTTAGAGTCACCAGTTAACCTAACCTGCATGTCTTTGGACTGTGGGGGGAAACAGGAGCACCCGGAGGAAACCCACGTGGACACGGGGAGAACATGCAAACTCTGCACAGAAAGGCCCTCGCCGGCCACAGGGCTCGAACCCAGACCTTCTTGCTGTGAGGTGACAGCACTAACCACTACACCACTGTGCCACCCCAGTATAAATTCTCTTTTTTAATAATAATAAATTATTATTATTATTGTTATTGTCTCCCATAATGTTGGTGCTAAGTGAATCTCATCTATAAGGGATGAGGTCGGGAAACTGTAATCCCCAACAGAACCAAGATGTGATCAGGGGTGAAGATGTGAGCGCACAGGTCAAGAAACTTCCAAATTGGAAGGCACCTGAACCTGATGGGATTCAGGGATTTTGGTTGAAGTGATTTTGAGTCAACTCATGAATGTGTTGGTGTGCAGTTAAATGAATGCTTACAGCACTGTGAGGTTCCAGAATGGATGGTCCAGGGGAAAATCACATTGATTTATGAAGGATAGGAGCAAGGGGAATGTGGGAGATAACTACAGACCCATCACATGCCTCAACCTCCTGTGGAAAGTTCTAACAGGTATCTTCACTCAGAAAATAAATGCATTTCTGGACGAGAAGAACCTGTTACCAATTGAACAGAAAAGGTTGCAGGAAAGGATCACAAGGAACCAAAGAGTTTGTCACTGACAAGAAAAACTGCAAAAGGCACCAGAAGAACTTGAGTATGGCCTGGGTCAATTTCAAAAAGGCCTATGACATGGTGCCACATTCATGGATCCTTGAAACAATGTGGAGATGGTTGGAGTGGCTAAGAATCTTGTTGGGCTAATGAGAAACCGCATGCCCCACTGGAAAACACAACTTTTTCTCTGGAATCCAACACCTAGCCAATGTCAGCATTAAGAGAGGAATATTCCAAGGGGATTCGTTCTCACCTCTCATTTGTTATTGCCTTAACACCTCTGTCCATGGTACTGAGGAAGGTAACTATTAACTTCGAACTAACAAAAAAATGGACCCCATGTCAACAATCTCATTTATGGATGATCTAAAACTGTTTGCTAAGACAGAGGAGGTGATGGAAAGACTGGTGGAGACAGTGCAGCTGTGTAGTCGAAACATAGGTTTGGGTGTTTGGGATAACAAAGTGTGTGGAAGAGGGGAAAGACAGCTGTATGCAGAGGAATTGAGTGACCAAATTGCAGACCCTGAAGATGGTGGGTACCTTGGCATCCTTGAACTTGATATCCTACATAGTGAAATAAAGACCAAAGTGGCCACAATGTACTTGGACAGACTGAAACTCCTTCTTTGCTCCAAGTTGCACTCCAGAAACCTCATTAAGGCCATCGATGCTTGGGCTGTAGCTGTTGTTTGCTACAGTGCCTCTACCTTTAGGTGGACCCAGGCAGAAATTGATGAGCTTGATAGAAAGACCAGAAAAACCATGATGATGAACGGGGCACTCCGTCTGAAGACAGATGTACAAAGAGGAATAGAGGTGGGCATGGACTGATCAGTGTAAGGGAGTGCATTGAGAGTGAGAGAAAAAAAATCTGGAACGGTACTTGGTGGGGAGTGAGGAGGAACTGTTGAAGTACGTTGCTAGGATGGAATGAGTAAAGAAGGATGGGGTTGAATCCAAAGCATATTTTAAGAACAGGATTGAAAGCGAGAAGGAAGAGAACTTGATTGGTAAGATGCTGCATTGGCAGTTCCATGAAGATACTATGGAACTAAAAGATCCTGAAGCATCATGGCTATGGTTAATTAAAGGTGATCTTAAAAAGAACACAATCCAGCCACTGGCGGTGCATAAGCGTACTCTTGGTGCTGGTCCCAAGCCCGGATAAATTGGAGAGGGTTATGTCAGGAAGGGCATCCGGCATAAAACTGTGCCAAATCTAACATGTGGAATGAAAAGAGAAATACCATACCAGATCAGTCGGGGCCTGGGTTAGCAATGACCGCCTCTGGCACTGTTGGTCAACAGGGTGCCGGTGGAAAGTGTGCTACTGTTGCGCCAAAACGGAGAAGGAGAGAGGGGTGAGGTGTGTTAGGAGAGGGCATGAAAGATGGAAGGAACACTGAATGTGGGAACTTTGACTGGCAGAGTGAGAGAGTTAGCAGGTGTGTGCAGGAGACGAGGTGGAAAGGAAGCAAGGCCAAGAACATTGGAGATGGATGCAAGTTTTATTATGGAGTCGATGGAAAGAGAAATGGTGTTGGTATTGTTTTGAGGGGAGAGTTGGTCAACAGTGTGATTGATGTGAAGAGGGTGTCAGATAGTGATAGGCATGAAGTTGGAGATTCAAGGAGTGGTAATCAATGTTGTGTGTGCGTATGCCCCACAGGTTGGATGTGAGAATGAAGAGAGAGAGAGAGTCTTTCTGGGAAAAGATGGATGAAGTGGTAGAAAGTATACCGAGGGAGGAGTGTGTGCTGATAGGAGCAGATTTCAACGGACATGTTGGCGAGGGAAACAGAGGAGATGAGGACGTGATGGACAGATATGGTGTAAGAGAGAGAAATGTGGAAGGGCAAATGGTGGTTGATTTTTCAAAGAGGATGAATTTGGCAATAGTCAGTACATACTTTGAGAAGAAAGAGCAGCACAGGGTGATGTTTAAGAGTGGAGGAAGATCTACAAAGGTTGACTACATACTCTGCAGAAGGGGTAACCTGAAGGAGATTGGAGACTAAAGTGATGGCAGGGGAGAGTGTAGCTAGACAACATCAAGTGGTCATGTGCAGGATGAGCTTGAAAGTGAAAAAGAGAAAGTGTGAAATAGTGGAGCTGAAGATTAAGTGGTGGAAACTAAGAGGTTGAACATCAGAAGGAGTTTAGGGAAGAAATGAGACGAGCATTGAGTGGTCATGGAAGTCTGTCAGAAGATTGGAATACTACTGCTGTACTAGTAAGAGAGGCGGCAAGGAAGGTGCTAGGGTGGTCATCGGGAAGGAGGAAGGAAGACAAGGAGACATGGTGGTGGAACAAAGAAGTGCAGGAAACTATAAAAGAGAAGAGGCTAGCAAAGAAGAATTGGGGCGATCAGAGAGATGAGGAAAGCAGGCGGTTATGCAGAGAGATGAGACAGAAGGCAAAAAGAGCGGTAGCGAAGGCGAAAGCAGATGTATACCAGGAGTTGTACAAAAGACTGGAGACCAAAGAAGGAGAGAAAAACCTGTACAGACTAGCTAGGCAGAGAAACAGGGAAGTGAGGGATGTACAGTAGGTAAGAGTGATGAAAGATGTAAATGGAAATGTGCTGACAAACAAAGAGTATATTAAGAAGATGGAAAGAGTACTTTGAGGATTTATTAAATGAGGAGAATCCAAGAGAGAAAAGGTCAGATTCATTGGAGACAGGAAATCAGGAAGCAGAGTTGGTTAGTAAGGATGAGGTAAGGGCAGCCATGAAAAAAATGAAGACTGGGAAAGCAGTCGGACCAGATGGTATCCCGATTGAGGCTTGGAGATGTTTGGGTGAGATGGCTGTGGAGTTCCTAACGAGATTGTTTAATAAGATCCTAGAGAATGAGAAAATGCCAAATGAATGGAGAGAGTGTACTAGTCCCAATATACAAGAATAAGGGAGATGTACAGAGCTGCAGTAATTACAGAGGAATAAAATTGATGAGCCACACCATGAAGCTATGGGAAAGGGTACTGGAGGTGAGACTGAGAAGAGAGGTAGCAATCTGTGAACAGCAGTACGTTTTTATGCCAAGGAAGAGCACGTCGGATGCAATTTTTGCTTTAAGAATGTTAATGGAGAAGTACAGAGAAGGCCAGAGAAAGCTACATTGTGTGTTTGTAGACCTAGAGAAGGCATATGGTAGAGTGCCGAGAGAAGAGTTCTGGTACTGTATGAGGGAGTGGAGTGAATGAGAAATATATTAGAGTGGTGCAAGACATGTATGAGAACAGTGAAACAGCAGCGAGGTGTGCAGTTGGAACGACTGAATGGTTCAAGGTGAAGGTGGGACTCCATCAAGGATCTGCTTTGAGTCCTTTTTTGTTTGCCATAGTGATGGATAGCTTGACAGAGGAAGTGAGGCAAGAGTCACCATGGAACTTGATGTTTGCGGATGATATTGTGATATGTGGTGAAAGTAGAAAGGAGGTTGAGTTGGGTTTGGAGAGATGGAGGGATGCATTGGAACAAAGAGGAATGAAGGTGAGCAGTAGCAAAACAGAATACATGTGCATCAATGAGAATGGGGATGAGGGTGTAGTGAAGATGCAAGGGGTAGACGTAAAGAAAGTTGGTGAATTCAAGTACCTGAGGTCAACTGTGCAGGCAAATGGGGGCTGCAATAGTGAGGTGAGAAAGAGAGTGCAGGCAGGGTGGAGCAGTTGGAGAAGGATTTCAGGAATCATTTGTGATAGGAAAGTCCCAGCAAAAGTGAAAGGTAAGATGTATAAGAAAGTAGTGAGACCAGCTGTGATGTATGGATTGGAGACCATACCCTTAATGAAGAGACAGGAGGCAAAGTTGGAGGTGGCGGAGTTGAGGATGTTAAGGTTTGCAATGGGAGTGACAAGGTTGGACTGGATAAGGAACGAGCACATCAGAGGGACAGCACATGTGGAGAGCTTGGGAATTAAGCTAAGAGAGATGAGACTGAGATGGTATGGGCACATCCTGAGAAGAGATGCAGAACATTTGGGAAGGAGAATGTTGAGGATGGAGCTGCCAGGCAAACAAAAGTGAGGAAGGCCAAAGAGGAGATACATGGATGTGGTGAGAGAGGACATGAAAGTGGCAGGTGTGGTAGAGAAGGATGCAGAAGACAGGGAGCAATGGAGATGAACGATACACTGTGGTGACCCCTAATCGGGAGCAGCCAAAAGATGATCTTAAAAAGAACACAGAAAGCTTACTCATTGCCGCTCAGGATCAAGTACTTAACACCAATTCTGTTAAGCGTGACACATATCATACTTGCACCACCAACCTATGCTATGTGTGGAGTCGCAGTAGAAAATGTCATGCACATAGTAAGTGCATGCAGGTGTCTTGCACAGAAAGAATACAAGCATCTGCATGATAAGGTCTGCTTGAATCTCCACTGACTTTTGTGCAGAACGTACGGCTATGCCACAGAAGACAAGTGGTACCAACATGTACCTGAGAAACATGTCTGTGAAGATTCTCAATCATCCAGGTCATAGTAAACTGTGGGTGGTAGAAATGGGCAACTGGACTTGCTTGAAGATTCTTGAAAATGTTTCACCTCTCGTCCAAAAGGCTTCCTCAGTTCTGTCTGACTAATAGGGAGTATCAGATATTTATCCTCTCCTGGATCAGAATCAGAATTCTGATGACCAGCTCATCTAAGGTGTCATTGAAGCATCATGTTGGTGTGGGTCACTGGAGGCTGGGTGTGAACGGCGAGTCACTAGGGTGATCAAAGGATTGTCCGTTAGGGTGATCAATGGCAATCTGACTCTCTCTGTCCTCCTGTGAGTCACTGAAAACAGCTGGGTCCTGGCGTACACCCAGCCGTCTGGGAAGAGTGTCCAATACCGCCTTGTAGATGGTTGACAAATGATGTCTTAGACCCCCACCTCTGTTCAGTGATGGCCGTTCCAGGTTGACAAAAATGGCTTCTTTAACTCCTCGCTCATACCAACGATCCTCTCTGGCTAAAATGCATACATTACAATCCTGAAATGAGTGTCCTTTGTTGTTAAGATGAATGTAGACAGCCGAGTCCTGGCCTGAGGAGCTGGCTCTCCTGTGTTGGGCCAAGCGCCTGTATAGCGGTTGTTTGGTCTCACCAATATATGAATCCGTGCAATTCTCACTGCACTGAATTGCATACACTACGTTGTCCTGTTTGTGTCTGGGTATTCTGTCCTTAGGGTGGACCAGTTTCTGCTTCAGGGTGTTACTGGGTCTGAAATGTACCAGAATGTTGTGTTTGTAGAAGATCCTACTGAGTTTCTCAGATAGACCAGAAATGTAGGGAATGACAGTGTTCTTGCGTTTGTTCCTGTTATCATCCTTGTCAGTTATGTTCCTTTTTATGCTCTTTAGGAAAGCCCAGTTGGGATAACCGCAATTCTGAAGTGCTTTCTTGATATGATTCTGCTCCTTCTCTTTTCCCTCTAATGTTGTAGGAATGTTCTGAGCCCTGTGTTGCAAGGTCCTAATGACCCCCAATTTATGTTCCAGTGGGTGGTGAGAGTCGAAAAGTAGGTACTGGTCTGTGTGTGTGGGTTTCCGGTAGACCTCGGCTTCTGTCTTGTCTAATGTGTACATCACAATCCAAGAAGGCTAGATTATTCCCACTGACATCCTCCCGAGTGAAGTTAATGTTGCTGTCCACTGCATTGATGTGTTTATATATTTTGGATTCTACAGACTTTTTTTTTTTTGAAAAAAGGAAATGAGCACACACACGCTTCAATTTCACATGAGCCATCATGCACGAAGACTGTATAGGCAGCTAGTTCCTTGGTAAGTACACGGAATATGGCATCTGAAGCTTCCTTTAAGAGACAGCAGGGTTTACCACCCAGCAAGACATTACCATAGGCAGTCCCCCCAGGATTTCGCGGGCCTTTTTTGTGATTGTTGCGGGCTAAAATGTCTGATGTTGCGGGGGGGGGGGGGGGGGGGGGGGGGTGTTTCCAAAAAATTGTGATGAAAGTTGCGGTGTTTTTTAGGTTTTTGTTGCGATTACATTGTGGGAGGAAGTGAAAGTTGCGAGAAATTGTTGCGATTTTCTCTTTTTGTGATTAAAATTGAGTGATATGTTAAATATTGAGTTATTACTGAAAAACTATTGATTAAAAAAAACAAAGACACTGAGAAATGGTCCTATAAACATCTTTACCAATATAAAAGATTACCAGGACTACAAAAATGCAGAAAAATAGGCTTTACTTATCCAAATGCACCTGTTGGTTCAAAAGTTAAAGTGCATAGAACCTCACAGCACAACATGAAGTTACCTTAAAATATAATATAAATGCCTCAGCTTTCATGTAAGAAAAAAACTATTAATACTAGTACTGTGTGCAGGCAGTCTCTCCTGAAGACTAAATTAAACAATAATTATAAACTAATAAAATAAATGGCTCAGGCTTCATAGAAGAAAAAAAAACAATTTGAACAGAATCTCACAGTATGAAGCTGCCTCAACAATGGAAAATAAAATACCATTTTGGCAAAAATGTTGGCATCCATTAATTTCTTGTATTAAGTAAAAAAATAATGCAAAGTGCACACAGTCCTTCACTGTAAACAATTTCAGTAACAGAATTTAAGCCTATATAAACACTGACTCGCACATGCTGCTTCTCTTGAACGTATACATGGAAGTAAGGCGGAAGGTAGTTTGTCGACGTCACCTCAAGATGACGCCAACGATTGGTCAAATTTGCGGGAAAGTTGCGGTGATTGGATGTAATTGCAACACCGCCCTGAATTCGTGGGGATTGGTTGAATTTGCGTTGAAGTTGCAAATCGTGAAATCCTGGAGGGTCTGTATAGGTTCACTCAGGGTCCACTAAATTGAGACTGTGTCTGTTCCCTGAGCTAAACAAAAAGGTAGAAATATTCAGAGAGTTTGTTCCAGTAACCTAGTCAATATAAAATTAGATCATACTGACTGTACAGCTGCTGCCAGGTGGGGCTATTAAATATTAGATCTCTTGCATCTAAAGCGCTAATGGTTAATGAACTCATTACTGATCAGGAGTTTAATGTACTTTGTTTAACTGAAACATGGATTAAGCCAAATGAATACATAACATTAAATGAAGCTAGTCCTCCTGGATACAGTTATATACACCAGCCTCGTCTAACTGGCAGAGGAGGAGGCGTTGTGGTTATTTATAATGATTATCTAGGTGTAACACTAAAACCTGGTTATAAATTTAATACATTTGAAGTTCTTCATACTCATATAATGTATGTAGCCTCGAAAATTAGGTCTACCCAGTTAATTCCGTTACTTATTATTTACAGGCCCCCAGGGCCATATTCTGAGTTTCTTTCTGAATTTGCAGATTTTATCTCAGATCTGGTTATTTCCTGAGATGAAGCATTACTTGTCGGAGTTTTAATATTCACTTCGATAACCAAGAAGACCCTTTGAAAACAGTGTTTGTGTCCATTTTAGATTCAGTAGGGATTAATCAGAATGTCATAGGACCGACCCATAATGGTGGTTACACCCTCGATCTAATACTAACAATTGGTTTAAACATAGAAAATATAGTCATACTTCCACAGTCTGAAGTCATCTCGGATCATTATCTCATCTCATTTAAAAAATATGTCTGAGTAATAATATATGCACCTCACCAAGCTACTGTGTTAAACGTACATTCACGTCAACTACTGCGCAGAGCTTTATAAATGATCTCCCAGAGTTATCAACTTTGATTGGGTCACTGTCAGCCCTTGCAGAACTTGATCAGGCAACTGAATGCCTGTCTATGAGTCTATGTTCCGCCATACTTTAGATAATGTAGCTCCTCTTAAAAGGAAAATGGTCAGAGACAAAAAATTAGCACCCTGGTATCATGATGACACTTGCACTTTAAAACAGACCACTTGAAAATTGGAATGTAAATGCCGTCAAACAAAATTGATAGTGTTCAAATTAGCGTGGAAGGAGAGCTTCCTGAAGTATAGAAAAGCTCTTAGTGCTGCTAGATCAACATATCTCTCCTCCCTAATAGAAGATAACAAAATAATCCTAGATTCCTATTTAATACTGTAGGAAAATTAACCAGGAATAAGTCCACTATCGACACATGCACACCTGTAGTAGCAACGACTTCATGAATTTTTTTAATGACAAAATTGAGAATATCGGACAAAAAATTCAAACTACTAATTTAAGGTCAGACAATGCAAGTGACCCTGTAGTTAACATTTATAACTGTATCAGATCAGCAATTAGAATGTTTTACTCCCCTTAAAGAAATTGAATTACTTTCATTAATCTCCGCATCAAAAGCCTCAACTTGTGTACTAGATCCCTTATCAACATGATTATTCAAACAGATAATACCTGAAGTAATTGAACCGCTTTTAAAAATAATTTCTTCTCTTTGGATTGGCTATGTACCCAAATCCTTTAAACTAGCAGTTATCAAACCCTTGATTAAAAAACCTGACCTTGATCCCTGTCCGCTGTCCAATTATCGGCCAATATCAAACCTCCCCTTTATCTCCAACATCCTTGAAAAAGCTGTGGCACAGCAGTTATGCTCATATTTACATCGGAATAACCTCCATGAAATGTATCAGTCAGGATTTAGACCTCATCATGGCACAGAGCCAGCTCTGGTTAAAGTAGTAAACGACCTACTGTTGGCATCTGATCAGGGCTGTGTCTCGCTGCTTGTGTTGCTTGACCTTAGTGCAGCATTTGATACCATTGATCATTCCATTCTCCTGGATAGACTAGAAAATGTTGTGGGAGTTAAGGGTACGGCGCTCTCATGGCTCAGGTCTTATTTAACTGATCGCTATCAGTAAATTGATGTAAATGGTGATTTTTCTAGACCTACTGAGGTAAAGTTTGGTGTTCCACAAGGTTCTGTCTTGGATCCACTGCTTTTTTCATTTGTATATGTTACCTCTGAGCAGCACGGTGGTGTAGTGGTTAGCACTGTTGCCTCACAGCAAGAAGGTCCTGGGTTCGAGCCCCTTTCTGTGTGGAGTTTGCATGGTCTCCCGATGTCCGCGTGGGTTTCCTCCGGGCGCTCCGGTTTCCCCCACAGTCCAAAGGCATGCAGGTTAGGCTAATTGGTGGCTCTAAATTGACCGTAGGTGTGAATGGTTGTCTGTGTCTATGTGTTAGCCCTGCGATGACCTGGCGACTTGTCCAGGGTGTACCCTGCCTCTCATCCATAGTCAGCTGGGATAGGCTCCAGCTTGCCTGCGACCCTGTGGGACAAGATAAGTGGCTACAGATAATGGATGGATGGAGGTTACCTCTGGGTGATATTATTCGTAAACATTGTATTAGTTTCCACTGTTATGCTGATGACACACAGTTGTATGTTTCTGCAAAACCTGATGAGAGACACCAGCTTAATAGAATTGAGGAATATGCAAAGGGCATTAGACACTGGATGCTTATTAACTTCCTTCTGCTTAACTCTGACAAGATTGAAGTACTTGTACTAGGACCACATGCAACTAGAAGTAAGTTTTCTGATTACACAGTAACTCTGGATGGCCTTTGTTTCTTCACGTGCAGCAGTAAAAGACCTCGGAGTGATTATTGACCCCAGTCTTTCATTCGAAACTCACATTGATGACGTTACCTGGATAGCTTTCTTTCCTCTCCGAAATATTGCTAAGATAAGAAATTTAATGTCACTACGTGACATGGAAAAACTAGTTCATGCTTTTGTTACCTCCAGGTTGGATTATTGTAATGCCTTACTGTCTGGATGTTCCAATAAGTGCATAAACAAGCTCCAGTTAGTTCAAAATGCAGCAGCAAGAGTCCTTACTAGAAGGAGAAAATATGACCACATCACCCCTGTCTTATCCACACTGCATTGGCTCCCAATCAAATTTCGTATTGATTATAAATACTACTATTGACCTTTAAAGCACTGAATGGTCTCACACCACAGTACCTGAGTGAACTTCTGGTCCTCTATGACCCACCACACCTACTTATATCAAAAGGTGCATGCTATCTGCTGGTACTTCGTGTAGTGAAGGCTACATCAGGGGGCAGAGCCTTTTCTTACAAAGCCCCACAGTTATGGAACAGCCTTTCAAGTAGTGTTCGGGAATCAGACACAGTCTCAGTGTTTAAGTCTAGGGTGAAAACATACCGGTATCTGTTTTGTCAAGCCTTTTGTTAATGGTGTTTATGAGGTAAAGGAGTAGATCTGGAGGGTCCTTAGACAGATTGTTTTGTTAAACTGGGATGTATGGATGCTGTCAGTCCCCCACTCACTTGCTTACTCGAGTTTGTTGATGGTGTAGTGGCTGGCTGCTTTATGTCCCGGGGCTCCCTCATGCCTGTGTTACCTTCTGGCTCTCCCCTTTTAGTTATGCTGTCATAGTTAGTTGCCAGAGTCCCTGCTTGTACTCAGTGCAATATGTATACTGTTCCTATTTATTCAGGTGACATTGTTAAGTCAAGTTTATTTGTATAGCGCTTTTAACAATAAGCATTGTTGCAAAGCAGCTTTACAGAATTTGAACGACTTAAAACATGAGCTAATTTTATCCCTAATCTATCCCCAATGAGCAAGCCTGTGGCAATGGTGGCAAGGAAAAACTCCCTCAGATGACATGAGGAAGAAACCTCGAGAGGAACCAGACTCAAAAGGGAACCCATCCTCATTTGGGCAACAACAGACAACATGACTAACATTAACAGTTTTAACATGAAGTCAGTTTCATTGATGTGTTAAACTCTTCATTGATGGAAACTTGAGTACAAAACTGTCCATGATAACTGCAGTCCTAAAGTTAGCAAGTCATCTGTCATCCTCAGCCGTAAAAGCATTACTGTAAGAGTCCAGAGCATCCTCCAAGTGTGACTTTCAACTGTCCACATGGGGCCGTCCTCCACAGGAGCGATGCGATGCGATGAGACTCCAACCAGACACAAGGCACCAGGATGGATCAGGCAGGTCGAAGGAGCAGAAGAGCTCAGCATCTCAATCCCAGGACTGAGATGTAACTCAGAGGGACAGATTTGGGGGGTGGGAGGAGAGAGAGAGAGAGAGAAAGAAAGAGAGAAAACACAGGTTGTTAGGTATGCCCAATGTCACCTCAATAAGTAAGAACAGTATACATATTGCACTGAGTACAAGCAGGGACTCCAGCAACTAATTATGATAGCATTACTAAAAGGGGAGAGCCAGAAGGTAACACAGGCATGAGGGAGCCCAAGGACATAAAGCAGCCAGCCACTACACCATCAACAAACTCGAGTGAGCAAGCAAGTGGGGACTGACAGCATCCATACATCCCAGTTTACCAAAACACACTATGTCTGAGGACCCTCCAGATCGACACCTTTACCTCATAAACACCATTAACAAAGGCTTGTCTAAACAGATATGTTTTCAGCCTAGACTTAAATGCTGAGACTGTGCCCGATTCCCGAACATTACTTGGAAGGCTGTTCCCTAACTCTGGGGCTTTGTAAGAAAAGGCTCTGCCCCCTGATGTAGCCTTCACTATACGAGGTACCAGCAAATTGTCATGCTCCGCCACGGAAATTACAGATCTCTCACGCCAGCACCGATCCGGATCCAGGACAGGAATTCCTTCTCTCCTGAACTCACGTCCTGGTTTTTACTGCTGCTTATTTAAAGGCCATTCTCAGACTCTGCTTTTCTAGCTGTTTCTGTGCTTCTCTAGTGACTTTTTCTTGTTCATGGTTTTTGCACTAGCATTCTTCTGGTTCATGGTTTTTTGCACTAAGGGTTATTTCTGGTTCATGGTTTCTTGCACTACCCTTCTTTTCTTGTTAATTTTTTTTTTGCACTAGCGTTTTTGTCTTTGCATGTCATGTTTTTGTTAAGTTGTCTCATTTTGTCCAGACTATTTTTGCCATTCGTTTTTTGTCCTGTTTGTTTTTACCTTTTTGCCACGCCCTTTCTTCCCTGAATTAAATCATATTATTTATTGGATTACTGTCTGTGTTCTGCTCTTGGATCCTAACTTCACCACACCGCCATCAATCTTAACACAAATAGCCTGCACCTTTTGATCTAACTAGGCATGGCTGGTCATAGAGGACCAGAAGTTCACTCAGGTACTGTGGTGTGAGACCATTCAGTGCTTTAAAGGTCAATAGTAGTATTTTATAATCAATACGAAATTTGATTGTGAGCTAATGCAGTGTGGAGAAGACAGGGGTGATGTGGTCATATTTTCTTGTTCTAGTAAGGACTCTTGCTGCTGCATTTTGAACTAACTGAAGCTTGTTTATGCACTTATTGGAACATCCAGACAGTCAGGCATTACAATAATCCAACCTGGAGGTAACGAAAGCATGAACCAGTTTTTCCGTGTCACGTAGTGACATTAAATTTCTTATCTTAGCAATATTTCTGAGATGAAAGAAAGCTATCCGGGTAATGTTATCAATGTGAGTTTCGAATGAAAGACTGGGGTCAATAATCACTCCGAGGTCTTTTACTGCTGCACGTGAAGAAACAGAAAGGCCATCCAGAGTTACTGTGTAATCAGAAAACTTACTTCTAGCTGCACTTGGTCCTAGTACAAGTATTTCAGTCTTGTCAGAGTTAAGCAGAAGGAAGTTAATAAGCATCCAGTGTCTAATGTCCTTTACACATTTCTCAATTCTATTAAGATCTCTCATCAGGTTTTGCAGAAACATACAACTGTGTGTCATCAGCATAACAGTGGAAACTAATACAATGTTTACGAATAATATCACCCAGAGGTAACATATATAAAGAAAAAAGCAGTGAGCCCAAGACAGAACCTTGTGGAACACCAACTTTACCTCAGTATGTCTAGAAAAATCACCATTTACATCAACATACTGATAGCGATCAGTTAAATAAGACCTGAGCCAGGAGAGGGCCGTTCCCTTAACTCCCACACCGTTTTCTAGTCTATCCAGAAGAATGGAATGATCAATGGTATCAAATGCTGCACTAAGGTCAAGAAACACAAGCAGCAAGGGACAGCCCTGATCAGACGCCAACAGTAGGTTGTTTACTACTTTAACCGGTGCTGTCTCTGTGCCATGATGAGGTCTAAATCCTGACTGATAAATTTCATGGATGTTATTCCTATGTAAATATAAGCATAACTGCTGTGCCACAGCTTTTTCAAGGATCTTGGAGATAAAGGGGAGGTTTAATATTGGCCGATAATTGGACAGCTGACAGGGATCAAGGTCAGGTTTTTTAATCAGGGGTTTGATAACTGCTAGTTTAAGGGATTTGGGTACATAGCCAATCCGAAGGGAAGAATTTATTATTTTTAAAAGCGGTTCAATTACTTCAGGAATTATCTGTTTGAATAGACATGCCGGTAAGGGATCTAGTACACAAGTTGAGGATTTTGATGCGGAGATTAATGAAAGTAATTCAGTCTCCCTAAGGGGAGTAAAACATTCTAATTGCTGATCTGATACAGTTACAGTTAGGTCCATAGATATTTGGACAGAGGCAACATTTTTCTAATTTTGGTTCTGTACATTACCCCAATGAATTTTGAACAAAACAATTCAGATGCAGTTGAAGTTCAGACTTACAGCTTTAAAGGTGGAGTACGAGATTTTGGACTAACGGTTCCAGCAAGCCATATTTTGAAAAGAAACACACCCGCCCTCGCCATGCTCCCACCCCCCACATCTCCACCCCTCCTCCCCCTCCCCCGCGTCTCCACCCCCATCCCTACCCGCGCCTCCAAAGCATGTTGCCAAAACCATGTTTATGTGAACATAATGGTACTTACAGGTCAGAGCCTGAGAGTGAATCCGAACGAATAGTGGATACAGGAGGAGGAGGTGGTTTCAAAAACCCGTGCTTCATTGGTGTCGAACTGGCTTGTGCCATGCCTTCATAACTAAGAAAACAATAAATAAGAGTTATCGTTTGTGCCACATACAGCTAAGCTAACAAATCGTTTGTATGCATGAAAGAAATACCATGGAAAAACTACCATCAAGGATGTAATAAGACTATATGCGTTAGTATAACAATCCGTGTCAGCTAACTTTGCAAATCATGCTAACTTAGTAAAACCTACATTGTGGTCTGTATCATTGGTTATGCTCTCGCTGCCAGGGTGTACACTTGTTAAAACGACAACACTATCCTATCTGAAAATGTAATAAATACATAATGTTATCTTACCTATCAAGTAAACAGGGCCACCATTGCATGGTAGGCTATCTATCCATTGCTTTGAAATGGCTGGAGTGGTCCCTGCGCATACTGTACGCGCAAGGGTAGGGGCGGGGGTGGAGCGGTGAGGGGTGGGGCGGTGAGGGTTGGGGGGTGGGGGTTTGGGGTCGTGGGCTTCAGTCTGATTGACGTGTCAGTATCCAATCATTTTGAGGTAGTTACCTCGATAGGATTTGATGGGGTTTTTCCTTTATTTTACACTGTAGACTGGATTAAAATATTTCGTTTTTGGGTCAAACCTTCTATTGTACTGCTTGCAACATGGGTGTGAGGAGCTTCTCAAGCAATATGGTAAAAAATACTGAAAAAATCCTGAAAAAAATTTCGTACTCCACCTTTAATTCAGTGGGTTGAACAAAATAATTGCATAAAAATGTGAGGAACTAAAGCATTTTTTTTAAACACAATCCCTTCATTTCAGGGGCTCAAAAGTCTCATCTCATCTCATTATCTCTAGCCGCTTTATCCTTCTACAGGGTCGCAGACAAGCTGGAGCCTATCCCAGCTGACTACGGGCGAAAGGCGGGGTACACCCTGGACAAGTCGCCAGATCATCACAGGGCTAAGACATAGACACAGACAACCATTCACACTCACATTCACACCTACGGTCAATTTAGAGTTACCAGTTAACCTAACCTGCATGTCTTTGGACTGTGGGGGAAACCGGAGCACCCGGAGGAAACCCACGCAGACATGGGGAGAACATGCAAACTCCACACAGAAAGGCCCTCACCAGCCCCGGGGCTCGAACCCAGGACCTTCTTGCTGTGAGGCGACAGCGCTAACCACTACACCACCATGCTGCCGGGCTCAAAAGTAATTGGACAAATTAAATAATTGTAAATAAAATGTTCATTTCTAATACTTTGTTAAAAACCCTTTGTTGGCAATGACTGCCTGAAGTCTTGAACTCAAGGACATCACCAGATGCTGTGTTTCCTCCTTTTTAATGCTCTGCCAGGCCTTTACTGCAGCGGTTTTCAGTTGCTGTTTGTTTGTGGGCCTTTCTGTCTGAAGTTTAGTCTTTAACAAGTGAAATGCGTGCTCAATTGGGTTGAGGTCAGGTGACTGACTTGGCCATTCAAGAATATTCCACTTCTTTGCTTTAATAAACTCCTGGGTTGCTTTGGCTTTATGTTTTGGGTCATTGTCCATCTGTATTATGAAACGCCGACCAATCAGTTTGGCTGGATTTGAGCACACAGTACCGATATGTCTCTGAATACCTCAGAATTCATCCAGCTGCTTCTGTCCTGTGTCACATCATCAATAAACACTAGTGACCCAGTGCCACTGGCAGCCATGCATGCCCAAGCCATCACACTGCCTCCGCCATGTTTTACAGATGATGTGGTATGCTTTGGATCATGAGCTGTACCACGCCTTCACCATACTTTTTTCTTTCCATCATTCTGGTAGAGGTTGATCTTGGTTTCATCTGTCCAAAGAATGTTCTTCCAGAACTGTGGTGGCTTTTTTAGATGTTTTTTTTAGCAAAGTCCAATCTAGCCTTTTTATTCTTGAGGCTTATGAGTGGCTTGCACCATGCAGTGAACCCTCTGTATTTACTTTCATGCAGTCTTCTCTTTATGGTAGATTTGCATATTGATACGCATACCTCCTGGAGAGTGTTGTTCACTTGGTTGGCTGTTGTGAAGGGGTTTCTCTTCACCATGGAAATTATTCTGCGATCATCCACTACTGTTGTCTTCTGTGAGTGTCCAGGTCTTTTTGCATTGATGAATTCACCAGTGCTTTCTTTCTTTCTCAGGATGTACCAAACTGTAGATTTTGCCACTCCTAATATTGTAGCAATTTCTCGGATATTTTTTTTCTGTTTTCGCAGCTTAAGGATGGCTTGTTTCACCTGCATGGAGAGCTCCTTTGACCGCATGTTTTCTTCACAGCAAAATCTTCCAAATGCAAGCACCACACCTCAAATCAACTCCAGGCCTTTTATCTGCTTAATTGAGAATGACATAATGAAGGAATTTCCCACACCTGCCCATGAAATAGTCTTTGAGTCAATTGTCCAATTACTTTTGGTCCCTTTAAAAACAGGGTGGCACATGTTAAGGAGGTGAAACTCCTAAACCCTTCATCCACTTTTAATGTGGATACCCTCAAATGAAAGCTGAAAGTCTGGACTTTATGTCCATGTCCATTATATAACTATAACTTGAATATGTTTCAGTAAACAGGTAAAAAAACAAAATTTGTGTCAGTGTCTAAATATCGTCTCGTCTCGTCTTCTTCCGCTTATCCAGGACCGGGTCGCGGAGGCAGCAGTCTAAGCATGGAAGCCCAAACTTCCCTTTCCCCAGACACCTCGGCCAGCTCCTCGGGAAGAACACCGAGGCGTTCCCAGGCCAGCCGAGAGACATAGTCCCTCCAGCGTGTCCTGGGTCTTCCCCGGGGCCTCCTCCCGGGGGGACATGCCTGGAACACCTCCCCAGGGAGGCGTCCAGGAGGCATCCGAAAAAGATGCCCGAGCCACCTCAGCTGGTTCCTCTCGATGTGGAGGAGCAGCGGCTCTACTCCGAGCTCCTCCCGAGTGACTGTGCTTCTCACCCTATCTCTAAGGGAGCGCCCAGCCACCCTGCGAAGGAAACTCATTTCAGCCGCTTGTATCCGCGATCTTGTTCTTTCTGTCATTACCCAAAGCTCATGACCATAGGTGAGAGTCGGAACGTAGATCGACCGGTAAATTGAGAGCTTCGCCTTTTGGCTCAGCTCCTTCTTCACCACGACGGACCGGTAAAGCGACCGCATCACTGCGGAGGCTGCACCGATCCGCCTGTCGATCTCACGCTCCATCCTTCCCTCACTCGTGAACAAGATCCCGAGATACTTAAACTCCTCCACTTGAGGCAGGACTTCTCCACCAACCTGGAGAGGGCAAGCCACCCTTTTCCGGTCGAGAACCATGGCCTCGGACTTGGAGGTGCTGATTCTCATCCCAGCCGCTTCACACTCGACTGCAAACCGCCCCAGTGCATGCTGAAGGTCCTGGTTTGAAGAAGCCAACAGGACAACATCATCCGCAAAAAGCAGAGATGAAATCCTGTGGTTCCCAAACAGGATTCCTTCCGGCCCCTGGCTGCGCCTAGAAATTCTGTCCATAAAAATTATGAACAGAACCGGTGACAAAGGGCAGCCCTGACGGAGTCCAACATGCACTGGGAACAGGTCTGACTTACTGCCGGCAATGCGAACCAGACTCCTGCTCCGTTCGTACAGGGACCGGACAGCCCTTAGCAAAGAGCCCCGAACCCCATACTCCCGAAGCACCCCCCACAGAATACCACGGGGGACACGGTCGAATGCCTTCTCCAGATCCACAAAGCACATGTGGACTGGTTGGGCAAACTCCCATGAACCCTCGAGCACCCTATGAAGGGTATAGAGCTGGTCCAGTGTTCCGCGACCAGGACGAAAACCGCATTGTTCCTCCTGGATCCGAGGTTTGACTATCGGTCGAATTCTCCTCTCCAGTACCCTGGAGTAAACTTTCCCTGGAGGCTGAGAAGTGTGATTCCCCTATAATTGGAGCACACTCTCCGGTCCCTTTCTTAAAAAGAGGGACCACCACCCCAGTCTGCCACTCCAGAGGCACTGTCCCCGACCGCCACGCGATGTTGCAGAGGCGTGTCAACCAAGACAGCCCACAACATCCAGAGACTTGAGATACTCAGGGCGGATCTCATCCACCCCGGTGCCTTGCCACCGAGGAGCTTGCAAACCACCTCAGTGACTTCGGCTTGGGTAATGGACGAGTCCACCTCTGAGTCATCAGCCTCAGTCTCCTCAGTGGAAGACATGACGGTGGGATTGAGGAGATCCTCAAAGTATTCCTTCCACCGCCCGACAATGTCCCCAGTCGAGGTCAACAGCTCCCCACCCGCACTGTAAACAGTGTTGGCAGAGTACTGCTTCCCCCTCCTGAGGCGCCGGACGGTTTGCCAGAATTTCTTCGAGGCCGACCGATAGTCCTTCTCCATGGCCTCCCCGAACTCCTCCCAGTTCCGAGTTTTTGCCTCCGCAACTGCCCGAGCTGCAGCACGCCTGGCCTGCCGATACCCGTCGGCTGGCCTCAGGAGTCCCGGAGGTCAACATGGCCCGATAGGACTCCTTCTTCAGCTTGACGGCATCCCTTACTTCCGGTGTCCACCACCGGGTTCGGGGATTGCCGCCACGACAGGCACCGGAGACCTTGCGGCCACAGCTCCGAACAGCTGCGTCCACAATGGAGGTAGAGAACATGGTCCACTCAGACTCAATGTCCCCCGCCTCCCTCGGAAGCTGGGAAAAGCTCTCCCGGAGGTGGGAGTTAAAGACCTCCCCAACAGAGTGCTCGGCCAGACGTTCCCAGCAGACCCTCACCATACGTTTGGGCCTGCCAGGTCTGTCCAGCTTCCTCCTCCGCCAGCGGATCCAACTCACCACCAGGTGGTGATCAGTTGACAACTCAGCCCCTCTCTTCACCCGAGTGTCCAAGACATAGGGTCGGAGATCAGATGACACGACTACAAAGTCGATCATCGACCTCCGACCTAAGGTGTCCTGGTGCCACGTGCACTTATGGACACCCCTATGCTCGAGTGTCTAAATATATATGGACCTAACTGTATATTGTTAACTACAGGGTCACTTGCATTGTCTGACCTTAAATTAGTAGTTTGAATTTTTGTCGGATATTCTCAATTTTGTCATTAAAAAAATTCATGAAGTCATTGCTACTACCTACTACAGGTGTGCATGTGTCTATAGTGGACTTATTCCTGGTTAATTTTCCTACAGTATTAAATAGGAATCTAGGATTATTTTTGTTATCTTCTATTAGGGAGGAGAGATATGTTGATCTAGCAGCACTAAGAGGTTTTCTATACTTCAGGAAGCTCTCCTTCCACGCTAATTTGAACACTACCAATTTTGTTTGATGCCATTTACATTCCAATTTTTGAGTGGTCTGTTTTAAAGTGTGAGTGTCATCATTATACCAGTGTGCTAATTTTTTCTGTCTCTGACCATTTTTCATTTAAGAGGAGCTACATTATCTAAAGTATGGCAGAATGTTGACTCTAAGGATTCAGTTGCCTGATCAAGTTCTGCAAGGGCTGACAGTGACCCAATCAAATCAAATCAAGTTTATTTGTATAGCGCTTTTAACAATAAACATTGTCGCAAAGCAGCTCTACAGAATTTGAACGACTTAAAACATGAGCTAATTTTATCCCTAATCTATCCCCAATGAGCAAGCCTGTGGCAACGGTGGCAAGGAAAAACTCCCTCAGACGACATGAGGAAGAAACCTCGAGAGGAACCAGACTCAAAAGGGAACCCATCCTCATTTGGGCAACAACAGACAGCCTGACTATAATATTAACAGTTTTAACAGGTATAACTCTCAACTGTCCTCATGGGGCCGTCCTTCACAGGAGCGGTGTGATAAAACTCCGACCAGACACAGGGCACCAGGATGGATCAAGCAGGTCCAAGGGGCAGAAGAGGCCAGCATCTCAATCCCAGGATCAACATGTAACTCAGAGGGACAGATTGGCAGGGGGGGAGAGAGAGAGAAAGAAAACACGTTGTTAGGTATGCCCTAAAAATGACAAGTATTAAATTTGTGTGGTAGGCTCGCAGAGACGAGAGTCTTTACATCAGGCATAACGCACAACAATGGCATGTTAATATGGTAAAAAATATCATGACCTGCTCTGGCTGGATGCTTGATTGGGTGATGGGAGCACACTCCTCAGCAATGATGAGATGCAGATGGGACCCTTAGGGCTGGCCAAGACAATTCAGTTACATTTCACCGGGTCTGGGACATGCGACAGAATGTCTGACGGCTGATTCCCTGCAGGCTACGATAGCCAGTCGAGGTCTCCACCCTCTCCACCAAAAGATTTCCTGTTGACTCCATGTAACTCAGAGGGTTACATGGAGTCTGGGGTGGGGGGGAGGGAAAGAAAACACAGGTGGTTAGGTATGCCCAATGTCACCTGAATAAGTAGAAACAGTATACATATTGCACCGAGTACAAGCAGGGACTCCGGCAACTAACTATGACAGCATAACTAAAAGGAGAGAGCCAGAAGGTAACACAGGCATGAGGGAGCCCCGGGACATAAAGCAGCCAGCCGCTACACCGTCAACAAACTCGAGTGAGCAATCAAAGTTGATAACTCTGGGAGATCATTTATAAAGCTCTGTGCAGTAGTTGACATGAATGTATGTTTAATACAGTAGCATGGTGAGGTGCATATATTATTACTCAGACATATTTTGAATGAGATGAGATAATTATCTGAGATAACTTCAGACTGTGGAAGTATGACTATATTTTCTACATTTAACCCAATTGTTAGTATTAGATCGAGGGTGTGACCACCATTATGGATCGGTCCTATGACATTCTGATTAATCCCTACTGAATATAAAATGGACACACATGCTATTTTCAAAGGGTCTTCTGGGTTATTGAAGTGAATATTAAAATCTCCAACAACTAATGCTTTGTCTCAGGAAATAACCAGATCTGAGATAAAATCTGCAAATTCAGAAAGAAACCCAGAATATGGCCCTGGGGGTCTGTAAATAATAAGTAAAGGAATTAACTGGGTAGACCTATGTGGCAGCAGGGGCGTGGTCAAGCGCCGGTCTGTGACAGGAGGGCGGAGTCAGGGAAGGTAAGTGGCAGAATCACTACACCTGAGAGCAATTAACCTGTGTTTGTGTGTCTTCCCAGTGACCGTGCCCTACTTAAGGAGGGAGAGCGAGAGCAGAGGGGCATCCCTGAACAAGACGCCTGTCGTGTGTGTGTGTCTATCTATCTGTTCGAGACAAATATTGTTCACTGAAAAGTGTGGTAATAAAAGCCCTATTTCAAACCCTGATCTCGGTCCTGCCGTCCTCTGTGCTCCACCCACCCATACGAACTGCTACAGTGGTGCTGAAACCCGGGAAAGTGGAGCACCAGCCCAGCAGCCCCATGGAGTCCTCCCCGTTCGCCGACCGCCGGCTGGCCTATGCGGACCTCCGTTGGGCCGTCCTCCAGCGCATGGGGCGCACCCCAGAGCAGCAGCGCTTCCATGCGTTGCGCTTGGAGGAAGTCGGCCGGCCATTCCCGTTTGGCCAGCAGCTCCGGGACACCTGCTGCTGGTGGTTGAGGGTCGACAACCGCGACGCCGAGGAAATCATCGATCAGGTGGTGCTGGAACAATTCGTTGCTTGCTTGCCAGCAGGAACCGCGGAGTGGGTCCAGTGCCACCGCCCGGCGTCACTGGATCAGGCAGTGGAGCTGGCGGAGGACCATTTGGTGGCTGTCCCGGCGGCAGGACAGCAGATGGCATCTTCTCTTCTCTCCTCTTCTCTCTCTCTCTCTCTCTCCCCCTCCTCCTGTGTCCCGTCCTCGCCCCATTCCCCCACCGCGGAGGCGGGGGCCGGCCCCACCCCAGCCAGCCCGTCGCACCCGCGGTGCCCTCCTGTTTCTCCCTTCTGTGTCTGTCTCTCCCCCACCTCAGGTGAGTGAGCCCCAGATCACCGGTGCAGAAGGAAAGCCCGGGCCGGTTTGCTGGCACTGTGGGGAGCCGGGCCACCTTCAACAACAGTGCACGGCGATGGAAGTGGGCGCGGTGGTTCGGATCCCCAACATGCCAGAGGCCGCCCTCGATCGGGCCGGAGTGTATCGCATACCGGTGAGTATCCAAGGGGATAAATATCAGGCGTTGGTGGATTCTGGTTGTAACCAGACCTCAATTCAACAAAGCCTGGTGCAAAACGAGGCATTGGGGGGAGCACAGGGGGTGAAGGTGTTGTGTGTGCACGGGGATGTTCACAGCTACCTTTTGGTGTTGGTCCACATTTTTTTCAGAGGGGAAAAATTTATAGTGAAGGCGGCGGTTAGTCCTCGTCTTACCCACTCTTTAATTTTGGGGACTGATTGGCCGGGATTTCGGGGTTTAATGACACGCCTGGTAAAGAGTGGGTCCTGCCATTTGACAGGGGGAGGTCCCAGTGTCGCTTTGGCGGGAGCAGCTGTCACAGAGCCGTCTACGTCATCTCCGCTTCAGAGTGAGGAGCCGCCGGCTCCTCCTCTCTCTATTGGGGAATCCCTCGCGGATTTCCCATTAGAACAATCGTGAGATGAGATTCTGAGGCATGCGTTTGACCAAGTGAGAGTAATCGATGGTCAAACGCTCCAGCTGAACGCCACCCTGTCCTTCCCCTACTTCGCGATGATGAAGGATAGGTTATACCGAGTGACACAGGACACTCAAACTAAAGAGCGAGTCATGCAGCTTTTGATTCCGAAGAGTCGTCAGGAATTGGTATTCCAGGTGGCTCACTTTAATCCCATGGCTGGACACTTAGGGCAGGATAAGACACTAGCCCGAATAATGGCCCGATTCTATTGGCCGGGGATTCGCGGCGATGTTCGTAGGTGGTGTACGGCATGCCGCGAATGCCAGTTAGTAATCCAGCGGCCATTCCAAAAGCGCCTTTGCGCCCTCTTCCATTGATCGAGACCCCGTTTGAGAGAATTGGGATGGATCTCGTCGGGCCATTAGATTGGTCAGCACGAGGGTACCGCTTTATATTAGTTCTGGTGGACTATGCAACGCGATACCCGGAAGCAGTGCCTCTGCGCAATATCTCAACACGCAGTATTGCAGAGGCACTCTTCCGCGTTATCTCCTGAGTCGGAATCCCGAAAGAGATTCTGACTGATCAAGGCACTACATTTATGTCACGAACACTGCGCGAACTGTACGGGTTATTGGGGATTAAGCCGATCCACACCAGTGTGTATCACCCACAAACGGACGGTTTAGTAGAACGGTTCAACCGCACCCTCAAAAATATAATTAAAAAATTCGTAAGCGAGGACGCACGTAATTGGGATAAGTGGCTCGAGCCCTCAGTGCGAGAGGTTCCCCAGGCCTCCACGGGGTTCTCCCCGTTCGAATTATTATATGGGCGTAAGCCGCGCGGCATCCTAGATGTACTGCGGGAGAATTTGGAGGAGGGACCTTCACAAAGCAAGAACGAAATTCAATACATTATGGACCTGCGCACAAAACTCCACACGCTCACCCACCTAACCCAGGAGAATTTGTGGCAGGCCCAGGAACGGCAAGCCCGCCTGTACAACAAGGGTATGCGCCTTAGGGAGTTCACACAGGGAGATAAAGTACTCGTACTGTTGCCCACTTCGAGCTCCAAATTGATCGCCAAGTGGCAAGGACCCTTTGAGGTCACACGGCGAGTTGGGGACGTCAACTATGAGGTGAGGCGAACGGACAGGGGTGGGGCGCTACAGATTTACCATCTCAATCTGCTGAAACTCTGGAATGAGGAGGTCCCCGTGGCGTTGGTGTCGGTGGTTCCGGAGAAGGCGGAGCTGGGGCCGGAGGTTCAAAAAGGGGCATTGGCATCCCGTACCTCTCCGGTCCCCTGTGGAGACCACCTCTCCCCAACCCAACTCACGGAGGTCGCCCAGTTGCAGACCGAGTTTTTGGATGTGTTCTCGCCCCTGCCCGGTCGCACGAACCTCATAGAGCACCACATAGAGACGCCCCCGGGGGTGGTAGTGCGTAGCCGCCCTTACAGGCTACCTGAACACAAAAAAAAGGTGGTTCGGGAAGAACTTGAGACCATGCTCGAAATGGGCATCGTCGAGGAGTCCCACAGTGACTGGAGCAGCCCGGTGGTCTTGGTACCCAAGGCCGATGGGTCGGTCCGGTTCTGTGTGGACTATAGAAAAGTCAATGCTGTGTCTAAATTTGACGTGTACCCAATGCCTCGTATTGATGAGTTGCTTGATTGACTCGGCACGGCTCGCTTTTATTCGACACTGGATTTGACGAAGGGATATTGGCAGATCCCCTTGACTCCACTATCCTGAGAAAAAACGGCCTTTTCCACACCGTTTGGTTTACACCAATTCGTCACACTTCCGTTTGGGCTGTTTGGGGTACCCGTGACGTTTCAGCGGCTGATGGATAGAGTCCTCCGCCCCCACGCCGCTTATGCGGCCGTGTATCTAGATGATATAATCATCTATAGTAATGACTGGCCGAGGCACCTTGAACATCTGAGGGCCGTCCTTAGGTTGCTGAGGCGAGCGGGGCTCACAGCCAACCCAAAGAAGTGTGCGATTGGGCAGGTGGAAGTACGGTATCTGGACTTCCACTTGGGCAACGGGCAGGTGCGTCCCCAAATTAATAAGACGGCAGCGATTGCGGCCTGCCCGAGGCCCAAGACCAAAAAGGGGGTGAGACAGGTCCTGGGGCTGGCTGGTTATTACCGTAGGTTTATACCTAATTATTCGGACGTCACCAGCCCGCTGACTGATCTCACTAAAAAGGGGGGCCCAGATCCGGTCCAGTGGACGGAGCAATGCCAGCAGGCTTTTTCAGAGGTAAAGGCTGCACTGTGTGGGGGGCCACTTTTACACTCCCCTGACTTTTCTCTCCCCTTTGTGTTGCAGACCGATGCATCGGACAGAGGGCTGGGGGCAGTTTTGTCCCAGGAGGTGAAGGGGGAGGACCGCCCCGTCCTCTACATCAGTAGGAAGCTGTCAGTGCGTGAGGGGCGCTACAGCACCATTGAAAAGGAGTGTCTGGCGATCAAGTGGGTGGTCCTCGCCCTCCGTTACTACCTGCTGGGGCGTCCTTTCACCCTCTGTTTGGACCACGCGCCCCTCCAGTGGCTCCACCGCATGAAAGATGCCAACGCGTGGATCACCCATTGGTATCTGGCACTCCAACCCTTTAATTTCAAGGTGGTCCACAGGCCGGGGGCGCAGATGGTCGTGGCGGACTTCCTCTCCCGTCAAGGGGGGGGGGGGGGGGGGGGGGGGAGTTGGCTGCAGGCCGGACGGCTGCCCGGCCTGAGTCGGGCGGTGGGGGTATGTGGCAGCGGGGGCGTGGTCAAGTGCCGGTCTGTGACAGGAGGGCGGAGTCAGGGAAGGTAAGTGGCAGAATCACTACACCTGAGAGCAATTAACCTGTGTTTGTGTGTCTTCCCAGTGACCGCGCCCTACTTAAGGAGGGAGAGCGAGAGCAGAGGGGCATCCCCGAACAAGACGCCTGTCGTGTGTGTGTGTCTATCTATCTGTTCGAGACAAATATTGTTCACTGAAAAGTGTGGCAATAAAAGCCCTATTTCAAACCCTGATCTCGGTCCTGCCGTCCTCTGTGCTCCACCCACCCATACGAACTGCTACAACCTATTTTTCGACGCTACATACATACATTATATTAATATGAAGAACCAGGTTTTAGTGTTACACCTAGATAATCATTATAAATAACCGCAACGCCTCCTCCTCTGCCAGTTAGACAAGGCTGGTGTATGTAACTGTATCCAGGAGGACTAGCTTCATTTAATGTTATGTATTCATTTGGCTTAATCCATGTTTCAGTTAAACAAAGTACATTAAACTCCTGATCAGTAATGAGTTCATTAACCATTAGCGCTTTAGATGTAAGAGATCTAATATTTAATAGCCCCACCTTTAGATCAAAGGTGCTGGCAGTGGCTGTACAGTCAGTATGATCCAATTTTATGTTGATTAAGTTACTGGAACAAACTCTCTGAATATGTCCACCTTTTTGTTGCGCTCGGGGAACAGACACAGTCTCGATGAGTGACGACTCTGTGCAGCTAGCAGACAGTCGGTTTAGCCTGTTCATCTGCTCCCTGGCCTTGGCTCTGGATTGTCAGAAATTAACTAAGCCTGTTCTGAGACTATGACCTACAGTGGCAGCCATTGAATTTGTTCCACGTTTCCGTGACTGGCCCTCAGCAGGCCCTTGGCCGTCCCCTGACTGGTTCATGACTGTCTGCCGATTGGTCCATGCAGATAATTTATCCCCCACAATGACGTAGTCAATGCAGTCCTGACTGGTGACGCCCCTAAGCAGCTTGTGTGAAAACCAGCTGCTATCCCTCATTTTTCCACGGGGAGGAGCAGTCTCGATGTAGTGGACCCTGAGTGACGACTCTGTGCAGCTAGCATACAGTCGGTTTAGCCTGTTTGTCTGCTCCCTGGCCTTGGCTCTGGATTGTCAGAAATTAACTAGGCCTGTTCTGAGACTATGACCTATGCTGCAGGAAATGAGAGCAGCACCTTCCCGAGTGGGATAGATACCATTCCACCCTAACAGGCCAGCAGTGCCCTCAAAATTAGCCCAGTTATCTATAAAGCCCACACTGTTTTCAGAGCACCACCTGGAAAGCCAGCAGTACAGCGACCATGACCTGCTGTAAGCTACATCGCCACGACGCATTGGGATGGGGCCAGAGCATACTACAGCATCGGAGATCACCTTCGCTAATTTAAACACCTTTACAAAGTTACTCTTTGTAACCTCAGACTGACAAAGGCATATATCATTAGCTACTGCATGGATAACTATCTTTGAGAACCTGTGCTTGCCTAGGACCCTAAGATTACCTGCTATGTCCAGCACCCTGGCTCCCAGTATACACCTGCTGGTGCCCCTAAAAGCTGAGCTAATTTCACATGCCGTATGATAGAGTCCCCTATAACCAGAGCTCTTTCATGTTTCTCATTTGGCATACCTAACAACTTGTGTTCTCCCCCCCCCCCCCCCCCCCCCCCCATCTGTCCCTCTGAGTTACATGTCGGTCCTGGGATCGAGATGCTGACCTCTTCTGTTCCTCGGACCTGTCTGGTCCATCCTGGTGCCCTGTGTCTGGTTGGAGTCTCATTGCATCGCTCCTGTGGAGGATGGCCCCTTATGGACAGTTGAAAGTCACACTTGGAAGATGCTCTACACACTTACAGTAATGCTTTTATGGCTGAGGACTACAGTTGACTTGCTAATTTTCGGACTGCAGTTGTCATGAACAGTTTTGCACTCAAGTTTCCTTCAATGAAGAGTTTATAACATCATCAAAACTGACTTCATGTTAAAACTGTTAATGTTATCATCATGTTGTGTGTTGTTGCCTAAATGAGGATGTTTTCCCTTTTGAGTCTGGTTCCTCTCAAGGTTTCTTCCTCATGTTGTCTGAGGGAGTTTTTCCTTGCCACCATCACCACAGGCTTGCTCATTGGGGATAGATTAGGGATAAAATTAGCTCATGTTTTAAGTCATTCAAATTCTGTAAAGCTGCTTTGCGACAATGTTTATTGTTAAAAGCGCAATACAAATAAACTTGACTTAACCTCTAGACTGGACTATAGTCATGAAAGGATTCACTAAGTTCTTAGCCTCATGCAGGTTTAGCATATATCTTGTGTTAATGTATAATTGTTTACAGTACCAGTCAAAAGTTTGAAAACACCTTCAGATTCGATGTTTTTTTAATTTTTTTTTCCTACATTGTAGAACAATACTGAACTTATCAAAACTATGAAATAACATATGGAATTATATGGTAAACAAAAAAAGTGTTAAAAAAAATGTTTCATCTTTTAGATTCTTCAAAGTCGTCACTATTTACCTTGATAACAGCTTTGCACACTATTGGCATTTTCTGAACCAGCTTCATGAGGTAGTCACCTGGAATGCTTCTCAATTGACAGGTGTGTCTTGTCAAAAATGGAATTTCTTGCCTTCTTAATGCGTTTGACACCATCAACCAGTAAAGAGTAAATAATAAAAATACAGTAAATAGCCCTGTTCGACAACTGTAGTATTCCATATTATGTCAAGAACCACTCAACTAAGTAAAGAGAAATAACAGTTAGTTATTACTTTAAGACACAAAGTGTCTTTTAGTTAATTAAAATAAAGAAAAAACATTGAATTTGAAGGTGTTTCCAAACTATTGACTGGTACTGTATAAAGAAGCAGCTTTGGGACCAAAAGGTCACTGGTGGAATGGCTGAATTGCCCTTGAGCAAGGCACCTAACCCCCAGCTGCTCTGGGTATGTTGTCTGTCACTCTGGAAAAGTATCTGCAAAATGCAATATATATTTCTTACACACATAGGGTGGCATGGTGGTGCAGTGGTTAGCACTATCATCTCACATCAAGAAGGTTCTGGGTTCAGACCTAGTGGCTGACTGGGGCCTTTCTGTGTGGAGTTTGCATGTTCTTCCTGTGCTTGTGTGGGTTTCCTCCCACAGTCCAAAGACACGCAGATTAAGTCAACTGGTTAATTGCCCATAGTTGTGAATGTAAGTGTGAATGGGTGTTTCTGTGTTAGCCCTAGATAGATTGGCGACCTGCCCAGGGTGTACCCTGCCTCTTGCCCAAAGTCAGCTTGGGTTGGCTCCATTCTTGTATAGATGAAAGATGGATAGATATTACTTACATGGAAATGTCAAATATCATTCAAAACAGAGGTAGGTGTTATGCATTGATGAAGTCTTACTGCACACAAATACTACTTTGCATCATCAGTGTAAACTTGAAAGCTAACATGCTTGCGAATTACCAAGGGGCTTAATATCATTGGGGAAAAAGCAAAAAAGATTAGAACTACTCTTGTCAGTGTATCATGGCTCTCTGTCTCACATGCACAGACATGAATGTCATGGCAATATTGGGCTTTCAATAATTTCTTTTAAATATTCTTTTTCTGTGGCAGAATAATTGTAAAACATACACCTTTTAATAGAATAAAAACCTTTTTTTTTGCCAAGGCCTTTTAACTTCCTATTAGTGATCATGATTGACTACAGCTGGTAGCTTCTCTGTGCCAACATAAAAAGGGTTTGTTTAACAGCACTCATTGGATCAACCAACACACAGTACAATGGGAAAGTCCAAGGAGCTCAGTGCACAGAGAAAAGAGGTCAGAGAAAGAGGACTGTAGATTTACACAACTCAGGAATGGAGCCATTTTGAAACAAGATCAACAGTTCTAACAAATGTATGTAAGTACAAGTTTTTGGGAGGTGTAGTCACTTTGCTGGAAGAAGACCCAAACTGATGATGATACCAGAGACTCACAAGGTTGAATGAAAGCAATAACAGACCACAATCAACATGTAGTGTGGTGATGATGTAGCACACTACATCATTTCAGAATGTAGCGGTATAATTTTTTCCTCTTTAACTACTATTGTTATGTGAGTAGATAACATTGGGGGAGAATCTGATCCAGTGTGGGAGATGAGTGAAGAATGGGGGGAACCTGATTCCAGCCACAATATTGCTTACTTGCAGAATCCAGCTCACAGGCTGGTGGGGCTGTTGAGGCTGAGGCCTTTGATTGAACATCAGCATCATCCTCTCTTCATCTTGATGCTCAACCTCTCTTCATTTCTTTTCTTGTTCACTTTCAAACCTCATCCTTTTCTCTTCTAGCTCACAGCAAAGTACTTGACAGTCTCTGCCTGGGATGCAAGGAAGAATGACATCATGATGTTCATCAACCTCTCTCTTGTTTCTCAAAAAGGCCAATAGATTTCCTTTTCCTGGATATTTGTCTGAGAAAAATAATACATTTAAATTGCTAGGTTTTTACTTAGGATATTGTTCCATGCAAGTTTTTGTTTTTCAAACATTTTTACTGGAGTACAGTTTTAAAACATGATCTCTCGTGTGAGATTCTTAACTGTAGGGTGCTAATATTACTTTCCAGGTCAAAATAGTTGTAATCGCAGCCACACTTTTGTGATAATAAATTATGTATAAAGTACTACATTCCCCCCATACCTTTATTTGCCACTGCTGCTGTTGTTGGCATACACTACCGTTCAAAAGTTTGGGGTCACCCAGACAATTTTGTGTTTTCCATGAAAAGTCATACTTTTTTTTACCACCATAAGTTGTAAAATGAATAGAAAATATAGTCAAGACATTTTTCTGGCCATTTTGAGCATTTAATCGACCCCACAAATATGATGCTCCAGAAACTCAATCTGCTCAAAGGAAGGTCAGTTTTATAACTTCTCTAAAGAGCTAAACTGTTTTCAGCTGTGCTAACCTGATTGTACAAGGGTTTTCTAATCATCCATTAGCCTTCTGAGGCAATGAGCAAACACATTGTACCATTAGAACACTGGAGTGATAGTTGCTGGAAATGGGCCTCTATACACCTATGTAGATATTGCACCAAAAACCAGACATTTGCAGCTAGAAATTAAGAATAATCATTTACCACATTAGCAATGTATAGAGTGTATTTCTGATTAGTTTAAAGTGATCTTCATTGAAAAGAACAGTGCTTTTCTTTCAAACATAAGGAAATTTCAAAGTGACCCCAAACTTTTGAACGGTAGTGTATGAAGTTGATAGTGCACATGTTGTTTCTGTGGCTGATGTACATGGATCTGTTAATTCTCACTCTCCCTGGAGAGCACAGACTGCTGAAAGTTAATGCTGACACCTTTCTGTTTTAACCAGCATTAACTTTTTCAGCAGTTTCTGCTACAGTAGTTCTTCTGTGGGATTGGACCATATGGGCCAGCCTTCGTGCCCCATGCGAATCACTGAGCCTTGGCTACCCATAACCCTGTCGCTGGTTCACTGGTTGTCCTTCCTTGGACCACTTTTGGTAGGTACTAACCACTGCATACTGCGAACACCCCACAAGATGTGCCATTTTGGATATGCTCAGACCCAGTCATCTAGCCATTACAATTTGGCCCTTGTCAAAGTCACTCAGATTCTTATGCTTGCCCATTTGTCCTACTTCCAACACATCAACTTAAAGAACTGATTATTCTCTTGCTGCCTAATATATCCCACCCCTTGACAGGTGCCAGTGTAATGAGATAATCAATGTTATTCACGTCACCTGTCAGTGGTCATTATGTTATGGTTGATCAGTGTATAATCCATCATTACTGCAAGGGACTTGAATTACATGTGAATTGCATGAAAAGCATGAAACTTGCATGATGAATCACACATAAAACAGTGTACCGTTGAGTTTTTCATTTAATGTTACAAATGAATCTCTGTTTGGGCCAGATACTGGAAACAAACCATTACCTACCAATAAGGAGAGCAGATGTCCTTGAAGCTCATGTGATTAGTAAGAAGTGTAAGCCTGTCTGGCTCCTCCCAGATGAGGAGACAGGATTAGAGGCATAATTTGATCCTGTTAAGAGTTCACTGCACTGTGCACGATGCCACAGGCGAGGAAAACCTAAACATGCAAATAAATAAGGACATATTACTGTAAGTAAATTGCCATTTTTAAAAAACCTTACAATAAAATTTAATCTGCTTGTCGTATATTGTGCTACTATACTTCTGTGTAAATGCCTTAAAACCACTGTTTTTATTTTAACATAAAAAAACTAGAAAAGCACTCAGAGCGCAGACCTCCACCAAGAATCCTTTAAAAAATTCCGGGATCCAGACGGTGATCCAGATCACTGCCAAAATTTAATGGATTGTTACTTGTGCCCAGTTGCACCTCTGGAAAAAATTTCAGAGCAATCCGTTCATAACTTTTTCCGTAATGTTGCTAACAGACAAACCAACAAACAAAGAAACCAACGCTACTGAAAACATAACCTCCTTGGCGGAGGTAAACATGGTACACATAAAACTAGTGCTGTGTACTGCATATAAAGTAACTTTACCTGGTAAATGGGGACTTCATTTTTTATATTTATTTATTTTTAGAGCATATTGTTGATTTATTAATTTCATACCCAAAAAACAATAAGCCTGAACTGCAGTTTGTGGTGCAGTGGGACTCCGTCCTGGTTTAGTGTGGTGTTCCATGTTCATTGGCTCTAGCAAGCAGTTGTATATTCTCATTCATTATTATATCATGTCCAGAAGTGTTTTGCTTTTTTATTATATTATTAGTAGTATGTTCCTGTTTTTTTTTTATTATGAATTATAGTCCACTTCTGCCGTTTATAATGAATGCTGTTGGTGCCCTTTCACAAGCTGTGCAAATAGCTTAAAGACTACTTTGTTACAATCTATATGCAGGTTTGAATCAAGAAGATGGTGCTTGCCTCCTCACCGCAATATGTTCAATTTGATAAGCAACTGCTGCAACTGGGTTTTGAAACTGCAGCAACCCATGAGGTAAATACTAGCAGCTACAATCATAGTCCATCCATGCATCACTCAGGGCAACAGGGGAAGCTGGAGCCAATCCTAGCTGACTTTGGGCAAGGAACACCCTAAACAGGTCGCCAGTCTACCCCAGGGCTAACACAGACACAACCATTCACCCCTATGGGCAATTTAGAGTAGCCAGTTGACCTAAGCTGCATGTCTTTGGCAGAGGTGGACGGTAACAAAATACATTTACCTGAGTACTGTACTTAAGTATGCTTTTTGAGTACAACCCCGATTCCAAAAAAGTTGGGACAAAGTACAAATTGTAAATAAAAACGGAATGCAATGATGTGGAAGTTTCAGAATTCCATATTTTATTCAGAATAGAACATAGATGACATGTTTAAACTGAGAAAATGTATCATTTAAAGAGAAAAATTAGGTGATTTTAAATTTCATGACAACACCACATCTCAAAAAAGTTGGGACAAGGCCATGTTTACCACTGTGAGACAGCCCCTTTTCTCTTTACAACAGTCTGTAAACATCTGGGAACTGAGGAGACAAGCTGCTCAAGTTTAGGGATAGGAATGCTAACCCATTCTTGTCTAATGTAGGATTCTAGTTGCTCAACTGTCTTAGGTCTTTTTTTGTCGTATCTTCCGTTTTATGATGCGCCAAATGTTTTCTATGGGTGAAAGATCTGGACTGCAGGCTGGCAAGTTCAGTACCTAGACCCTTCTTCTACTCAGCCATGATGCTGTAATTGATGCAGTATGTGGTTTGGCATTGTCATGTTGGAAAATGCAAGGTCTTCCCTGAAAGAGACATCGTCTGGATGGGAGCATATGTTGCTCTAGAACCTGGATATACCCTTCAGCATTGATGGTGTCTTTCCAGATGTGTAAGCTGCCCATGCCACATGCTAGTGCACCATCAATGCTGAAAGGTATATCCAGGTTCTAGAGCAACATATTCTCCCATCCAGACGATGTCTCTTTCAGGGAAGACCTTGCAACCCCATACCATCAGAGATGCAGGCTTCTGAACTGAGCGCTGATAACAACTCGGGTTGTCCTTCTCCTCTTTAGTCCGAATGACACGGCGTCCCTGATTTCCATAAAGAACTTCAAATTTTGATTTATCTGACCACAGAACAGTTTTCCACTTTGCCACAGTCCATTTTAAATGAGCCTTGGCCCAGAGAAGACGTCTGCGCTTCTGGATCATGTTTAGATATGGCTTCTTCTTTGAACTATAGAGTTTTAGCTGGCAATGGTGGATGGCATGGTGAATTGTGTTCACAGATAATGTTCTCTGGAAATATTCCTGAGCCCATTTTGTGATTTCTAATACAGAAGCATGCCTGTATGTGATGCAGTGCCGTATAAGGGCCCGAAGATCACGGGCACCCAGTATGGTTTTCTGGCCTTGACCCTTACGCACAGAGATTCTTCCAGATTCTCTGAATCTTTTGATGATGATATGCACTGTAGATGATAAATTGCAAAGAGTTTGAACATTATACTGTCAAACTCCTTTCTGATATTGCTCCACTATTTGTCGGCGCAGAATTGGGGGAATTGGTGATCCTCTTCCCATCTTTACTTCTGAGAGCTGCTGCCACTCCAAGATGCTCTTTTTATAGCCAGTCATGTTAATGACCTATTGCCAATTGACCTAATGAGTTGCAATTTGGTCCTCCAGCTGTTCCTTTTTTGTACCTTTAACTTTTCCAGCCTCTTATTGCCCCTGTCCCAACTTTTTTGAGGTGTTGCTGTCATGAAATTTCAAATGAGCCAGTATTTGGCATGAAATTTCGAAATGTCTCACTTTTGACATTTGATATGTTGTCTATGTTCTATTGTGAATACAATATCAGTTTTTGAGATTTGTAAATTATTGCATTTCATTTTTATTTACAATTTGTACTTTGTCCCAACTTTTTTGGAATCGGGGTTGTATTTGTACTTTGAGTATTTTTTTGGAAACTTCACTATATTTGAAAGACAAATATCGTACTTTTCAGTCCACTACATTTGTCAAGGTACTTGTTACTATGAAGCAGCTTTGAAAGTGGATGTTTTTTCTTTTCTTTTCTAAAACATGATTGGTTTTTCGCAGGTGACACTGAGACAGTCTATCAGTAGTCACTAGGGTCATGTAACGTCCATAGACTGTATAAAATCAAGTTCAATGATTTCTCCGCAGCATTATTTGAACACGATTGTTCAGTTGATGGCAGAATGGAAGGAGGCAGTTTTTCTTGGCAATGCACACACCCATGGCCATACCTAGAACCCATGTTTCAGTTTTCTGAAAGGATTAAAGATTAATTTCGTTTTAAATGTTTGCTTTGCTTGCCTAAAACGAATCACATCACAGCCTACAAAAGTTTGCCATCCAACCTGTGGAAGCATATTGAGGTATGTAAACATTTTATTCCAAGAGAAAGCTTGCAATGAAGTTGCCTGTGCTTTCAGAGTTAGTGATAACATTGCAATAGCTATGCAGTCTGATTAGTCAAATGACTTTCGATGGATTTGCCCAACCAGTTGCTATAGCCTTGTCCATGGCCAACTTTGACACTGTTAGTTAGCATGTACTGTACAAATGGAGTTAAACTAACATTAATGTTAACTTGTCTGAAGTCCCTTCAGAAATATGCTTTAGCATAATCTTGCCAAATAAATTGAATGTAGAAATCTTTCTTTTCTAGTAACATTAGCTACCCAGTATGATTTTGAGTTTGAAAAGAGTTTGCTAACATGTCAGGTGGAGCTTCAGCGCTACAGGTTCTACAAGTTAGTCAGTAAATCCAGTAGGTTGCTTCAGAGGCATTAGGTTTTGTAAGTGTTGTGGCAATAATACAACAATGCATTGACAGAAAATGTACTTTTAATACTTAAGTATTTTTAAAAGCAAGTACTTCAGTACTTTGACTGTATCGGAGTAACATTTAACCAGTGAAATCTGTACTTTGACTTAAGTAATGAAATTGGGTGCTTTGTCCGTCTTTGGGAGGAAACTGATGCAGGCATGGGGAGAACATGCAAACTCCACACAGAAAAGCCCCAGTCAGTCATAAGGTTTGAACCCAGAACCTTTTAACTGCGAGGCAACAGTGCTAACCACTGCACCATTGTGCTGTCTGTTATGATGTGTAAATTAATTGTAGATTGTTTAATATCGGACTGAGAAAACCTGAATTAGCTAGATTGGCTGGCAATGTGCATCTCTTCCGTTTCTTCAGGAATATTACTGTGCTGGTGGTTGGTCTTGACAAGGTTGGAAAAACATTGTGCATCAGAGGGATGTTAAGAGGTAAATATCTAATATCAAATAATGGATTAGCTTACAGTCATGGGGGAAAAAGAAAGTAAACCCTCCTTCAATTCTAAACACAGTGTATCACCACAAAGACCTCAAACCAACTGTCATACATGGTGGTGGAGGGGAGATAATTTTTGGACTTGTTTTGCAGCCACAGGATCTGGGAAAGTTATAGTCACTGAGACAACTATGAACACCACTTTGTACCAGAATATTCTTCAGACAAATGTGAGGCCATCTCTTCAACAGTTTAAGCGGGGCTGAAATTGGGTCAAGCAATGGGAAAATTATCCCACCCATATGACAATCTGAATGGCTAAAGAAGAAAAAAATAAAGGTGTTGGAATAGCCAAGTCAAAGTCTAGCCCTCAACCCACACTGAAATTCTATGCAGGATCTTAAGCAAGCTATGCAGAAATAAATGCCCTCAAACGTCAATAAGCTGAATGTTGTAATGAAGAGTGGGCCATAATTTCTCCAGAATGACGTGAGAGACTGAAAAAGAAAGCACAACTTTATTCATCACACACTTGTGAAATTTCCTCTCTGCATTTAACCCATTTGAAGCAGTGAACACACACATGCGCACACACTTGAGCAATGAGCACACACACGTACCCAGAGCAGTGGGCAGCCATGCTAACAGCACCCGGGGAGCAGTTGGGAGTTGGGTGCCTCGTTCAAGGGCACCTCAGCCCAAGGCTATCCCATATTAACCTAACCACATGTCTTTGCACTGTGGGGGGGGGGAACTGGAGCACCCGGAGGAAACCCACGCAGACACGGGGAGAACATGCAAACTCCACACAGAAAGGCCCTCGCCGGCCGCTGGGCTCAAACCCAGAACCTTCTTGCTGTGAGGCGACCGTGCTAACCACTTACACCACTGTGCCGCCCCAACGCCTACAGAAAACCTTTACTTCAAGTTATTGTTGCTAAAGATGGTTCTACTATACGTTAGTGAATTATAGGGGTGCTTATTTTTCACCATCTGGTTATTGAATGCTGTTTCACTTTTTGAGGGAAAAAAGACTACATATTGAAATCTGTTGTGATTTTTGTTATCACCTGAGGTTATTTATTTGTTTAAAGAAACTGGTGAAGATCAGACAATTGCTATTTAGACCCTGATAAATAAAATCAGAATTGAAGGTGTATGTTCTTTTTCTCATGACTGTATATAAATAATGATGGCATTTACAATATTTTTCTATGTCTATCTTTTCTTTAGCTCCCCATGGAGAAGTGAGTCCAACTCATGGATGTGTCCGCTCTGAGTTAAGGATGGAAAATGTCCTGGTGAATTTGCTGGACATTGGTGGAAGTCCTAATTTTCGCTCGTGCTGGAGAGAATACTATAGCGAGGCCCATGGAGTAATTTTTGTGGTGGATTCCAGTGATAGACACAGAATTAAAGAGGTCAAAGAACTTCTGACAGACATGCTGAGACAGCCTAGAGTTGCTGGAAAGCCCCTGTTAGTGTAAGCTATCATTTAGATACCCTTTTAGATGCTCTTTAAAATGAATGGTATGGTCTCCCTGAGTGGTGCAACAGAAAAGATTTTGCTCTATCATCTGGAGATCACTAGTTTGACTCCTGATGTCGCCATAGCCATCTGCTGCTAGGAGCTCAAGAGAGCAATATCCCCTGTACTCTCGGGGATGGAGGGATGGCATACTCTCTCGCCTCTGTCCATGACACTAGGCGATCATGTGAGCTTATGTGCTTTCCTCTGAGTGTGTTACACTGTCCCTGACACTACATGAGCAAGCAGTTTGAAAAAGGAACCTCTGAGGAAGCATGCCCTCCCTAGTTGGTAGGTGTCATGTGATAGGGAAGAGCTTTCTAGAGTCCATGACTAAGTTGGGGAGAGGGGTGAATTAATGGTACCCTCCACGTGCAAAGTAAATAATTTCTGCACACTGTTCCTCTTCTCAGATTAGCCAATAAACAAGACAAAATGAATGCCCTACTGGGAAGTGAATTGATTGAGGTCCTGTCCCTGGAGAAGCTGGTTAATCAGAGCCAGTCTCTGTGCCACATTGTGAGTAATAAAATATGTAGCGAGAAATCAAAATATCTCTAGATTAATATCTGTAATGATATTTTACATAGTTACGTGATATACCTAACTTGGGATTCTTTATTATTTACATTTTGTCCCATAAAAGGAGCCATGCTCTGCCTTAATGGACTTGCGGCGATGGTCAGACAGAAGGACATTGCGAGGCCTCAGGTGGTTAATACGGGCCGTGTGCTTCGACTACCCAGATCTCTGTGCCCGTGTGATCAGAGATGGTGGAAGGCCGCCAGGATCAGAGGAGAGATTAAGGAAAGGGAAGGCAGAAAAAAGTCAGAAGAAAAACAAAGTTGAAAGGTGCCTTTTGTGTTTAAAGATGCTTAAAATAATTTCAAATTAAAATTTTATTGGTAAAAAACACAACCATGCACACCACAATGTGCCCTGAAATGCTTTTTATGACTGTGGTGAGATAAAAGTACAATTTAGCCATAAACCAGAAGTTACTTGTGTACAAGTAGAAAAGGAAAAATATAACATGAAGGATATTAAAACTATATATAGGAGCAACAGAATGGACTGCATTTGGAATACAGTGCAGTTACATGTGCAATGCAATGCTGAGGTAGATGCAGTGAAATTCCTAACATATAAATATGGGGTAATACGGGTATATTATCAGGAATGTAGGGGGTTTGGGTATTGTGCAAAGGGCTAGTCCTAGGTGTTTTCCTGGTTCAAAGCCTGAATATCATGTGGGAAGAAGCTCCTCCTCATTCTCTCTGTATTGGGATTCAGGGAATGGAAACACATTGTTTGCATGGCTGAGGTCCTTTACTATCTTCCTGGCTTTGGTCCAGCACAGCTTGCTGTAGATGGAAAAAGAAAGTAAACTGCAGGTCAGGGAGCTCAGTGCAGACGGTGCACTCAGCTGATCACACCACCCTCTGGAGAGCCTGTCTGTCCTGGTTGGTGCTGTTCCCAAACCAGGCTGTGATGCTTCTCATCAGGATGCTCTCAATGTCACAGGTGTAAAAGTTCTTTAGCACCTCAGAGGGCAGTTTAAAATCACTTAAGTGTCTCAGGTGGTAAAGACACTGATGGTCTTTCTTCTCCAGGGCGTTAATGGGACAAGACCATGACAAGTCCTGCATGATATGAACCACATACCAGAAACCAAACAAATTTTGCACTAGGCACTGCTGGGATTCAAACCCAGAATCTCCTGTTTATGAAGCATGCATTTTAATAATATATGTATTATAAGTATGCACACTCTAAAAAGGATTTTAAAATACATGTAGCTGTACAGAAGGAAGAATGAGTCCAACCCTTTGGAGGTACAGTTGTGGTCAGACGTTTACAGTACATACAGTGACATGAATGTCATCTTGGATATGAATGTCATAGTAATATTTGGGCTTTCAGTAATTTCTTTGAACTGTTCTTTTTCTGTGGCAGAATGATTGATTGTACAGCATACATCTTTAATAAAAAAAAAATTAGAATTTGGTGCACAAGTTTTAATTTTTTTGGGGTTTCCTGAAATCAACACAGGGTCAAAATTATACATACAGGGTCAAAAATATACATACAGCACACCTAATATTTGGGTAAAATGTCTCTTTGCGGCGGCACGGTGGTGTAGTGGTTAGCGCTGTCGCCTCACAGCAAGAAGGTCCTGGGTTCGAGCCCCGGGGCCGGCGAGGGCCTTTCTGTGTGGAGTTTGCATGTTCTCCCCGTGTCCGCGTGGGTTTCCTCCGGGTGCTCCGGTTTCCCCCACAGTCCAAAGACATGCAGGTTAGGTTAACTGGTGACTCTAAATTGACCGTAGGTGTGAATGTGAGTGTGAATGGTTGTCTGTGTCTATGTGTCAGCCCTGTGATGACCTGGCGACTTGTCCAGGGTGTACCCCGCCTTTCGCCCGTAGTCAGCTGGGATAGGCTCCAGCTTGCCTGCGACCCTGTAGAAGGATAAAGCGGCTAGAGATAATGAATGAATGAATGAATGAATGTCTCTTTGCAAGATTCACTTTGACCAAACATTTTTATTTACCATGAACAAGCTTTTGGCAGAATTCTGGTTGGATATTTCACGACTTTTCATGGTAGAACTGATAGGGTTCAATTTTTTTTTTCTTGGCATGGACTCGAACCATGAAGTCCATGGTCCATATATTTTCAATAGGGTTGAAATCAGGACTTGTTTTAAGCTTAATGTTATCCTGCTTTATCCTCCACAACCAGCTCTGATGCATGTTTGGGTTCATTGTCCTATTGTAACTCCCAAGTCATGTTCAAGTTTCTGATGGTTTATGCTGAAGAATTCTGAGGTAGTCATCGTCCTTTATTATTCCATCCACTTTGTGCAATGAACCAGTTCCAGTGGCAGCAAAACAGCCCCAGGGCATGATGATCCTACCACCACCACCAGTTGGTATAGTGTCCCTCTGTACATGGTGGTCACTGTGGCCAAACAACTCTATCTTTGTCTCATTTGACCATACAGCTTAAGGTGTGTAACTTAACTAAAGTTTGAAGATGTCAATTTTGGAGCAGGGGGTTATTTCTTGGATAGCAACCTCTTAGTCCATGGTGACGTAAAACTCACTGAACTGTCGACAGTGATCCATCAGCTTCCAGTTCATGGCAGGGCTGTGCCATGGTGGTTCCCAGGTTGTTCCTGACCATCCAAACCAATTTCCTTTCAGCTGAGGGTGACAGTTTGGGTTTTCTTGAAGCAAAGTGACTACACCTCACAATAACTTGGATACAATTGTTTGAACTGATCTTGGAATTTGCAGTTGTTTAGAAATGGCTCCAAGAGACATTCCAGAGTTGTGTACATCTGATATCCTCTTTCGCAGATCTGCACTGAGCTCGACTTTCCCATTCTATTGTGTGTTGGTCAATCCAATGAGTGCTGTAAACAAACCCTTTTCATGAAGACAAAGAGAAGCTACCAGCTGTAGTCAGTTATGATCACTAACAGAAAGAGACCTTGGTCTTAGCAAGATAAAAGACATTTTGGAAGTTTCAGCACCTTTTGAATTAATAATTTAAATGAGCGTATGTAAATTTCTGACCCTGTATGTACAGTGCTCAGCGTAAATGAGTACACCCCCTTTGAAAAGTAACATTTTAAACAATATCTCAATGAACGGCGGCACGGTGGTGTAGTGGTTAGCGCTGTTGCCTCACACCAAGAAGGTCCTGGGTTCGAGCCCCAGGGCCGGCGAGGGCCTTTCTGTGTGGAGTTTGCATGTTCTCCCCGTGTCCGCGTGGGTTTCCTCCGGGTGCTCCGGTTTCCCCCACAGTCCAAAGACATGCAGGTTAGGTTAACTGGTGACTCTAAATTGACCGTAGGTGTGAATGTGAGTGTGAATGGTTGTCTGTGTCTATGTGTCAGCCCTGTGATGACCTGGCGACTTGTCCAGGGTGTACCCCGCCTTTCGCCCATAGTCAGCTGGGATAGGCTCCAGCTTGCCTGCGACCCTGTAGAAGGATAAAGCGGCTAGAGATAATGAGATGAGATGAGATCTTTTTAACTTGTAACGTAAGTTAATATAATAAACTTCGATTACACATTTTTCAGTTTTACTCAAATTAGGGTGGTGCAAAAATGAGTACACCCCACAATAAAAACTACTACATCTAGTACTTTGTATGGCCTCCATGATTTTTAATGACAGCACCAAGTCTTCTAGGCATGGAATGAACAAGTTGGCGACATTTTGCAACATCAATCTTTTTCCGTTCTTCAACAATGACCTCTTTTAGTGACTGGATGCTGGATGGAGAGTGATGCTCAACTTGTCTCTTCAGAATTCCCCATAGGTGTTCAGTTGGGTTCAGATCAGGAGACATACTTGGCCACTGAATCACTTTCACCCTGTTCTTCAGAAATCCAACAGTGGCCTTAGATGTGTGTTTAGGATCATTGTCATGTTGGAAAAGTGCACGCTGACCAAGGGCACGGAGTGATGGTAGCATCTTCTCTTTCAGTATAGAGCAATACATCTGTGAATTCATGATGCCATCAATGAAATGCAGCTCCCTGACACCAGCATCACTCATGTAGCCCCACATAAGGACACTGCCACCACCATGTTTCACTGCAGGCACCATGCATTTTTCTTTGTATTCCTCACCTTTGTGACACCATACAGTTTTGAAGCCATCAGCTCCAAAAACATTTATCTTAATCTCATCACTCCAGAGTATAGAGTCCCAGGAGTCTTCATCTTTGTCAGCATGGGTCCTGGCAAACTCTAAGCGGGCTTTTTTGTGCCTGGGCTTTAGGAGAGGCTTCTTTCGTGGACGGCATGCATGCTCTGCAGTGTACGCCGTATTGTCTCACAGGAAATAGTCACCCCAGTTTGGCTTTCTACTTCTTTAGATAACTGCAGTAAACTTGCATGCCGATTTTCTTCAACCCTTCTCATCAAAAGACGCTCCTGTCGAGGTGTTAACTTCCGTGGACGACCTGGACGTCTCTGTGAGATGGTTGCAGTTCCATCTTTCTTAAAATTTTGTACCACTTTTGCTACAGTATTCTGACTGATAAGTAAAGCTTTACTGACCTTCTTGTAGCCTTCACCTTTGTGGTGTAAAGAAATTATTTTCTTTGGGGAATTCTGAAGAGACAAGTTGAGCATCACTCTCCATCCAGCATCCAGTCACTAAAAGAGGTCATTGTTGAAGAACGGAAAAAGATTGATATTGCAAAATGTCACCCAACTTGTTCATTCCATGCCTAGAAGATTTGGTGCTGTCATTAAAAATCATGGAGGCCATACAAAGTACTAGATGTAGTAGTTTTTATTGTGGGGTGTACTCATTTTTGCACCACCCTAATTTGAGTAAAACTGAAAAAATGTGTAATCGAAGTTTATATTATTAACCTTACTTTCATGTTATAAGTTAAAAAGATGTTATATTAAACTTTGTCTTGTCAACATTTTGGAAATTGTTTGTTTTCATTGAGATATTGTTTAAAATATTACTTTTCAAAGGGGGTGTACTCATTTACACTGAGCACTGTATAATTTTGACCCTGTGTTGATTTCAGAAAACCCAAAGAAAATTAAAACTCGTGCACCAAATTCTAGTTTTTTTTAATTAAAGATGTATGCTGTACAATCATTCTGCCGAAGAAAAAGAACAGTTCAAAGAAATTACTGAAAGCCCAAATATTGCCATGACATTCATAATCCAAGATGACATTCACGTCACTGTATGTAAACATCTGACCACAACTGTAGCTTGTAACCATGGAGCCCTCCGTACCCATCCAGATGATCAATGAGAAATGATGCTACCTCCAGCGGGTTGGACTCATTCTTCCTTCTGTACAGCCCCATGTATTTTAAAATTGTTCTTAGAGTGCACATACTTCTTACAATGTCATCCACTGTGTTCAATAACAGCAGAATCTCACCATGTCTCAACTCGAGCATGAAATAGAACTTGATTAAATCATGTAAATGAGCCATATTCAAATATGAGTTCGAAGTTACCACATTTATAAAGTGAAACATTTTGTTTTAACAATAAAAATGATCACTTTATTACGTGAAACCAAATATTTCATGTTATAACATGAAAATATATTGTTATAACAAACTTTAATTCTGTTTAATATAATTTGAATATAAATTTTTAATACTTTAATACATAATACTGAATTTTTTTTCTTTTTTTCTGGTGTGGCAGCAATGCGCTTCTGTACATTTCTGTAAATTTTATTCTTTTTTTATTCCATTCTATTGTTAAAATAGGTTTATAATCTTATTTTGGGTTTATTGCAATCTTATAATAGGAAATACTAGATAAAAGTGACTAATATTCAAGATATTTTCACTTGCTAAAGTAGCGTTCTTTGCAGTGTGTAGTAAATGTTGCCATCTGCAGACTTAAAGCCAGTAAACCAGACACCCACCACCCACAGCGCCCTCTGGAGGAAGAACAGAAAAGTCGGCGCCATCCGCAACCAATTATTCTTAAAGTTAGTTCAAACACACACATACACACAGACAGTTCTGTATGTCGGTCTATCTATCTATCTATCTATCTATCTATCTATCTATCTATCTATCTATCTATCTATCTATCTATCTATCTGTGTTTTGCTTCCTTGAAACTAAACTATAAATTCTGGTTACAGGAGAATTCCTTTCAAAAGAAATTGAAGAAAAAGAAGCTGAAAGTTAAGATTAAAGTAATAAATGTGAAAAAAGGGAGCAAAAATAAAGAAGTAGATAAAGAGCAGATGGAAGAGGAAGCAGAAGGAAATGAGGCAGAACAGGATGGTAATACTCAGAAGGAAAAGGCCAGTAGTGCCCTGTTGACACACAGAAGTGGGAGGCTGGAACCCAAAGCAAAAGTGGAGACTTTGGGTCATCTAGAGTCCCAGGAATCCAAACCTTCTGAAGGTATTCTGCTCAATATTTAACAGTTATGCCATGAAATCGAGTCGTACATGAGCTGATGGCGCCAAGTCGGCTATAAGCCATGTATGACGAGATTGAGAGGAATAACATTATATCCACATTCACTGGAGTTTGAGAAACAGAGCATTTTTTTTTGTGCAAATTCGATAAATAAATAAAAACTTTATACAAAATGTCCGACAAAATAACATTTTAGAATGTAAACAAACCGGCGAAATGACAGTAGCAGTTTGTGAAAATTGCGATAATAATTCTTGAAAATAAAAAAGACACGTTCTAACCATCAAATACTTTTATTCCATATTTTGTTGCTTTTTTGTATTTTGGGGGGTTTTGTTTTTGAGTAGAGTTTTTATTTTGTCCTCAGTTGGTTCAGCAACGTGTGCTGCCATTTTGTTTTTTCTCTACTCATGGTATATGAGCTGATAGCCTGGTAGTAGAATAGCCAATCAGAGCACGCGATTGCTCATATCCAGTGAATGTGGATAGAAAAAAACAGTTAATGGGCTGACTTCACTTTGATACATTGCTACAGCAGGTAATGGACAAAACAAGAAAAAGAAAAAGGTGGTGAAAGGAAAGCGAAAGAACAGGATAAACACAGAAGAAATTCCTGTAAATTATAGACAACCTGCTGATCTCTCTGCCACTTTTGGTAAGTCTCCCTGAATTTTACTGTCTTGGATAAATGCACAATTCCAGCTAATCACAACTCATGTACTCCAAATTTATATATATATATATATATATATATATATATATATATATATATATATATATATATATATGAATGAATGAATGAGCACACTGGTTGCATGATTGTGTTCTTTCATAGTGAAACTGTACCATTATCAATCCTTGAATCATCTGCATGTGAAAACCCGAGAGCTATGGATTGCAACATTTGACACTGTTAAAAAGAGCTCTTCAGTAGTTTTCAAACAGCAGCAGCCCTGTTTGATAGCCCTTTTTCACAGCCTGTTCGAGGCAGGAATCTTACACCTGTATTGTGCCTCATGGTCTGTATAAAATGTCCGAATGTGGAACTGGGGGTCTGTGTTGTTCTGTCTCTGAGCCAGAACGATTGGTAGTAACAGAGCTGGAATCGACGTCTGTGTAAAAGGGACAGCCAGCACTGCAGAACAGGGGTTTGACGGTTTTGACATTCATTTCTGACATTCTTCTTTCCAAGACCAGCGCGATTTTCAAACTTCTCAGTCTATAGCATCTAAGGTCTGTGCGCTTTTCTACCTCAAATCACTGCCTGCTTCTCTTCACTTTCTCCTCCAACATATTTCTGATTGCACAGCTGATTGCTTGCATTTGAAGAGTAGTGTAAATGTGCACGGCCAACAAAAGCACCTCAACACTCAGTTGACGCTGTGATTGTTTTGAAAGCAATGCTGGTATGCTTGGGGTATTAGTGCGTTACATGTCACCCTAGATGCTGATGCACCCTAGATGCTTGTGTTATACATCACATCTCTGGTTGCGGAATGCCAGCACACTGTGTAAAAACACACACCAGCATGACTGCATTTGGTTTAGTGTAAACAACCAAAGCCAGAATATTAAGGAGTCTTCTTTACAGCAATATTGCAGAATATTTTTACATATCTGTGTAAGGGCTTATGTTGCCCGAGAATAAGGCTGCAGCATTCTAGCTGAATTTGGAGCTTTGTTTACAGATAAAATTTTCGTAGCTAACCTCAGAGCTCTCACCTGGGCTTGCTTTCTTGCCTCATCCCCACTGTATGCTTGTGGAGAAGTTCTTAGCAGTAGCTACCACTATTAGTGCTCATTTGAAGCTGTTATAATGATATAGTCTCATAGAGTTTAAAAAAAAAGCATAGTCATTGATATGATGTGTGTGATCATGTCACCAGCTGAAACAGTTGAATGCGGCTGTAAGTTAACTAGCAAATATTGTCTCATGGTCCACCACAGGAGATTTCATTAACTGAGTTCTGTTTACTTAACTAACATATATTAGCTGGAAGAAAAGAGAAATCCTGAAATGACTTGCCAACAGCCACAAAACAGAAGAATCGCTCTACCTATGTTGACTAATAAACTCCCTATGTCTGAGCCTTATATGACTGATTTTGTGTACATTCAACTGAAGTGCCAATGCTTAGTTTTACACTTTAAAGGTTTTATTTATTAAATTATTTGACATTATGTCTGAGTTTGTGTGCATTTGTTTGAAGGAGCATTTTAGCACATTTTGTTCTGTTACATTTTAATGTTCTACATATCTCATATGTGATGTGTAGCTTCTCATCTGTCTTAGACTTTTTTTTTTTACCTTTAAAATAATTTTCCATGAACGGATCAAAAATGTGCCATTGTTGCCATGCTAATGTTTTCTATGAAGAGACATTTTCTTTAACGTTTTTGGAGGGACTACCTCTAAATAATTACCAACATGGTGGCTCCTTAGTTAAAACTTTATCTGCTGTCTCCTGTATAGAGTGGATAAGTGCTTTTCTTATTTAAATAATTATAGGCTTATGCCAGTTTTGCTATGTCACAACAACTTGTTCGAAGCATAACACTAAATGGGGAAAAAAAAATTTCTATGCCATTTGGTGAAGTATGTGTTTGTTTTCTGAAATTAGAGGTGTCAAAGTATGTTGGTCAAAACTTGATTCTTACCTCATTTTTGGCTGTATGCCATAATTCAGTCAACATGACATGCAATGGGTTTTCCTAGACTGTCACACAAGTAAAGTACTTTCTTGGATGAGCAGCTCTGATCTAGAATCTCAATGACTCTAAATCATTTAATTTGCCTGTTTCCTGGTAGATCTTTACAGAAAAGCCATTTTGACCCTAAAAGCCCAACAGGATCAGAGTTTGGTGCCAGAACAGTGAGAGGACTGGAAATGCAATGGCAAATGACACAGATCAAAAACATTTCATGAAGGTATTGGACCACAAATCCACCATCTTTAGGCATGTTCACCAAGACATAGAGTTCCCCATAGGCATATTCATCTGGCTCATTGTTTTTTTTTAGTATCTATGAAACCCTGGATAATCTGCTTTTAACAGACTGGTGTCTGTCTTCTCCAAAAAATACTGAAAAAATATTTTTTTCAAGAACCAGTAATATAATTATTTGTTGTTCTTGCTGTTATGCACACTACTGAGCTATTTAAAACACTTTAAGTCAGTAATGTTCAAATGTAATTAAATTGTAATCTGAATGTATACTTTATCAATTTATTAAATGTATGTTCACTTTACATAATTTGTTGAAATAAATGACAACTATTCCTTTACAACATGTTTTGTAAAATCCTTTGACGTAAATGACTTCTAACCTGCGAAAACTACATGCTATTTCATTTTAACACTTTAATCATATCTGTGCCATGTAGATGTGACTAAAACAGTAACAACGCACTCCTGACTAACTGACAATGCACCTCCTGTACAGAAAAACTTGACAAAAAAAAATTCAGGCGGGGGAAACAAGGAGACATCTATATCTAGAACACATTACCTGTGTAACCTAAATAAATGTATTTGTCACGAGTGGTGAGCTGAGGTGAAGTGAGGACCCAAGAGCAGACTCAGAAAACAGGCAGTGTAAAGAGAAAACTTCTTTAAATGAAGTAGATGGCAGAAAGGCAAAAGTCGGTAGTCAAAAAACAGGCCAGGAGGTCGAAAACACAGAGGAGCAGGTATCAGGGACAAAAAACAAGGCAGAAAAATCTTCACCAAAACTGGTGAGCACAGGGACGAGGGAAATTCAGGCAGAGGTAGCAAAAGGCACAATCCAAAAGAACAGGCAGGCGAAAACAGGGACAAAAAACTGGACAGAAATACTTAAAAAAAAAAACAAGGAAAAATTCAGGCAGGGGGAAACAAGGAGACACAATACCAATGAACTGTAGTAAGGCGAGGAAAGTCTATAAGAGACTGTCTAGCAAATGGAGTAGCTCCAAACAGTTCTTAAAAAAAGTCCTGGTTGATGGGAGAGGAGTGGTAGCAGGTGTGGGAGTGCCGCTTCAGGAATGGGCCTTCAGCAAGGCAGGACTGAATTCCTGTCCTGGATCCGGCCTGGAAGTCCCACAATCTAAGGCATGGATGGACTGGACCGGACTGTGACAGTATTTATATTCAGTCACGTTCCTAATGCCTACAGAGGTCTTTCATTGACATCACAGGTTTTTGTTTATCATGCAACATCTGCCATATTGCCAAGCAAACAAAGAAACAGCTGCGACAGTTAATGAAAATTGAGATGACCATAGTCAGTACAATCTCTCTGAAATTATTACAAATTTATATTATACCAGCAGCTCGTGTTACATCCAAAAGCTGAAACATGCAGGCATCGTAGCTCCATATAATTTACCCTCAAATGTATTTATTTAATTCTTCCCACTGCCTCCCTCCCTCCGTGTGTGTGCGCACACGTGCATTTACTGTTTCGGGTAGGTGAAATGCAGAGGAGGAATTTCACTGTGCTTGAGCGTACATCTGACAAAAATAAAGGCTTCTTAATTTACCCACAAATGTATTTATTCCACTTGAAGTGTACGACTGTAATGCAGCTGTGACAAACCAGATGCTCGCAGATTAAGAATAAACTCAAGGTTTTAATAGACACAGTGAGAGAAGACAATGTACAATAACCAGGCCAGGTCAATACCGGGAAATCCAACAAAGTAATGAGGGCCAGACAAATCGACAAAAATTCTCAAAGAAAGCAGACCAGACATGTGAGGTGAATTGGGGCCCTCGATCGGACACGATATCTTCTGGGATACCAAATAGATGAAACACATGATTAAAAAGGGTTTCAGCTGTCTGAAAGGCAGTGGGTAGGCTAACGAAGGGAACAAATTTGACTCCACATGAGAACCTATCTATAATGGTCAGAATGACCGTGTAATTCTGTGAGGGGGGCAGGTCAGTGACAAAGTCTACCACTACATGTAACCATAGATGAGAAGGGACAGGCAAGGGCATGAGTTTACCAGCAGGGAGGGTTTTGGGTGTTTTGCATTTAGAACAGGTGGTGCAGGAGGAGACAAACCTATGGATATCGGATAACATATTCTTCCACCAATATCTGCCAGATAATAACTGGTGCGTACATGTCTCACCAGGATGGCCAAATGACAGAGGAATGGGCCCAGGTAATGAACATATCCCTGCATTGAGTGGGTACATATTTACTTCCTACAGGACAGGACTCTGGGTGACAGATAGTTCTTGGTTGATCTCTTCATCTATTTCCCATCTAATGGGGGTGACTAAAACGGATGGGGGTAGTACATTGACTGCCTCCAATGAGGCTTTGGGACTGGGATATCTAAGAGGCAGTGTGTCTGCTTTAGTATTACAGGAACTGGGGCGATAAGAGATGGAAAAATTGAACCGGGAAAAGAAGAGGGACCACCGGGCCTGACGAGGGTTGAGCTGACCATAAATATTCTAGGTTTTTATTATCTGTTAACATGAGGAAGGGATGCGTCACTCCCTCTAGCCAATGGCGCCACTCTTTGAAAGCTAATTTCATAGCCAGCAATTCTCCATCCCTGACACTGTAATTACATTCTGCAGGGGTCAGTTTGTGGGAGTAGAAGGTGATGGGATGTAGTTTACAGGAGTCACCTATGAGCTGGGACAGCACCACCCCAGTGCCTACCTCAGAGGCGTCCACCTCCACCATGAAAGGCTGAGTGGGATCAGGATGCTTCAGGATGGCGGCAGAGGTGAAAGCTACTTTGAAGGCTTTGAACGCCTTCTGCACCCGGGGATTCCACAAGAGTTTCTTGGTCTTTCCCTTCAAGAAGGTGGTAAGGGGAGCAGCGAGACTGTTGAAGTTATGAATGAATCAACGGTAGAAATTAGCAAACCCAAGAAATCATTGGAGCTCTTTTATGGCTGTAGGGACAGGCCAAGTTGTTACGGCTCTCACTTTCTCATTGTCCATAATGACACCTTCCGGACTGATGACATAACCTAAGAAGGAGGTAGAAGGGAGATGAAACTCACTTCTCTCCTTTAACGAACAACTGATTCTCAAGCAGATGTGTGAGGATGGCACAGACATGACGAATATGGTGTAGCTTTCCCTAGGTGTGGGTGGAGCACAGAGGACGGCAGGACAGAGATCAGGGTTGTAACTCGGTTTTATTGCCAACTTTTCAGTCTTAACCACTACGAGTTACTTTAGCAGACACACACACACACACTCCGTGTCTGGTTCCAGGGAGAGCTCCCTCTCTGCTCTCGCTCTCCCTCCTCATATACGACGCAGTCACTGGGAAGACACACAAACAGGTTAATTGCTCTCAGGTGAAGTGATTCTGCCACTTACCTTCCCTGACTCCGCCCTCCTGTCACAGACCGGTGCTTGACCACGCCCCCGCTGCCACATACCCCCACCGCCCGACTCAGGCCGGGCAGCCGTCCGGCCCGCAGCCGACTCCCCCCCCCCCCCCCCCCCCCTTGACGGGAGAGGAAGTCCGCCACGACCATCTGCGCCCCCGGCCTGTGGACCACCTTGAAATTAAAGGGTTGGAGCGCCAGATACCAACGGGTGATCCGCGCGTTGGCATCTTTCATGCGGTGGAGCCACTGGAGGGGCGCGTGGTCCGAACAGAGGGTGAAAGAGCGCCCCAGCAGGTAGTACCGGAGGGCGAGGACCGCCCATTTGATCGCCAGGCACTCCTTTTCAATCGTGCTGTAGCGCCCCTCACGCACTGACAGCTTCCGGCTGATGTATAGGACTGGGCGATCCTCCCCCTCCACCTGCTGGGACAAAACGGCCCCCAGCCCTCTGTCCGACGCATCCGTCTGTAACATAAAAGGGAGACAGAAGTCAGGGGAGTGTAAAAGTGGCCCCCCACACAGTGCAGCCTTTACCTCCGAGAAAGCCCGCTGGCACTGCTCCGTCCACTGGACCGGATCTGGCGCCCCCTTTTTAGTGAGGTCAGTCAGCGGGCTGGTGACGTCCGAATAATTAGGTATAAACCTACGATAGTAGCCAGCCAGCCCCAGGAACTGTCTCACCCCCTTTTTGGTCTTGGGCCTCGGGCAGGCCACAATCGCTGCTGTCTTATTAATTTGGGGACGCACCTGCCCGTTGCCCAAGTGGAAGCCCAGATACCGTACTTCCACCCGCCCAATCGCACACTTCTTTGGGTTGGCAGTGAGTCCCGCCCGTCTCAGCGACCTAAGGACGGCCCTCAGGTGTTGCAGGTGCCGCTGCCAGTCGTTACTATAAACGATAATGTCGTCCAGGTAGGCGGCCGCATAGGTGGCGTGGGGCCGGAGGACCCGGTCCATCAGCCGCTGAAACGTAGCGAGCGCCCCAAACAGCCCAAACGGAAGTGTGACGAACTGGTGTAAGCCGAACGGTGTGGAAAAGGCTGTTTTCTCCCGGGATAATGGAGTCAAGGGGATCTGCCAATATCCCTTCGTTAAATCCAGTGTCGAGTAGAAGCGAGCCGTGCCTAGTCGATCGAGCAGCTCATCAATACGAGGCATTGGGTATGCGTCGAATTTAGACACCGCGTTGACTTTTCTATAGTCCACACAGAACCGGACCGAGCCGTCGGCCTTGGGAACCAAGACCACCGGGCTGCTCCAGTCGCTGTGGGACTCCTCGACGATGCCCATTTCGAGCATGGCCTGAAGTTCTTCCCGAACCACCTTTTTTTTGTGTTCGGGTAGTCTATAAGGGCGGCTACGCACTACCACCCCCGGGGGTGTCTCTATGTGGTGTTCTATGAGGTTAGTGCGACTGGGCAGGGGCGAGAACACATCCGAAAACTCGGCCTGCAACTGGGCGACCTCCATGAGTTGGGTCGGGGAGAGGTGGTCTCCACAGGGGACCGGAGAGGTACGTGATGCCAAATTCCCTTTTTGAACCTCCGGCCCCAGCTCCGCCTTCTCCGGAACTACCGACACCAATGCCACGGGGACCTCCTCGTTCCAGAGTTTGAGCAGATTGAGGTGGTAAATCTGTAGCGCCCCACCCCTGTCTGTTCGCCTCACCTCATAGTCGACGTCCCCGACTCGCCGTGTGACCTCAAAGGGTCCTTGCCACTTGGCGATTAATTTGGAGCTCGACGTGGGCAAGAGTACGAGTACTTTATCTCCCGGTGTGAACTCTCTAAGGCGCGTACCCTTGTTGTACAGGCGGGCTTGCCGTTCCTGGGCCTGCCGCAAATTCTCCTGAGTTAGGTGGGTGAGCGTGTGGAGTTTTGCGCGCAGGTCCATAACATACTGAATTTCATTCTTACTTTGTGAAGGTCCCTCCTCCCAATTTTCCCGCAGCACGTCCAGGATGCCGCGCGGCTTACGCCCATATAATAATTCGAACGGGGAGAACCCCGTGGAGGCTTGAGGGACCTCTCGCACTGAGAACAGCAAAGGTTCGAGCCACTTATCCCAATTACGTGCGTCCTCACTTACGAATTTCTTAATGATATTTTTGAGGGTGCGGTTGAACCGTTCTACTAAACCGTCCGTTTGTGGGTGATATACACTGGTGCGGATCGGCTTAATCCCCAATAACCCATACAGTTCGCGTAGTGTTCGTGACATAAACGTAGTGCCTTGATCAGTCAGAATCTCTTTCGGGATTCCAACTCGGGAGATGACGCGGAAGAGTGCCTCTGCAATACTGCGTGCTGAGATATTGCGCAGAGGCACTGCTTCCGGGTATCGCGTTGCATAGTCCACTAGAACTAATATAAAGCGGTACCCTCGTGCTGACCGATCTAATGGCCCGACGAGATCCATCCCAATTCTTTCAAACGGGGTCTCGATTAACGGTAGAGGGCGCAATGGCGCTTTTGGAATGGCCGCTGGATTTACTAACTGGCATTCGCGGCATGCCGTACACCACCTACGGACATCGCCGCGAATCCCCGGCCAAAAGAATCGGGCCATTATTCGGGCTAGTGTTTTATCCTGCCCTAAGTGTCCAGCCATGGGATTAAAGTGAGCCGCCTGGAATACCAATTCCCGGCGGCTCTTTGGAATCAAAAGCTGCGTGACTCGCTCTTTAGTTTGAGTGTCCTGCGTCACTCGGTATAACCTATCCTTCATAATCGCGAAGTAGGGGAAGGACGGGGTGGCGTTCGGCTGGAGCGTTTGACCATCGATTACTCTCACTTGGTCAAACGCATGCCGCAGAGTCTCGTCTCGCGACTGCTCTAGTGGGAAATCCGCGAGGGATTCCCCAATAGAGAGAGGAGGAGCCGGCGGCTCCTCACCCTGACGCGGAGATGACATAGACGGCTCTGCGACAGCTGCTCCCGCCAAAACGACACCGGGACCTCCCCCTGTCAACTGGCAGGACCCACTCTCGACTAGGCGCGTCATTAAACCCCGAAATCCCGGCCAATCAGTCCCCAAAATTAGAGAGTGGGTAAGGTGAGGATTAACCGCCGCCTTCACTATAAATTTTTCCCCTCTGAAAATAATGTGGACCGACACCAAAGGGTAGCGGTGAACATCCCCGTGCACACATAACACCTTCACCCCCTGTGCTCCCCCCAATGCCTCGTTTTGAACCAGGCTTTGGCGAATTGAGGTCTGATTACAACCAGAATCCACCAACGCCTGATATGTAGCCCCTTGGATACTCACCGGTATGCGATACGCTCCAGCCCGATCGAGGGCGGCCTCTGGCGCGTCGGGGATCCGAACCACCGCGCCCACTTCCATTGCTGTGCACTGCTGTTGAAGGTGGTCCGGTTCCCCGCAGCGCCAGCAAACCGGCCCGGGCTTCCCCTCTGCACCGGTGATCTGGGGCTCACTCACCTGAGGTGGGGGAGAGACAGACACAGAAGGGAGAAACGGGAGGGCACCGCGGGTGCGGCGGGCCGGCAGGGGTGGCGCCGGCCCCCGCCTCCGCGGTGGGGGAATGGGGCGAGGACGGGACACAGGAGGAGGGGGGAGAGAGAGAGAGAAGAGGAGAGAAGAGATGTCGACATCTGCTGTCCTGCCGCCGAGACAGCCGCCAGATGATCCTCCGCCAGCTCGACTGCCTGATCCAGCGACGCCGGGCGGTGGCACTGGACCCACTCCGCGGCTCCTGCTGGTAAGCGGGCGATGAACTGTTCCAGTACCACCTGATCGACGATTCCCTCGGCGTCGCGATCTTCGGCCCTCAGCCACCGCCAGCAGGCGTCCCGGAGCTGCTGGCCGAACGCGAACGGGCTGCCGACTTCCTCCATCCGCAGCGCGCGGAAGCGCTGGCGCTGCTGCTCCGGCGTGCGCCCCACGCGCTGAAGGACAGCCTGGCGAAGGTCGGCGTAGGCCAGCCAGCGATCGGCGGGGAGCTGTAGTGCAGCCAGCTGCGCCTCTCCCGTCAGGAGGGGGAGGAGGCGCGCCGCGCGCTGCTCCATCGGCCACCCCGAGGCTTCAGCGACCTGCTCGAACAACGTGAAGAAAGCCTCGGGGTCATCCTGCGGGCCCATCTTAGTTAAGGTGAGGGGAGACGGGCCCGCGGCCGGAGCGCTGGTGGGCCCCGCCGACGCGAGGAGACGCCGGAACGCCTTGCGATCTTCTTGCTGGGCCAGCACCAGGGCATCGAAGCGCCGCTCTTGTTCCTTTCGGAGTGTGACGAGCGCCTGGTGCTGGCTTTGCTGAGCCGTGGCGAGGGCGTGGACCAGGTCGGTGAACGGGGAGGATTCCATGGGGCTGCTGGGTTGGTGCTCCATATCCCGGGTTTCGGCACCACTGTAGCTTTCCCTAGGTGTGGGTGGAGCACAGAGGACGGCAGGACAGAGATCAGGGTTGTAACTCGGTTTTATTGCCAACTTTTCAGTCTTAACCACTACGAGTTACTTTAGCAGACACACACACACACACTCCGTGTCTGGTTCCAGGGAGAGCTCCCTCTCTGCTCTCGCTCTCCCTCCTCATATAGGGCGCAGTCACTGGGAAGACACACAAACAGGTTAATTGCTCTCAGGTGAAGTGATTCTGCCACTTACCTTCCCTGACTCCGCCCTCCTGTCATAGACCGGTGCTTGACCACGCCCCCGCTGCCACATATGGGTTTCAAGATTCGGGAAGTAGATCAAAATATCGTTGATGCATGCAGTAACCAGAGGTGGAAAAACTGGATTGACAAAGTAAAAGTCCTGCTTAGGTTTTCCTTCTGCCTGTGCTCTCAACACAGGTGATTTCACCAATTAGCTCATCAACCTGGCTTAGGGGATGTGGTAATTAGGATCAGCTGATTCATTGAATTGGCTGGAGCAAAAATGTGGCAGGGTTTTTACTTTCTGCACCCGGGTTTTTCCACCTCTGGCAGTAACATATTTGCCAAGCATGTCCCGGAGTAAGTCATTAACGAAAGCCTGAAATATGGATGGGCATTGTGCAACCCAAAGGGCATTACCAAATACTCGTAGTGCCCCTTAGTGGCGAGAAATGCTGTTTTCCATTTGTCACCTTCCTTGATATGGACTATTTATTGATCTCAATTTTTTTTTTCCATTTCATTTTTCTAGGTTGAAAGCGCTTCTTAAATCAAGTTTTGTAAAGATATGTGCTCCACGAAGTTGTTCTAGCGCTACGGGAACTAAGGGCAACGGGTAGGAATACGGTTTCATGACTTGGTTTAACCCATGATAGTCAATGCAGGGCCTAAGTCGCCCGTCTTTCTTGTTGACAAAAAAGAACCCTGCAGTGGCAGGGGAAGTAGAAGGACGGATGAAACCTTGTTGTAAGGCCTCCTGAATATACTCTTCCATAGCTCTCTCCTCTGCCTGAGTAAGTGGGTAAACCCTAGATTTAGGTGGGACCACACCATCTAGTAACTCAATAGAACAGTCATATTCTCTATGAGGGGGAAGTTTGGTCGCATTCTTTTTACTAGCAAAACACTTCTAGCAAAATCACTGTATTCGGGGGGCATGGAAACTATGACATTGTCATTGGGGCTTTCTATATTGGTAGACGACACCAGAGCTGTGGGAAGCGTGAGACAATGATCATAACAGTAACTGGACCACGAGAGTATTTCCTTGTCAGACCAGGATATGATGGGGTTATGTTTTCTGAGCCAAGATAAACCTAGAATAATTGCATACTCAAGCGTTTAGGCCAAAAAAATGAATCTTTTCAGAATGCAAAGCACTGACAGTCATATTAATGGGTTTCGTGACCCAGGTAACAAGTCCCTCTCCAACTGGATCCCCATCAACAGCCATCAGTCTCAGTGGTGACTCCAGTGGCTCCACGGGAATCTGGAGTTGCTCCACCAGCTCGGCGTGGATAAAATCCCCCTCAGCTCTGGAATCAATTAGTGCTGAAAACACACAGATTGAGGGCAGTTAACTGTCACAGGCAGGAGGAAGGACTTGGAGACCAACCCCTTAGTGCGTGCACTCACCACATTAGTGCGTGGAGCAGGCTCCACACGCTTTCCTGGGGTCGGTGCCAAAGTTCTGCGTCGGCGGATTTGACAGTCACTTAGGAGGTGACCCGCAGCTCCGCAATAAAGACAGTCCTTCATGGAGATGTCATTGCCTCTCCTCTGCAGACAAATGGAAGGAGTCACACTGCATGGGCTCAGGGGTTTCTGGCTCCTTAGGAGTCCGGGTCAGTGGTGGAGACAGGCGACGAGGAGCCAGTGCAGCAGCTGGAGCCATAGGGGATCTACGCAGACCTCTCCCATGCTTCAGTTGGTCCAGGCGAATGGCGAGGGAAATCTGCCTCTCTCGGGAAAGACCGTCATCCTTGCATGCCATCTCCACTAGTATGCCAGGGTTCAAACCTTTGCGAAATGTTACCAGTAATGCCAGCTTATTCCAACCACTCCTAGCCGCAAAAGTGCGAAATTCCAAGGCGTAGTCCGACACTGAGCAATTACCATGATGTAAATGGGTGAGTAACTCCCCTTGAGAGCGACCCTCATTGGTGTGATTGAAAACAGCTTTGAATTCTTTAATGAAATTGTCATAAATGTCAAACTGGACAATGGGCCAAACTGCAGTAACCCGATCTAAGGCCTTGCCCATAAGGTGAGAAATCACAAAAGAAATGCGAGCCTTGTCTGAGCTCTGGGGGGAATTCGAAAAAATATAGAACATTGCAACAAAAACCCCTTACACTGATTAAGTGAGCCATCAAATTTATCCGGCTTGCTGACAACAAATGAACAGGTACCTACCGTGGGGGGAGCAGCCTGGTTAGTGACCCTAAGCATGCTGGGGAGGCTGAGTCATTGGAGTTGGGTCGTGATTTTTCATGCTTTAACTGTTTTTGCTGCTCACCCTGCTGCTGAGTAAGATTCTAGATGGACTGGTTCACGGAGTTGAAACGCTGGTGATGTTGTCCAAGCATCTGTCCTTGACTGCTAAGTGCCACCTGTAGCTTCGTGTAATCCGCCATCTGCATGTCAGCACAGTATTCTGTAACACGGCTGTGACAAACCAGATGCTCGTGGATTAAGAATAAACTCAAGGTTTTAATAGACACAGTGAGAGAAGACAATGTACAATAACCAGGCCAGGTCAATACCGGGAAATCTAACAAAGTAATGAGGGCTAGACAAATTGTGGTCATGAAATGGGCAATAGTCCAAGAACCGGAAATCAGGAAAACGCAGGCAAGATAAACACAAGGGCTAGGCAAATTGGAGTTGAGAAACAGGTGAAGATCGAGAAACTGGGAAGCGAGAGAAACAAGCAGATAAACAAGGGCTAGGCAAAACAGGAAGAAACCGGAAGGCAAAAAGGGTCATACACGGAAACACAATCAGAAATAAACACTCAGTAGGCTCATGGAAATGTGGAGGCAATAGTGTGCAATGAACAAAACAAACAGAGGAGTATAAATACAGACATACAAAAAGGTACAGGTGATAACAATTAGAACTTAGGGGAGCCACTCCTAGGAAGTGGCTCCGGGTTGGCTGATGGAGTGCACATGGTAGTGTCAGGTGTGAGTGGGATTGTGGGAAGTGGAGTTCAGAGTGTTAGGTGAGCCCGGGAGCGTGACCATGACAAACCAGTTACTGGATTTGAGACACTACATCAACCTGAACAATTTAGTATTTGGGACTTCTAAATACACCGGAGATGCTAAAGGCATCCAAAAGTACAGATACCCATCAATATTTTAAGGCAGGTTTTGTACATGGCGGAATCTCATCTCATCTCTCATTATCTCTAGCCGCTTTATCCTGTCCTACAGGGTCGCAGGCAAGCTGGAGCCTATCCCAGCTGACTACGGGCGAAAGGCGGGGTACACCCTAGACAAGTCGCCAGGTCATCACAGGGCTGACACAGACACAGACAACCACTCACATTCACGCCTACGGTCAATTTAGAGTCACCAATTAACCTAACTTGCATGTCTTTGGACTGTGGGGGAAACCGGAGCACCCGGAGGAAACCCACACGGACATGGGGAGAACATGCAAACTCTGCACAGAAAGGCCCTCGCCAGCCACGGGGCTCGAACCCAGACCTTCTTGCTGTGAGGTGACAGCGCTAACCACTACACCACCGTGTACATGGCAGAATGTTATAGAAAATTCCTGGTAAAGGAAAAATACCTTATTATGACAAAAATAAACTCAAACATGGACTTCTACTAGTATCAAACAAGCCAGAGCCTAGAGCTAGCATATTTTATGGGGTCTACATTATCAGTATGTAACAAACATGCCAAGCATTAGTCTAGCCAAGCATTAAGTCTAATAAAATATATCGTGTCCAAAGCCCACATCCAGAGATGCATTTTTACGTTACACAGAGCTTTCATACTAACCTGATATAAAATATTCTCCACACACATGGGAATACTGTGTTGGCATCCAGTCTTCCCATTTAACTTCAGCTCGCCATTTTTCTTGTCTCTTATCCAGTAGTAAGGGATTTGGGATTGAGCTACTGTATTTTGCTTTGATGCCAATAATTCTACAGTTGGTAGTATTATTTGTCATGTTTACAGAAGTGTTATCAGAACCAAGCATCATAATGCGTTATTTATACAAAGAACTAGAGACCAGAGGTTTAAGCTGTGACACGTGGAAAGTGAGGTGAATACATCGCATGGTAAATGGTAATGCCAGTCTGACGGAACATGGATTGATTACCTTGCTGATGAGGAAGGGTCCTAGGTATCTGGGGGCCAGCTTGCGGGAGACGGTTCTGAGTGGCAGATGGCGCGGGGAGAGCATGACTCGCTGCTCCACCCAGTAGGTGGTTGCCTTAGTTTGTCGACCTGCCTCTTGGATGGTAGGGCGGCACAAATTAGTCTTCTCCAGGCCAATGCCCACATCCTCCTGCAGTGGCGTATGAAGGTCTGGGTTGAGGGTAAGGCAACCTCCTCTTGGTTGGGGAAGAGTGGTGGTTGGTAATCTAGGGAGCACTGGAAGGGCGAGAGACCTGTGGCAGATGAAGGGAGAGTGTTGTGAGTGTACTCGACCCAAGGAAGACATCCAGGAGTTCGTGGCAGCCTGTGACACGTGCCCAGAACAAGAACCGGCAACCCTGGATGCCATGCACCTGAGTGCCACCTCCAAATCTTGATTTGCCCGTTCGGCCTGGCTGTTGGTTTGAGGATGGAACCCTGAGGAGAGACTACAGGAGGCCCCAATGAGTTTGCAGAAGGCCCTCCAGAACTGTGCAGTGAACTGAGGACCCCAGTCGGAGACGATATCAGTGGGGAGTCCATGTAGGCGGAAAATGTGAAAGATAAGTAATTTGGCAGTTTCTTTAGCTTGGACAGAGAGATGAAATGGACTGTCTTGGAGAAACAGTCAATAACTGAGGATGCATGTGTTGCCACCTGAGTTGTGGAGTCCTGTGATGAAGTCCAGGGCAATGTGAGACCAGGATCGATGAGGAATCGGGAGGGGTCTTAGCAGGCTGGCAGGTTGTCTTGTTCTGGGCATGTGTCACAGGGTGCCACGAACTCCTGGACGTCTTCCTTGATGGATGGCCACCAGAAGTGCTGTTGGATGAGTGCCAGGGTTCAAGCAACTCTTGGGTGACAAGCCAACTTGGAGCCATGACCCCACTGGGTTGACCTGGGTTCATACAGAACAGGGAACAAACAGATGGTTAGGTGGTATGTTGCTTGAATTACCTTTTCCGGGGTCCTGCTCCAGGGCCTTCTGCACCAATGTCTCTACCTCAAGTAGGGCGGCCCCCACCAGACAGCGTGGAGGGAGGATTGTTTCAGGTGTACTAGACTCCTCCTGGCAGGCAGAGAATATCCTGGACAGGGCATCGGGTTTGCTGTTCTTGGAGCCTGGGTGGTAGGAGAACAAGAATCGGAACCGGGAGAAGAAGAGAGACCATCGGGCTTGTTGTGAGTTAAGGCGTTTGGCAGACTTGAGGTATTCTAGGTTTTTGTGTCAGACAAGGAAGGGGAGATCCGACCCCTCGAGCCAGTGCCTCCACTCCTCCAGGGCTAGCTTGACGGCCAACAGCTCTCTGTCACCGATGTTGTAATTTCGTTCAGCAGGGGACAGCCAGCGAGAGAAGGAGCAGGGGTGGACCTTGTTATCGTTGGCCCTCTGGGAGAGAATGGCTCTGACCCCAGACTCTGAAGCGTCGATCTCCATGATGAACTGTTTGGTTGGATCGGGTATGGTGAGAATGATAAACCCCAGAAATGAGAGCACTCTGGTGGAATTTGCTCTTTTCTGCCTTGACAAACAGCTTATTTTCTAGCAGGCACTGGAGGACCTGCTGGATGTGGCCCTGATGTTCCTCCAGGGAGCAAGAGAAGATCAGGATGTCATCCAGGTACATGAAAACGAAGATGTTAAGAAAGTCCCTTAGGATGTCGTTGACGAGTGCCTGGAAGACACTGGAAGGCATTGGTCAGGCTGAAAGGGACCACGAGGTACTCGTAGTGGCCAGTGGTGGTGTTAAAGATTGTCTTCCATTCGTCCCCCTCCCTGATCCTGACGAGATGGTAGGTATTGCGCAAGTCCAACTTGGTAAATATTTTGGCTCCCTGGAGTAGTTCAAAGGCCGCGATCATGAGCGGTAGTGGGCAGCGGTTCTTGACCGTGATGGCGTTGAGACCTCGATAGTCAATGTAGGGGTGGAGTGACTTGTCCTTCTCCATGAAGAAGAATCCTGCCCCTGCTGGGGAGGAGGAAGGGCGGATGATCCCAGCTGCCAGAGACTCGGAGATGTACTTCTCCATAGCTTGTCTTTCGATGGGAGAGAGTAGAGTCACCCTTTGGGTGGCGCCGTCCCGGGCAGGAGGTCAATTCCGCAGTCATAGGGTCTGTGAGGAGGGAGGGACACTGCTTGGGTCTTGCTGAAGATGAGTCTCAAGTCCAGGTATTCTAGAGGCATGTGAGAGGTCGGGAAACTCGCTGGCTGAAGGCTGCAGTGGTTTGGCGGGAGGCAGAGCAGAGTTCAGGCAGGAAGCTAGGCAGGAATGGCTCCAGCCTAGGATGGTGTTATCGGCCCAGTTTAGGTGGAGGTTGTGCTGCATTAACCAGGGTAATCCTAGGATGATGGGTACGTGGGGGTTGTTCATGACATGGAGTTGGATAGTTTCAGAGTGGTTGCTGGAAATCCTCAGGGTGAGCAGGATGGTAAGGTGGGTGATTGTGGTCAAGCCAGTGCCATTGATTGTCAGGACTGTGAGAGGGACGTCGAGGGTGAGCAGTGGGATTCCCAGACATGGTGGCGGAGCAGATCAGGTTCCTATCCACCCTTGAGTTGACGAGGGCCTGGAGATGGTGATGCTGGTTGTCATGGATGATGATGACAGGGAGTAATGGTCAATCAGCGGGGGGCTGGTTCCGAGCATTGCCCACCAGGGCCCCTTGATTCGCTGGTGGTCTCGTTGGCTTTAGCAGGCAGGCTCGGCAGATGTGTCCTCACTGACCGCAGTAGAAACAGGTCCCTGTGTTCCACCGGCACTGTTGTTCCACCTCTGACACCCGTACCTGGTCTACCTGTATGGGTTTGACAGATGAGGCAGGAGGTGGAGAGGAGGTGAAGCTGGGGCGGGTCTTCACTCTCCTCCGTTGCTGGAACCAGGCATCAATATGGTTGGCAAGGTGCATGAGACTGGAGAGGTCCAACAGTAGTTCCCACGATACTAGTTCATTCTTAATGGCGTTGGACAGGCCATGCAGGAACGCATCAACCTGGGTGCTCTTGTTCCAACCACACAATTCTGCCAATGTCCGGAACTCAATGGCATAGTCCAAGGTAGACCGGGACCCCTACCGCAGCTCCATAAGTTCCCTAGCCACTTCCCGGCCAGACAGAAAGCAGTCGAAAGTTCGCCCCATCTCAGAGAAATCTTTGCTCCCTGTTGCTCCAGTTTCATCGGCGTCCCAGACTGCTGTTCCCCACTCCCTGGCCTTGCCGGTGAGGAGCGTGATGATGTATGCTACCTGGGAGCATTCTGTGGGGAAGGTCAGAGGTTGCAGCTCCATGATCAATGAGCATTTGAGATAGGAAGAATCTACAAGTACCTGGTTCTCCATTGTAGGGCTGAGGCACTAGGAGTCTCAGTTCGTGGAGAAAGGCAGTGGCAGGAGCTGAAGTTGGAGACAGTTGGGCAGGGGTAGGCATGGCTTGATAGCACTGCATCTGTGTGGTGAGGAGTTCGAGTGAGTTGGACAGGGTGATGAGGTTCTGGGTGATCTGCTGGAGGTCTTGTTGATGGGTCCCGAGGAGAGTCCCTTGCTGCTGGATGGCTGTTTTCAGACGGGTGAGTTCTGCTGGATCCATGTTTGGCCAGAACGTACTGTTAGGGGTGGTGGAGGTGTGGGGAGATAGGATCCAAAATCAGAACACAGACAGTTATCCAATAAATAAGGTGATTTAATCCAGGGGAAAAGGGCATGGCAACAATGTAAACAAACAAGACAAAAAAACAAATGGCAAAAATAGTCCAGGAAAAAAAAGAGACAAAAAACTTGACAAAAACACGAGACGGGTAAGGGCAAAAATGCTAGTGCAAAAAACCATGAACAAGAACAAACGCTAGTGCAAAAAATCATGAACAAGAACAAACGCTAGTGCAAAAAACCAAGAACCAGAAAAACAGCTAGAGAAAAACCCATGAGCCGCAAAAAAGCACAGAAACGGCTAGAGTAGCAAACGAGATGTTCTGGTGAAGTCAGAGTCTGAGAATGGTGTATTTATAGGCAGCAGTGAAAACCAGGAAGTGAATACAGGTGCGGTGGAATTCCCGTCCCGGATCCAGATCGGCGCTGGCATGAGAGATCCGTAATCTCTGGAGTGGATGTCCGGGTCTGAGCATGACACACAAGCTGTCATAAACTGCTTGTTCCCACGCCCTCTCTTGCCACATTTTGTATTGCATGGTATTATTTATTTATTGGGCTGGACAGCTGCCCAACTTTGATTATCCCCATTCTCAATGTTCTGTTGCCTCAGTTGTATATTTGGGCATTTGTTTTCTTGATAAAAATCAAAACTAATGTGTGGAACATATCCAGTGTTGACTGAACTAACAGTCACTGTACACCACTTCTGATGCTTACATCATGCTTCAAGTCAAAACAGATCCGTCTTTGTATGCTACACATTTAGCAGTAAAATGTGTTCCATGTGGTTGCTTTTGCAGCATATCACTTTTATAGCTAGACTTTTATAGCATATAACTTTTTATAGCAAAATTCTAGAATTTGTTTAACTCTCTATACCTAAGCAACACTGAACTGTTCTTGCATGAAGGCTAGCCCATATGGTCCAGTCCCATAGAAGAGCTACTGTAGCACAGGCTGCTGGAAAAGTTAATGCTGTCTAAAACAGAAAGGTGTCAGCATTAACTTTTTCAGCAGTTTGTGCTACAGTTGCTCTTCTGTGGGATTGGACCATATGAGTTAGCCTTCTTGTTCCACGCGAATCAATGAACCTTTGACACCCATGACCCTGTCGCCAGTTCACTGGTTGTCCTTCCTTGGACCACTTTTGGTAGGTACTAACCACTGCATACCAGGAAGACCCCACAAGTTGTGCCATTTTGGAGATGCTCAGACCCAGTCATCTAGCCATCACAATTTGGCACTTATCAAAGTTGCTCAGATCCTTACGCTTGCCCATTTTAGCTGCTTCCAACACATCAACTTAAAGAACTGACTGGTCTCTTGCTGCCTATTATAGCGGAGCTCCATACTTAAGAAAATATGGTAACCCATCGAGTTGATTTTTCATGGACACACAGGGATCCCAGCCGTGTTATGTACGTACGTCCCCGCCCCTCGCGATTCTGATTGACTGTTTGATTTTGGCGGGAACTAGAAGCGCGAGCGTGCCTATTGAGGTATTTCACTCACGTGACCAAGTCATGTGACGCTGCCATTTTGGACGTCACGGCTCGAATCAGTTTGAATGCGAGGAAGGCGACAAACGAAAAACATAAAAGAAAAAGGAGCGAGATGCAGAAAACACCTTCACTATCCAGCAACATAGGGCATTTACAGGGCGAGCAGAGGGAGAGGTATTTGCAAAAATTGAGGTTAGCAGGCTTGGAGAACGACGTTTACCTGCTTCCACCAGGATTGTTCACTGACAGCTAAGATTTGTTCACATTTTCATTTACTTTCGGTCCTCAGGATAAACAAAATGTTATTAAATGTCATTGAAATAACTTCTTAGTCTGTTGAGACATGGCCCGTTATAAGTTTTTCCTTTACTGTATTTACTAGTTTACTGAGCGCGCTCCGGGGCAGGCTGGCCGGCTGGCTAGCGCTCCGGGGCCGGCTGGCTAGCGCTCCGGGGCCGGCTGGCTAGCGCGCGCTCCGGAGCCGGCTGGCTAGCTAGCGCTCCGGAGCCGGCTGGCTGGCTAGCGCTCCGGAGCCGGCTAGCGCTCCGAGGCCGGCTGGCTGGCTGGCTGGCTAGCTAGCGCTCCGGGGCGGGCTGGCTGGCTGGCTAGCTAGCGCTCCGGGGCGGGCTGGCTGGCTGGCTAGCTAGCGCTCCGGGGCGGGCTGGCTGGCTGGCTAGCTAGCGCTCCGGGGCGGGCTGGCTAGCGCTCCGGGGCGGGCTGGCTAGCGCTCCGGGTCCGGCTGGCTAGCGCTCCGGGGCCGGCTGGCTAGCGCTCCGGGGCCGGCCGGCTGGCTGGCTGGCGCTCCGGGGCCGGCCGGCTGGCTGGCTGGCACTCCGGGGCCGGCCGGCTGGCTGGCTGGCGCTCCGGGGCCGGCTGGCTGGCTGGCTGGCGCTCCGGGGCCGGCTGGCTGGCTGGCTGGCGCTCCGGGGCCGGCTGGCTCAGTAAACTAGTAAATCCAGTAAAGGAAAAACTTGAGACTGAAAGGTTTTAACAGTCATCCAAATGACTGAACGTAAACATTGCTACAGTAACATACCAGCTACTGTTGTTGACATTAGCTAGCTTGCCGTCCAAAATGGCAGACACCGGGGCGTCACGTGACCCTGTGACGTCAGGTGAAATACCTCAATACATAACTTATTTTTATCTACAGATAATTTCATATTTATCGGGTTTTTCCACCGAGAACAACTCAAACAGCGCAACAAAATAATAATAATTTTTACAAACTTTAATACAAACTTTAAAAAGATGTCAGAACAAGTTAACCAAGGAGAGAAAGATGAAATCAAAACCGGGAAGAGAAAGAGAGTTTTGACAGAGGAAGAAAAGGAAAGAAGACGTGAAAGAGCAAGAGAAAGGTGAAGAAATCTTTCACAAGAAAAGCGACAAGCTGAAAGAGAAAGAAAACGTGTAAAAATGAATTAACAGAAATGATGAGTTGTAGGAATTTTAATTCTAAATAGTGATGTTGATTTTGAAATCACTGCAAAATCCTTCGGGATCTGACAAGTTGACCTGAATCCAGTCAGTGTTTTCATGAATCGTGTATCTTTTGTTTTCAAAACATTTTGCTATAAATCCCTAAAGCACACTGTAGTTTATAGTAATAAAAAGAATATCATACATGTGAGTTTGGAGACATTTATCTTCTCGTGTTGAAATTGAAACACATCAAAGTACATCATCTGTTGCATGTTTGTTTTCATTTGAATGGAAGCTCCGCTATTAAGTAGTACCTAATTTTATATTATCCCACCCCTTGACAAGTGTCGCTGTAATGAGATTATCAGTGTTATTCACTTCACCTGTCAGTGTTTGTAATGTTGGCTGATCGGTGTATATCTCGATATCGCCCTCTAGTCAGGATTCAGTGAGGCCGAAATGGCGTGCTGCCATGTTTCAGTTTGACTAGCTCCTCCCACTTAGCATCTTCGTGCGGACACCACGGATGTTAGACCGAACTGGACTTTTGGTAGTTTTGACCGAATATGGCCTCGCCGAGGACAGTAACCATCGTCGCTCTTTCTTTTGCACTCGGCCTCTTTTTCGTTTTCATGGGAACGATTAAACTTACACCACGATTAAGCAAAGATGCTTACAGTGAAATGGTGAGTGAGCTTCTGATGAAATGCAGCACCTGGACCACAAATCATGCGCCTCTAATTGCGTCTTTCTCTGGTCCTTTTTATGTTCGTTTTGTTTTAAAACATCATTGCATTACATCATATGGGTGTCATGGTTGGTGATTTAGATAATGATTTTTCATTCATTTTTATTACTGTTCCATTAGAAATGCTTAACGGGAATCCGAGAACTGCATTTAAAATGAGCTACAGTCCAACGATACAACATAACGTATAACTGGGACGATAAAAATCCTCGCTACTTTAATTTAATACTGAAGGCCATACTGAATTCAGCCGCAGCAGCAGTGCTGCCGGACCCGCATCACTGTAGTGTGCGCTTCTTCACGCACTTATTTCACACCGAACTGTCCTTGTTTGATGATATAGTGCTTTGTTAGGTCAGGAGCTCCATCCTACATCACAGTGTCCGTCCATATGCTGTAATATATCGCAGCTGTACATTAATCTGTCGTTGGTGAAGTTACATTATGCACATTATTGGTTTTTAAAAATATATATTTTATTTAGCTACAGTCTGACTGCATCCGTGTGCTGTGTTGTTGTAAATGGACCGTGCGCAATGGCGGCGCCTTCGAGCACATTCTACGGTGCACCTGCAGATGCTGCCGAAAGGACTCTGATTTTGATGAATTATGATTTCAGTTGTTTTTGAGTTACATAACAAGCTCTAAATCGTTGGACTGTATATTAAAGTATATTAAATGGTCAGTTTTTAAAAAAAGTTAATTTCTGACAATGCGTGCTAAATTGCATGTTATGGTTATGTACATTAAAGTCATACTAAGCTTGCATTATGCTATTGTGTCCTAAACAGTAGCTTTGTTGGACATATGAAACTCACAGGAGAGCAAAAAATAAATCTGGACCCCATTTCATAGAAGAGGTGGAATCCAGTCTGGAGTGTATGGCTAAGTTAAGGGTTAAGGCCCAACTGGTTCTCTGTGTGGTTTTCTGATTATCCCTGACATGGGATTTCCAGTTTGCAACCTTTCAATCATCACAAAAGTAAAATGTTAATCAAAGAGGTACTGTATTATTAATATTACCAGTGCTGTACTGACCCCTTTGAAAAACAGCTTGAACTGTGATTATTTTACTATTGCATTCTATTAGTATATTTCAGCAACTACCAACTTGAGAACTGATGTCATCTTTATGCTGTTTTTCTGCTCCTATTGTTAAATTAATTGTTTCTGTTCACTTTTCAGAAAAGGGCATATAAGAGTTATGCAAAGGCTCTTCCAGGTTTGAAGAAGTTGGGCATCAGCTCAGTGCTCCTCCGCAAGATAATTGGCACTGTTGAAGTGGCGTGTGGTGTGGTCCTGACACTTGTGCCTGGGAAACCGAAGGATGTTGCAAACTTCCTGCTGCTGCTGGTCATGCTAGCTGTGCTGTTCTTTCACCAGCTAGTTGGTGATCCTCTGAAACGCTATGCCCATGCACTGGTGTTTGGCATTCTACTCACCTGCCGCCTCCTGATCGCACGCCAGAGTGATGACCGACCTGAGCGAGAGGAACGACGAGAAGAACAGGGTAACGCTCAGGAAAAGAACAAAATCAAAGTTTCTTAGCTTCTATTTCCTGACTGCAGGAAATGCAAACCAGCGTGGACATTTCCTGAATATCAGATATGGCATGACAAGTAAAAGATGGTTGCCACAAAAGGTGATTTACATACTTTATACCAATACAAGCTGTTCAACTGTACAGTTCTTTTAGCTTTTAATTAAAAAAATTAAAATCCTTTTCCAGAACACTGACCCCAAGAGTGACTGGTCACTAATAATAATCATTGCCTTTGTTAACGTCTGCTGTCTTTTTAAACTTGAATTTGTGTAATACTGGCCTATGTAATGCTAATATTATTACATCACCATCAGCTTCAAGGGCCACATTTATTTATTTATTTATTTATTTATTTATTTATTTATTATTATTATTATTATTATTATTAACTCCTCCCATTGTGACTTTTTCTATTTGACACCCTGTAGTATAGACAGTAATTTCTTAATTGCAAAATATAAATTTTGAAAACTGCTCTTTATTAGATAAGGGAAAAAAAATCTTGCAAAATATTTTAACACTGATGCAATGCAAAAGATTTAAAAATCAGTTTTCTCACCATAGGGTGTCAGAATATTTGAGCATGTTACTTCAATGGTTGCTCTTCTAGAGACAAGCCACAAAATGATGAAAATGTATATGTTATGTGTGTAAATGATTTGCTGTTTTGTGTTAGTACATGACAGTTTTTGATTTTCTTTTTTTTAACAAAAGCGACAATTTGCCTTGTGTTGCTTTTTTTTAACCACTCATGATTTTAGTAACTGTCCCTTGTAAAAGTTCAATAAAGATATCCTCATCTTTCAAATCTGTATCAACTTTATTATAATAGACCAGATCTTAGCACTGAGCTCAATTTAAAGTAATCTCAATTTAATTTTAATATTTAAAAAAATGTACAAGAAAGGATTAAAAGTTTAGGCCACAAAATGCATTCAGAAACCATTCTAATGCCTCCACCACTACAGTGGTATGCAAAAGTTTGGGCACCCTTTAAAATGTCTAGTTGTGAATACTTAAGTGAGCAGGATCACCAAAAGACATGAAGGTAAAGATGACACATTCCTTTTCAGCATTCTATGCAAGATGTATATTCTTTTTGTTTTGTACAGTTGTAGAGTAAAAAAGGAAAGGAACACCATGCAAAAGTTTGGGCACCCCAATACATTTGAGTTCTTAGGTAACTTATCAAGGTTCCAGACCTTAATTAGCTTATTGAGTTATGGCTTGTTCAAATTCATTGTTAGGAAAGGTCAGGTGATGCAAACTTCAAAACCGTACAAATTATCTGACTTCTCAAACTTGTCCCTAAAATCAACAGCCATGGGCTCTTCTAAGCAACTCCCTAGCATTCTAAAAAATAAAATAATTGATGTTAAGGCTACAATAAGATAGCAAAGCATTTTCAGGTAGCGGTTTCTTCAGTTCTTAATGTTAAGAACTGGCAGTTAACAGGAATGGTGGAGATCAAGGTGAAGTCTGGAAGACCAAAAAAGCTTTCTGAATGAACTGCTCATTGATTGCTAGAAAGGCAAATAAAACCCCCCATGTGACTGCAAAAGACCTTCAGGAAGATTCAGCAGGCTCTGGTGTGGTGGTACACTGTTCTACTGTGCAGTGACACCTGAACAAATATGACCTTCATGGTAGAGTCCTACCTAATCCTAGCCACAAAATTTATCATCTGAAGCTTGCAAATGAACATCTAAATAAGGCTGATGCATTTTGGAAACAAGTCCTCTGGTGTGATGAAGTCAAAATGGAAACATTTAGCCACAATATAAAAGGTATGTTTGGAGAAAAAATGGTGCCAAATTCCAGGAAAAGAAAACCTTTCCAACTATTAAGCATGGGAGTGGATCAATCATGCTTTGGGCTTGTGTTGCAGTCAGTGGCACAGGGAAAATTTCATTGTTGGAGGGAAGAATGGATTTGAATAAATCCCAGCAAATTCTGGAAGCAAACATCACACCATCTATTTAAAAAAATTGAAGATATGTTTGACAAGTTAATGATCAAAAAAACACCTCAGAATCTACAATTGAATACCTCAAGAGGTGCAAGCTGAAGGTTTTGCCATGGCCCTCACAGTCACCTGACCTAAACATCATTGAAAAGCTGTGGATAGATCTCAGAAGAGCAGTGTGGCGGATTGAGTGATGTCTGATGATTGCAGAGTCAGATGAAGCATTAACTTTAAGTGGTTTCACATTTGTGAATTTTCAAATACTCATGCTTGACCATTTTCATTCTAGTTCATGGTTTAATGATTACTGTAATTTGAAGCAGTTGTAGTACAGAATTGTGTTTTCCTGTGTTTCATATTAACAAGTAGTTAAAAGAGTAGTTGTAGTAACCAGAGAGCTCCAACAGGGGGAGCATAACTCTTGAGCTGTGTTACAGGATACCGTGCTTCCTCGCTTCTGTCATTACATGAGTGAGCTAAGGAAAGCTGCGTCAGTGTATATTTTCAATTATACAATATTCCCCGTTTTCAAGGCTTTTACTTTTGGAGGCACTGCTGGGATGATAGAAGTGGGGCTGGTATCCCTAAATAGAGGAAGACACCCCATATCAATCGTCCCATAAAAGTAACACAGAGTGTGCAGCTACTGTTTGAGCAGAAACCTAGCCAAGGAAAGCATGCATCCTGAGGTGCAGTGTCCTCACTAAGTAGCAGCAAAATCCATGGTAACGCAGGCAAAACGTCATCCCACAGCTCTGCTTGTCACTCACCTGCCAAGATAGACCCAGAGCTTGAGAATATGCAGTTTGATATTAAAGGAGCTCTTTTTCAACTTGCCACAGGTCAGTTAATGCAAATAAGTGACTTTCTTGGAATTTCAGGAACAAATCAAGGAAACATAGTTGGCAAAACTTGGAATGCTCTTGCTTCCCATGCCATCAAACATGTTGAACATGACGATCTAAATGAACTTGAACATGAAAGCATGTCAGAGCTTTTGAACCTAATGGACATGATGAAAAAAACTAGCAAAAGGTGAGTAAAAATGACATGCTAGAAAAAGCAAAAGATGATGAGAAACAGGAAAAATTAAAGTGATAAGTCGAACAGCTAAAACTTATGGTACAATGGAAGGAAACTGAAATGCAGGAACAAGCTAGCAAAAACAAAGACTATAGTAAACAATGAAATTGTACCATATCACACGGCCGCTGGCCATGCTAACAGCCCATCATGGTGAAAAGACTACTACAGAGATGGCTTATGTGGGGTGGGTAGAAGTGACCTTTAGACTAGTGCTGAGGAGTTTCATGTCCCCATACTTGTCATGAAAGGCAGGCAACAGTCCCGCCCAATCATTGGCTTCAGTGTCATTGAACGCGTTGTTATTATTAACAACCAAAAGAACCAGACTAACGACGAAGAGATAGAGAAACTCATAAAAACAGTGGAGATGGCTTTTCCTAACTTAAAGGTGTAATGGAAACTTCTAATAAACCCTTCAGAACACTTAGCAGTTGTCTTTTCAGTTATTTATTATAGTAGATTACATAAAACAGAGATATAAAATAGGAAAGGGAAAAAGAAGAAGAAGACACCACCTCCAGTAATGTCGAGACTGCACTCTGAGTTGTGTCTTAGAAATGTTATCTATTATGCTCTGAAGATATTCGCTTACTGCTCGCGTCAGTACGTGATTGGCTCAAGATTTTCTATGAAGCTTTGTTAAAGTGTGCATCTGGCATGCTCTGATATGTGCAGGCAGATGCGTGGTTAGGGAGAACTCAGACACCCTGCTTATCACCAGCCAAGGGCACAGAAAGGCAATTACAGCATGTGGCAAAAACAACTTTTCTCAGTACACTAGGCCACTTGAGCTCAACACACAGAAACACAGAGAATAGGAATGTTCATTCACTAAATTTCCTTCACATTTCCCCCCTTTTTATCCTACAGGATAATAATTGCTAAAAGAAAGAAATGTACACAATTTCAGTGATAAGAGTTCTCGGAGAGATTCGACTTAACACGTCATTGAGTGTACAGGGATAATGCTAAGGCTGTTTTGTAAGACATAGACGTCTTAAGTTAATGCTAGCAAGCTATATACATAGATCAGGAAACAATAGAACAGAAAACAACCACAAATGAGAGTGTTTTAAGCTAGGGCTAATTTCATGTCAGCTGCGCTGATGTCGTCAAACAGTGGGTTATAGTCTTCGTGTGGGTTTGGAAGCCAGTCAGGCAAGTCGTCTGGGTCTATTTTCACCATCTGGTAACCAATATTTGTCAGCTGTCTCTGAAACACAGACATACAACATTGACAGAAAACAGAGAGCAAACATAGTATCACAATCACTAAACCCAGGACTGGTATGGTGGATGAAATCAGAGTCTTCCATCCACTGAACCAACACCACCAACTGTCTTCGACTCCTCCATGTTCATCTGCTCGTAATTGTTCAGCAACCTTGCGCATTTTGTTCAGTGCCTCAGTGATGTTACCGAGTAAACCTTTGCCCTTCTTGACGTTTGTTGGTGCTCAGAGGGTGGGCACGCCCTATCAGCCCTCGTCCCACCTCACCGGGACTTGGAGGAAACTCGAAACCCTAAGACTTATCTATCGGCTAGACACTGAAATACTCTTCTCTATTGAGGGTGCATGCACGATTGATGTGACACTCGCACTGTTCCATGCAGTGATGCCTTTCTTCCTCACGTGCTTTACCAGCGTCCGGGTCACTTAGGTCTTCCTTTTCTTCCTGCTCAGCCAGTTCAGGAACCCTCCTGCAGTGGCTTGTGTGGATCCATGTCACTCTGCCTGTGACCTTCACTGCTGTTGGGGTCGTGAGCAGGACCTGGAATGGGCCATTCCACCATGGCTTGTTCCACTTGGTTTGTCGGAAGTCCTTCACCACTATCCAATCCCCTGGTTGTAGATTGTGCAGAGGTCCCTCAGCGGGCTTGGGAAGTGCTTCTTATACCTGTTTGTGGATAGATTTCAAAGCAGAGAACAGTGTTGCACAGTAATTCAACATTCCATCATCACACAGAGCTGTAGTATGCTCTGGCCCCATCCCAATGCGGCGTGGCGATATAGCTTACAGCAGCTTATGGTCGCTGAACTGCTGGCTGTCCAGGTGGCGCTCTGAAAACAGTGTGGGCTTTATAGATAATTGGGCTAATTTTGAGGGCACTGCTGGCCTGTTAGGGCGGGATGATATCCATCCCACTTGGGAAGGTGCTGCTCTCATTTTCTGCAGCATAGGTCATAGTCTCAGAATAGGCCTAGTTAATTTCTGACAATCCAGATCCAAGGCCAGGGAGCAGACAAACAGGCTAAACCGACTGTCTGCACAGAGTCATCACTCAGGGTCCACTACATCGAGACTGTGTCTGTTCCCCGAGCTCAACTCAATGTATGTAGCCTCGAAAAATAGGTCTACCCAGTTAATTCTGTTACTTAATATTTACAGGCCCCTGGGGCCATATTCTGAGTTTCTTTCTGAATTTGCAGATTTTATCTCAGATCTGGTTATTTCCTTAGACAAAGCTTTAGTTGTCAGAGATTTTAATATTCACTTCAATAACCCAGAAGACCCTTTAAAAACAGTGTTTGTGTCCATTTTAGATTCAGTAGGGATTAATCAGAATGTCATAGGACCGTCCCATAATGGTGGTCACACCCTCAATCTAATACTAACATTCAGGTTAAACATAGAAAATATAGTCATACTTCCACAGTCTGAAGTTATCTCAGATCAGTTATCTCATCTCATTCAAAATATGTCTGAGTAATAGTATATGCACCTCACCACGCTACTGTATTAAACGTACATTCACATCAACTACTGCACAGAGCTTTATAAATGATCTCCCAGAGTTATCAACTTTGATTGGGTCACTGTCAGCCCCTGCAGAACTTGATCAGGCAACTGAATGCTTAGAGTCAACATTCCGCCATACCTTAGATAATGTAGTTCCTCTTAAAAGGAAAATGGTCAGAGACAAAAAATTAGCACCCTGGTATAATGATGACACTCGCACATTAAAACAGACCACTTGAAAATTGGAACGTAAATGGCGTCAAACAAAATTGGTAGTGTTCAAATTAGCGTGGAAGGAGAGCTTCCTGAAGTATAGAAAAGCTCTTAATTCTGCAAGATCAACATATCTCTCCTCCCTAATAGAAGATAACACAAATAATCCTAGATTCCTATTTAATACTGTAGCAAAATTAACCAGGAATAAGTCTACTATAGGCACATGCATACCTGTAGTATGTAGTAGCAACGATTTCATGAATTTTTTTAATGACAATATTGAGAATATCCGACAAAAAATTCAAACTACTAATTTAAGGTCAGACAATGTAATTGACCCTGTAGTTAACAATATAACTATCAGATCATCAATTAGAATGTTTTACACCCCTAAAAGAAACTGAATTCCTTTCATTAATCTTGGCATCAAAAGCCTCAACTTGCGTACTAGATCCCTTACCTACACGTCTATTCAAACAGATAATACCTGAAGTAATTGAACCGCTTCTAAAAATAATAAATTCTTCTCTTATGATTGGCTATGTACCCAAATGCTTTAAACTAGCAGTTATCAACCCCCTGATTAAAAAACCTGACCTTGATCCCTGTCAGCTGTCCAATATCAAACCTCCCCTTTATCTCCAAGATCCTTGAAAAAGCTGTGGCACAGCAGTTATGCTCATATTTACATAGGAATAACATCCATGAAATGTATCAGTCAGGATTTAGACTGAATCATAGCACAGAGACAGCACTGGTAAAAGTAGTAAATGACCTACTGTTGGCACCTGATCAGGGCTGTCTCTCGTTGTTTGTGTTGTTTGACCTTAGTGCAGCATTTGACACCACTGATTATTCCATTCTTCTGGATAGACTAGAAAATGTTGTGGGAGTTAAGGGAACAGCCCTCTCCTGGCTCAGCTCTTATTTAACTGATCGCTATCAGTATGTTGATATAAATGGTGATATTTCTACAACCCCAATTCCAAAAAAGTTGGGACAAAGTACAAATTGTAAATAAAAATGGAAAGCAATGATGTGGAATTTCAAAATTCCATATTTTATTCAGAATAGAACATAGATGACATATCAAATGTTTAAACTGAGAAAATGTATCATTTAAAGAGAAAAATTGGGTGATTTTAAATTTCATGACGACACCACATCTCAAAAAAGTTGGGACAAGGCCATGTTTACCACTGTGAGACATCCCCTTTTCTCTTTACAACAGTCTGTAAACGTCTGGGGACTGAGGAGACAAGTTGCTCAAGTTTAGGGATAGGAATGCTAACCCATTCTTGTCTAATGTAGGATTCTAGTTGCTCAACTGTCTTAGGTCTTTTTTGTCGTATCTTCCGTTTTATGATGCGCCAAATGTTTTCTATGGGTGAAAGATCTGGACTGCAGGCTGGCCAGTTCAGTACCCGGACCCTTCTTCTACGCAGCCATGATGCTGTAATTGATGCAGTATATGGTTTGGCATTGTCATGCTGGAAAATGCAAGGTCTTCCCTGAAAGAGACATCGTCTGGATGAGAGCATATGTTGCTCTAGAACCTAGATATACTTTTCAGCATTGATGGTGTCTTTCCAGATGTGTAAGCTGCCCATGCCACATGCACTAATGCAACCCCATACCATCAGAGATGCAGGCTTCTGAACTGAGCGCTGATAACAACTTGGGTCATCCTTCTCCTCTTTAGTCTGAATGACACGGCGTCCCTGATTTCCATAAAGAACTTCAAATTTTGATTTGTCTGACCACAGAACAGTTTTCCACTTTGCCACAGTCCATTTTAAATGAGCCTTGGCCCAGAGCAAACGTCTGCGCTTCTGGATCATGTTTAGATACGGCTTCTTCTTTGAACTATACAGTCCCCCCAGGATTTCACGGGCCTTTTTTGTGATTGTTGCGGGCTAAAATGTCTGATGTTCCGGGGGGGGGTTTCCAAAAAATTGCGATGAAAATTGCGGTGTTTTTTAGGTTTTTGTTGCGATTAAACTGCGGGAGGAAGTGAAAGTTGCGAGAAATTGTTGTGATTTTCTCTTTTTGTGATTAAAATTGAGTGATATGTTAAATATTAAGTTATTACTGAAAAACTATTGATTAAAAAAACAAAGACACTGAGAAATGGTCCTATAAACAACTTTACCAATATAAAAGATTACCAGGACTACAAAAATGCAGAAAAATAGGTTTTACTTTTCCAAATGCACCTATTGGTTCAAAAGTTAAAGTGCATAGAACCTCACAGCACAACATGAAGTTACCTTAAAATATAATATAAATGCCTCAGCTTTCATGTAAGAAAAAAACTATTAATACTAGTACTGTGTGCAGGCAGTCTCTACTGAAGACTAAATTAAACAATAATTATAAACTAATAAAATAAATGGCTCAGGCTTCATAGAAGAAAAAAAAACAATTTGAACAGAATCTCACAGTATGATGCTGAAGCTGCCTAAACAATGGAAAATAAAATACCATTTTGGCAAAAATGTTGGCATCCATTAATTTCTTGTTTTAAGTAAAAAAATAATGCAAAGTGCACACAGTCCTTCACTGTAAACATAACACTTTCAGTAACAGAATTTAAGCCTACATAAACACTGACTCGCACATGCAGTGTTGCCAGATACTGCTGACGTTTTCCAGCCCAAAATATGTTCAAAACCCACCAAAATGCACTTGAAAGCGCCCAATCTGGCAACACTGGGCACATGCTGCTTCTCTTGAACGTATACACGGAAGTAAGGCGGAAGGTAGTTTGTCGATGTCACCTCAAGACGACGCCAACGACTGGTCAAATTTGCGGGAAAGTTGCGGTGATTGGATATAATTGCAACACCGCCCTGAATTCGTGGGGATTGGTTGAATTTGCGTTGAAGTTGCAAATCGCAACATCGCGAAATCCTGGAGGGTCTGACTATAGAGTTTTAGCTGGCAACAGCGGATGGCACGGTGAATTGTGTTCACAGATAATGTTCTCTGGAAATATTCCTGAGCCCATTTTGTGATTTCCAATACAGAAGCATGCCCGTATGTGATGCAGTGCCGTCTAAGGGCCCGAAGATCACGGGCACCCAGTATGGTTTTCCGGCCTTGACCCTTACGCACAGAGATTCTTCCAGATTCTCTGAATCTTTTGATGATATTATGCACTGTAGATGATGATATGTTCAAACTCTTTCCAATTTTACACTGTCGAACTCCTTTCTGATATTGCTCCACTATTTGTCGGCACAGAATTAGGGGGATTGGTGATCCTCTTCCCATCTTTACTTCTGAGAGCCGCTGCCACTCCAAGATGCTCTTTTTATACCCAGTCATGTTAATGACCTATTGCCAATTGACCTAATGAGTTGCAATTTGGTCCTCCAGCTGTTCCTTTTTTGTACCTTTAACTTTTCCAGCCTCTTATTGCCCCTGTCCCAACTTTTTTGAGATGTGTTGCTGTCATGAAATTTCAAAATGTCTCACTTTCGACATTTGATATGTTGTCTATGTTCTATTGTGAATACAATATCAGTTTTTGAGATTTGTAAATTATTGCATTCCGTTTTTATTTACAATTTGTATTTGGAAATAACTAATACAATGTTTACGAATAATATCACCCAGAGGTAACATAAAGAAAAAAGCAGTGGACCCAAGACAGAACCTTGTGGAACACCAAACTTTACCTCACTACATCTACAACCCTGAGTCAGGGTTGTAGATGTAGTGAGGTAAAGTTTGGTGTTCCACAAGGTTCTGTCTTGGGTCCACTGCTTTTTTCTTTATGTTACCTCTGGGTGATCTCATCTCATCTCATTATCTCTAGCCGCTTTATCCTGTTCTACAGGGTCGCAGGCAAGCTGGAGCCTATCCCAGCTGACTACGGGCGAAAGGCGGGGTACACCCTGGACAAGTCGCCAGGTCATCACAGGGCTGACACATAGACACAGACAACCATTCACACTCACATTCACACCTACGGTCAATTTAGAGTCACCAGTTAACCTAACCTGCATGTCTTTGGACTGTGGGGGAAACCGGAGCACCCGGAGGAAACCCACGCGGACACGGGGAGAACATGCAAACTCCACACAGAAAGGCCCTCGCCGGCCACGGGGCTCGAACCCGGACCTTCTTGCTGTGAGGCGACAGCGCTAACCACTACACCACCGTGCCGCCACCTCTGGGTGATATTATTCGTAAACATTGTATTAGTTATTTCCACTGTTATGCTGATGACACACAGTTGTATGTTTCTGCAAAACCTGATGAGAGACACCAGCTTAATAGAATTGAGGAATGTGTAAAGAACATTAGACACTGGATGCTTATTAATTTTCTTCTGCTTAACTCTGACAAGACTGAAGTACTTGTAGTAGGACTACATGCAGCTAGAAGTAAGTTTTCTGATTACACAGTAACTCTGGATGGCCTTTCTGTTTCTTCACGTGCAGCAGTAAAAGACCTTGGAGTGATTATTGACCCCAGTCTTTCATTCAAAACTCACATTGATAACATTACCCAGATAGCTTTATTTCATCTCAGAAATATTGTTATAAGAAATTTAATGTCAGTACGTGACGCGGAAAAACTAGTTCATGCTTTTGTTACCTCCAGGTTGGATTATTGTAATGCCTTACTGTCTGGATGTTCCAATAAGTGCATAAACAAGGTCCAGTTAGTTCAAAATGCAGCAGCAAGAGTCCTTACTAGAACAAGAAAATATGACCACATCACCCCTGTCTTATCCACACTGCATTGGCTCCCAATCAAATTTCATATTGATTATAAAGTACTGTTGACCTTTAAAGCACTGAATGGTCTCACACCACAGTACCTGAGTGAACTTCTGCTCCTCTATGACCCGCCATGCCTACTTGGATCAAAAGGTGCAGGCTATCTGCTGCTACCTCGTATAATGAAGGCTACATCAGGGGGCAGAGCCTTTTCTTACAAAGCCCCACAGTTACGGAACAGCCTTCCAAGTGTCCACCCTGGCATTTCCTTGAGACACAAGATCAGTATTGTTAGTATGGGCAGCACACTTATACACAGCAATGGCTCTCGGGAGTAGAATAGCATCCAACAACTCAGAAACCAGTTTAGGATGGGAGATCCTGTACTAATGGGAGATCCTGTACTAGTGAGAAAATTTCTGTGTTTCCAAATGGTGCCAAAATCGTGCACAATGCCAAATGCATACCTGCTGTCTGTAAAAATATTGACAGATTGCCCTGCAGCCAATTTGCATGCCTCGATAAGGACACAGAGCTCTGCGGCCTGCGCCGACAGGTTTGAGGGCAGACATGAGGCCTTGAGGACCTTGTGATCTGAGACTACGACAAAACCTACTTTGTTCTTTCCCATCTCTTGGTCTCTGGAGGCTGAACCATCCACATAGAGGACCATGTCTGGATTTTCCAAAGGGTCGCTCTTTAAGTCTGCCCTGAGGGAACAAAAATTGTTAGTGAGAGCGACACAGTCATGTGGCTCTCCATTGTCCTCTGTAGGGAGAAGAGAGGTAGGATTCAGAACAGTACAACGTTTCATAATGATGTTAGGCATATCAAGTATGACAGTGTTATACTTTAACCATCTCTGTGTTGCAGGGGCTTCAAAGTTTGGGAGAATAGCAGGGTACAAATAATTTACAGCAGGGTGCAAAATTGGAAAATGTCTGCCAGCGGAGACATAATGCACGCAAAGCGTGCAGGGGGGGTTTCAAAGGGGGGTGCGCCCCCCCTTTGGGCACGGAAAATTTTATGAAATGCACTGAGAAATGGTGGCCTCTGGTAACTTTTAACAGTGAAAATAAAGGGTAATCAGTACTATTTGGAAACTTGAAATATGAAACCATACCTCAGTCATTTTATCAAATTTCAGAAATATTTGCAAACAAACACATAAAAAGTAGTCCGATTGAAATCCACATATGGATAATATAATAATTTTAAGTCTGATGTGCATTTTGACTAAGCTAAGGTGACAAGTTTCTCCAGATTCTCTAATACTATTGAAGAATATGGTGAAATCTTGAATACAGATGAAGAACAAAACAACTTCAATTATAATCAAAATGTTTATTTTTTGGCAGTCAATAAACTGTTACATAAAATGCAGCTACATCTACTTCATCAGCTGACTTCATCGTTATTAAAAAAACAGCAGCTAGCAGCACTCATTGACAGTCTCAGCATTTCTATTGAAAATCACTTTTATCCAAATCTCATCAACCTAATCTTGTAGGGGCCTACTGAATAGAAATTATATAAATCTAGTTATTTAGTGCGGGTTAGGCACAACAAATATTATGTGTGTGTGTATATATATATATCAGCTGGATAGTACAGTGGTAATGCTCACTGACTATGACGCAGGAGATCGGGGTTCGAATCCCGGTCGGGGCAAAACATCATCCAGTAAGGGTCCTTAGGCAAAAACCCCTCATGATATATCAGCCTACCTCAGGAATGAGTGAAAACATAACTGAAAGAGTCATACCGGCTCAGACGTCGCCCGGGTCAACAAGGTCTGCGTCAGTTGCTAGGGAACCAGGGCAAACTGATGAGAAATGGGCTACTGGAACAAGACATCGATGGACGAGGACAGAAAATACGGATTTGCTGGAATGCTACTATACAAGCAATCCCAGAGAGAGGGGATACATGCAGAGAATGTGGGACCATTGGATACTTCGAAACCCACAATCAAGGCTAACAAAGAAACAGCTATTAGCCCAGTGTTCCAACATCCATAATCGAAATCTGCTATCACAACTAGAGATTAATGAAATACAACAACGATGCTACGGCAAGGGGGAGCCAGGAAGACAGGTCAGCGGGGAGATGTCATCATCCCCACAACCAGAGATTGGGTACCAAGCCCCAACAGCTAACAGCCTCAACACAAGAGCTGCTGACCTGAGAAGGAAGATCATGACCCAACTGGAAACCTGGAGCCCCCGACGAATACCGAAGCTGAGTTGCCAAGTACCTTCAGAAGATCTACTAGTAGATGTGAATGCTGCTCTGAAGACAATCTCCACAAGAACCATCACTGAGACCAACAAGCTGATACACAGTACAGCAACAGTAATCATGGAGATGCTTGGACACAAGGTGGGCTCGGGACATAACAAACAGTATCCACCATGGAAGAGACGATTAGAGGCCAAGATAAAGGCAGCAAGGAGAGAAGTTAGCCAGCTAGCTGAACTACAGAAAGGGAACATGGTGAATAAAGGGGCGCCCAGGAAGTACAACTCACTCTCCATACCAGAGGCACTCGAAACTGCCAAACAGCGACTAACAGCTCTGGCCACCCGGTTGAGGAGATACACCAAGGAAGGAGAGGCCAGGAGAATAAACAAGCTGTTCTCCACTGAACCAGCCAAGGTGTACTCTCAATGGCAGGGGAACAACAACCGGTCAGACCCACCAAGAGCTGAGGTGGAAAAATACTGGAAAGACATATGGGAAAGAAAGGCATCACACAACACCGATGCCCAATGGTTAGTGGACCTAAGAGCTGACCACAGCAACCTCCCAGAACAAGAACCAGTAACCATCTCAATGGCAGACGTCCAAGAAAGAGTGTCAAAGATGAAGAGCTGGACAGCACCAGGCCCCGATATGATCCATACGTACTGGCTGAAGAAGCTAACTGCACTCCATGAACGCCTAGCAGCACAGATGAACCAGCTGCTGAGGGATGGAACCCACCCAGAATGGCTAACCCAAGGCAGGACAGTCCTAATCATGAAGGACCCCCAGAAGGGACCCATCCCATCCAACTACCGGCCAATTACCTGTCTCTGCACAATATGGAAGGCCCTGTCAGGCATCATTGCGGCAAAAATGAGTAAGCATGTGGCTCAATACATGAGCGAGGCACAGAAAGGAATTGGCAGTAACACCAGAGGAGCCAAGCACCAGCTACTGGCCGATAGAACAGTCGCCCGAGACTGTAAGAAGAGACAGACCAACCTGTGCACTGCCTGGATTGACTACAAGAAAGCCTACGACTCAATGCCACACACATGGATACTGGAATGTCTGGAACTGTATAAGATCAACAGGAACCTAAGGACCTTCATCCAGAACTCAATGGAAATGTGGAAGACAACCCTAGAGGCCAACTCAAAACCCATTGCCCAAGTCAACATCAAGTGCGGCATATACCAAGGAGATGCGCTATCACCACTACTGTTCTGCATAGGCCTGAACCCCCTCAGTCAGATCATCACGAAGAGCGGCTACGGGTACCGATTCCGTAGTGGGGCAACAATCAGCCACCTGCTCTACATGGATGACATCAAGCTGTATGCCAGGAACGAGCGAGAAATAGACTCGCTGATCCACACCACCCGGATCTACAGCGATGACATAGGGATGTCATTCGGATTGGACAAGTGTGGCCGGATGGTCTCAAAGAGAGGCAAGATGATCCAGACTGAAGGGATTGACCTACCAGAGGGCAACATAGGTGATATCCAAGACAGCTACAAGTACCTTGGCATCCCACAGGCTAATGGAAACCATGAAGAGGCCACAAGGAAGTCAACCACAGCCAAATACCTCCAGAGAGTAAGGCAGGTCCTGAAAAGTCAGCTGAATGGTAAAAACAAGGTCCGAGCCATCAACATGTACGCACTACCAGTCATCAGATACCCCGCTGGTATCATAAACTGGCCAAAGGAGGAGATAGAAGCCACAGATATCAAGACTAGAAAGCTCCTCACCATGCATGGAGGGTTCCACCCCAAGTCCAGCACCCTGAGACTATACACTAAGCGGAAAGAGGGAGGCCGAGGGCTAGTGAGCGTCAAGACCACGGTCCAGGATGAAACATCGAAAATCCGAGAATACATCAGAAAGATGGCCCCAAAGGATGAACTGCTAAGTGAATGTCTCAGGCAGCAGAACCCTGATGAGAGTGCAGAGGAGGAGGAGGAACGGACAACCTGGAGAGACAAACCCCTACATGGCATGTACCACCGTCAGATAGAGGAAGTGGCTGATATCAAGAAATCCTACCAGTGGCTGGATAATGCAGGACTGACAGACAGCACAGAGGCACTAATCATGGCAGCGCAAGAACAGGCCATAAGCACAAGAGCCATAGAGGCCAGGATCTACCAGAGTAGATCAGACCCAAGATGCAGACTGTGCAAAGAAGCCCCTGAAACAGTCCAGCACATAGTAGCAGGGTGTAAGATGCTAGCTGGATCAGCGTACATGGAGAGGCACAACCAAGTGGCTGGGATAGTATACAGGAACATCTGCAACCAGTATGGAATAGAAGTACCCAAGTCCCAATGGGCCATACCACAGAAGGTGGCTGAGAACAACAGGGCCAAGATTCTGTGGGACTTCAGCTTCCAGACTGACAAACAGATCCTGGCTAACCAACCGGACATAGTGGTGGTGGACACAGAGCAGAAGAGGGTGGTGGTGATAGATGTGGCGATCCCAGCTGACGCCAACATCAGGAAGAAGGAACATGAGAAACTTGAGAAGTATCAAGGGTTGAAAGAGCAGCTGGAACGGATGTGGAAGGTCAAGGGTTGCGTGGTCCCCGTGGTAGTGGGGGCACTTGGGGCAGTAACCCCCAAACTGGGAGAGTGGCTCCAGCAAATCCCAGGAACAACATCTGAAGCCTCAGTCCAGAAGAGCGCAGTCCTAGGAACATCGAAGATACTGCGCAGAACCCTCAAACTCCCAGGCCTCTGGTAGAGGACCCGAGCTTGAGGATGACATGGATACCACCCCCCCGCCGGGGGTGAGAAGGAGATTTTTATATATATATATATATATATATATATATATATATATATATATATATATATATAGAGAGAGAGAGAGAGAGAGAGAGAGAGATGCAAGTACGAATTTTTCATGGGGCGGGATGGTTTGGAACAGGTCATCTAAAATTGGGATAACATTTACCCAGGACGGGTATTTGAGGCGGGTCGCCTAGCTTAAGCTTGATTATAGTTGTTACGCACGCAGTTTGTTTTTTCGAGCAGCTGTCAAATGCAGAGTCAACTTTACGATCTGCGATTATAATGTCTTAAGCAAGGCTGAGAAACGGTGGACTAAGACGTATTTATTTTTCTATATCAACACAATGACAGAATAAATTTGCGTTCAATACGTACTTACCTTTCCCTCTAGACCTTTTTAGCCACGCATCCAGCATGGAGCCGCTTGCAACTCTCTTCGTTGCCATTTGTGAGTCACATGATGGTATGAACCATTCACAGTCCATGGAACACTCTAAGCCAATCAGAGTACGGCTTACATATGGCACAAGGGGCAGTAATGGCTGCACTCATGTCGAGGGTGTAAACAAAGTTGATGTGGCAACGGACATACATGACATAGTGGATGTAATTTACGTTCACAACTTTTTTTGCCGTCAGAAATATTTAATATTAAATTTTGTGACTCGACTGACAATAGCCGGTGGCATAACAAGCCACAGACAGCGATCTGCCACTGGTGACCGGCTACTTTTGAGACCGCAGGTGTTGACAAATGTGACGTCTTTTTCTCCAACAGAAGCAGGGAGACAGCATGGGGGACCAAAAGGGTGAGGTTAGAATACCCCACAATATTTCTGGAAGCAGTTACCACGTTTTCAGCTGCAGCAACTGCACACAGGCAAACAGGAAGTCCAGCCGCCACTGGGTCCAATTTGCTGGAGAAGTAGGCTACAGGTCTTAATCTATCCCTGTGTTTCTGCAAAATACCAGAGGTCATGAAACCCTTCTTTTCATCTACAGTTTGAACAAATGGTTTATTGGGGTCAGGCAATCCCAGAGTGGGTGTGGTCTGCAGAGCGCTCTTTAGAGATGTCAGGCACGCGCAGAACAACCGCAGCATTGACTGCTTGCAGATCTTGGACAAACCTCCGCTCATTGGGCTGGGACGGTTTTCTTGCCTTCTAAACTGGGAAAATAGGAGTGCGCACTGGAGAGTCCGGGCAAGGGACAATTACACCTGCCTTCAGCAATGAATCAAAGACCGGTCTTATACCTGCGATTGCTTCTGGTTTGAGTGGGTACTGGGTCTGTTTAGGCCTGAAAGCTGATTTGGGGGTGATCACCACTGGTTCAGCATTCTTTATTAGGCCTACATCATGTTTACCCTTTGCCCAAATGGAATTTGGAACTCCCGTCAATTTGGGGTGCACCTCTGCTGGAGTTATGCCTGTGGAAACAGAGACAAACAGGCCACTATGGTCAGGGTCCCTTGGACCCTGGTCATCAGTGGCTAATATTACGCTGCGCTTAACATGCACACATATAGCATGACTTTGTTTGTAGACCCCAAGCTTTTGGCAAAACAACACACTAGGGTCCTCTGTTTGGGACCATTCATTGCCATTGGCTGTGCACTTCTTGACCCATTTCCCCACATCTTTCCAATGGGCGGCTCGTGGCTTTGCTAATGAGACATGGGGTATGGAATTAACGATGTCAAAGAAATCATGCTGGCAGCAGCCGACCTCAGAGTCCTCTGACATGAGGCCGTGCATCACATGTTTGAGAACACTGCAATTAACATTGATGCAGCTGTTCGGACAACAAGTAAGATGAACCTGCACAGCGCAATAATGTTTAGACCAATATGTAGTTTTGAGGGTCAATCTTTCATGTGCATGGGGGTCTGCAAACCAAGTCTTTTCAAACTGTACATCTTGCACTTGGTGAACATCTGCTGTGCAATGCAAATCTTCCTCTTTCATATAATCTGTGTGTTCAATGAGGTGTTCAAGTGTACGAGCTGTACAAGGTGTTTGGGAGTTTGTGTGAGTTGATCGGAGCAGAGCTGCCAGACATACACATACAGGGGGCTTCCAAGACCATACTGCACACCGCACATTTCACTTACTTGTTTTACGCGGAAAAGATGATCAAGAAAGTGCGGATGACTCTGGTAAAAGAACGGATACGGTGCACAATGGACAAACTAAATAACATCAACAGCAAACTACACAGGGAGACGGAAACTTTCAAACGCCGGTTTCCCCAGAACAAGGAAATGGAAATAGCAATACACGGACACTTGGCAGACATACACGAGCAGGAATTCACCAAGACAAAAACCTGACAAATCCGAAAACTGGACAAACTCATCGCACAGAAAAAGAAGGCAGAACCGGAGCACGCACACATCAATGAAAAATGGATTCACAACATATCAAGGTACAAACTCTCACAAGCAGAACACAGTATATTAGCAAAAGGACTCAACTACGCTGTCACACCGAACAACATACCACACGACGAATTCATTCTGGCAACTGAATTAGCATGTGAGAAAATACAGGATCAGGGACAAAAAACTAAGAAACACAATAGCTGGTATATTGAAAACGGCCAAACCACCACCCAGTAACATCACAAATCAGGAAGCCAAAGCCATGAAAACATTAGCAAAAAATAAAGATATCACAATCCTCCCAGCAGATAAAGGCAGAACAACAGTTATTATGGACACTGATGAATATGAACGGAAAATGATTGAATTACTCAGTGACAACGCATTTGAAATATTAAAAAAAGACCCAACAGAAGACAAGAAAAAGAAACTTAAAGCACTACTCAAACCACTACTTGATGAAAATAAAATAGATAAGCAGGCATACAATCATTTAGTACCCACAGCCAACGTCATCCCCAGGATTTACGGCACACCAAAGATACACAAACCAGGAACACCTTTACGCCCCATAGTAGATGGCATTGGTTCAGTCACTTACAACTTATCAAAAGCACTTACCGAAATAATTAAACCATTACTAGGACTCACAGACCAACACTGCAAAAACTCAAAACAATTGGCAGAAGAACTAAAAAACATAAAAATGCAGCAAGACGAAGTTTTCATATCACATGACGTCATATCTCTTTTCACCAGAACACCCACGGAAGCCACCATACAGATAGTACAAGAAAAATTAAAAACAGACAGGACGCTCAAGAAACGCACAAACCTCACTGTACAAGACATCACTCAGCTCCTTCAATTCATCGCCACATCCACATACTTTCAGTTCAGGAATACAATTTACAGACAGAAGGAAGGTTTCGCCATGGGAGACCCACTATCAGCCATCATGTGCGGCTTTTTCATGGAAGATCTGGAGCAGAAAGCACTCACTACAATACCAGCAGAATACAGGCCAACACTCTGGAAACGTTACGTGGATGACATACTAGAAAAAGTGAAGAGGGGACACACTCAACAACTCACCGACCATCTCAACACCATAGACAATACCGGCAATATAAAATTCACGCATGAAGAAGAAACGGAGCAGTCAATAGCATTTTTGGACTTAAAAATACATCACACAGAAGATGGGGACATCAAAATAAAAGTACACAGAAAACCCACACACACCGACCAATATTTAAACTGGACTTCCGAACACCCCATAATGCACAAAATATCAGTAGTCAGAACATTACATGAACGCACAGCAATAATTACAGATCCACAGGACAAAGAACAGGAGAAACAACATATACAACACGCGCTGAAGGCATGTCAATATCCACAATGGGCAATATCAAAAGGGGCGGAACAGGTTAAGAACAACAAAACACAGAAGAAAGAGAAAAAACAAACCAACAAACAAGAACACAGGGGAGTAGTGACATTACCATACATTAGGGGAATAACTGAACGCATTCAAAGAGCAATGAGGAAACACAACATTAACACACCTGTCAAACCATACACAACACTCCGTCAGATCCTGGTTCATCCCAAAGACAGAATACATCCGGACAACAGATGCAACACCATATATGAGATTCCATGTCAATTATGCAATAAAACTTACATTGGGGAGACAGGAAGGAGTTTCAACACAAGAAAAAATGAACATAAGAAAGAGTGCGAAAAGGAGACAGCTACAAGACAAACCCGAACAATAAAAGAAAAGGCACAACAGGAAAATTATAAGTCAGCCAAAACAGATCATTGTAAAAGGGAAAATCATATCATGGACTGGGGGAATGCCAGAGTCATCCGCACAGAAGATAAACATCAGTGCTGGATCAGGGAGGCCATGGAGATCCGTAAGCGAAGCCTGAGGACCATCAACCGGGATGAGGGAGCATACATGCTCTCCCACACCTGGAGTGCCATCTTGCAGGGGACAAACAGACAGTAGAAGGCGTGACCGACCTGTCAATCCAGACAGGAAGGCCACGCCTTCAGAAACATCAGCTGATAAAAGATGCGTCACCAATTAACATCCGGTGACACTCTGAGGAAGACGACAGTCGTACGTTGAAACATGTCAGGTAAACAAACCCAAAAACTAGATGTCTGATAAAAAAGAAAAAAAAAACTAACTATATTATGTGAATGTTCTTGTCTATGTGTATGTGTATCATCAGGTGTGTGTGTGTTACCTCCCCTGTTCTCTGTGCGGGGCCCGTTCCCGGAGTCCACCCATCAGTCTGCTTTGCTGTACTCCTCACAGGGCCTCTGTTTCCTACTGTGAAGACAATCTCGAGCAATGTGTCCCTTCTGATTGCAGTTGTAGCAGGTTGCGCCTTTTATCCAGGACGGGTCACCTCAGGTCATCCTGCCTCGGCCCCTACCTCGACCTCTTCCTCTAGGTCCAGGCTGAGCAGTCTGGAGAAGAGTGAGAGTGGCGGCGTGTAGGTCTTGGTCTCTTTTTGTTGACTTTGTCTTCTCTTTCAGCAGCCTTTCTGTGTGCACAGTGTACTGCTCAATCTTAGTGAGGCTGACGGTTTCCCACAAGAGACAGAGCTGCTTTTCTGACTTGGCCACTGCTGGATTCATACCGTTCATGAAACTGTTCCGCAGGTGCGCTTCCCAGACCTCAGGAGTGCCTTCCACTCCAGCCAGGGTCACGGGTCTGGTCAGGCCACTGTGTTTCTCGTACGCGGCGGTGAGATGAGCGAGAAATGCTGACACCATTTCATCTTTATTGCCATCCGCTGGTCGGCTTCTGGCCACTCTCTGGAAACCTTGTTCCAATCTATACCCATCTTGGTCATGAGTAGGCCGTGAAGTTCATGGGTGGTTGGCCGGAATTCTCTGCAAAACATCAGCAGTTCATTACCAAATCTCTTTCCTCCTACCTCTCTCACATTGGGAAGGGAAGCCATATGCTTTCCTTCATGTCAGCTGTCATCCAGGGTCTGTGGACTAGAAGCATGCTGTCAGCTCCAGCCACTTCCACCATTGGAAGATGAAGGACTTCAGACTTTAGGTTACGGCCTTGTGGACCCACTGGTGAGCATGTGGTCAGGTCCAGGAGGGTGTCTTTTCCGTCGCCATATGCAAGACCGGATCTCGTGTGTGACGGAGAAGCGAGGGGAGGCGCTGATGCTGGATGCGGCTGGTAGGCTGGGAGAGATTCCAGAGGCTCAGTTTTTTGCTTTGTCTTGACTTCTCCCCCTTTCTGTGGGTGAGGCGCTTGTGGAAATGATGCTCCGCCTTGCTGAGGAGGCAGTGTGTGTCGGGGTGGTGGGGCAGACTCCAGGTCAGGGTCCATCTGAAATTTCAAACACTGAGAAGAGGGTGAGAGCCCTGCCTGTCGTTTCTCTCTTTTGTTCTCTCTCTTAAGTGTTTCTTCTTTCCATGCAGAAAACGCCCACCAGTCCCCTAAGAACTTAACATTATCTGCAGACTCTTCTTTTTCCTTCCATTTCAACTTTTCTTCTAACTGTTCTATCTGCCTGGAACTAAAACTGCCTTTCTCAGGGAATCCTAAGTCCTTTACCCATATGCCAAACTGTGCCAAACAATCCTCACCATACGAGGTTTTCATAAACTGGATGTTTGGGCTGTCATAGGAACACCCAATTCTTATTATAGCACATGTAGCCTCAGGCTTACTTGCTTTTTCTTTTCTTTCCTTAACTTACCGTTTCTGTTCCCCATTGTACACTGTTGTATCAATAGATTGTGACAACAATGGCTGAGTTTCTTTACTAGGATCACAAGAACAACAGGTTGGACTATGTCCAAAAATGGAACACAAAAATCCTTTAGGTATGTTCTTATTAGTAAACAATTTAAGCTAAAAGTAGGTATCATTTAGCACAACAACCTCAAAGACAACTCATGTATGTGTACAAGATCTATTTCTGTTTCAGAATTTGGAGGAGGACAGTACTCTGTTAATTCATCAATATTTCACATGCACACCGGTGTGTCTTGGCTACTTCGTGATCGAACCTCTATCCTGTTCCTATGATGGGCCAGTTGTTCACACAGAACAAAGGGAGCAAGATTCAATTCTTTCCCAGTTACGAATCGCTGAATGTGAATCCTTTGAAACACACACCCTTACTTCACTCTCTCAAGTAGGTGAGCCGTTACCCAGTCATCACTTAGGTGGATTTTCTCTTACACAACCCAATTAACTACTCGCAGTTTATTGTCTCAAAATTGTGTTTTATCCGTTTCTGCAAACATATTGATGGTACCACAGCTTAGCAGTCCTCCTGGGCTAGGACAACTTTCTGTCCATCTCTTACATCAGTCTTTAAATAGTTTCCACTAATTTCTTTACACAAGAATGCAGTTATCACTTACTGGTTCGGTGAGCCCTGACAGTCTGGTCTCTCGTCCGAGTTCTCAGTTCCGCACCGTGGCCTTGGGAGTGTCCCGTCGTCCAAGGATCAGACGCGTAGGGCCCACCCAGGGACGCCAAATTGTAATGGAAACTTCTAATAAACCCTTCAGAACACTTAGCAGTTGTCTTTTCAGTTATTTATTATCGTAGATTACATAAAACAGAGATATAAAATAGGAAAGGGAAAAAGAAGATGATGACACCACCTCTGGTGATGTCGAGAGTGCACTCTGAGTTGTGTCTTCGTGGCTGTTATGTATTATACCCTTAAGATATTCGCTTACTGCTCGCATCAGTACGTGATTGGCTCAAGATTTTCTATGAAGCTTTGTTAAAGCATGCACCTGGCATGCCCTGATATGTGCAGGCGGATGCGTGGTTAGGGAGAACTCAGACACCCTGCTTATCACCAGCCAAGGGCACAGAAAGGTGATTACAGGATGTGGCAAAAACAACTTTTCTCAGTACACTAGGCCACTTGAGCTCAACACACAGAAACACAGAGAATAGGAATGTTCATTCACTAAATTTCCTTCACAAAGGATATACGCAGAACCTTTATTTTTAAATAAATTTCTGAGTGGATAGTATCTACATTCTTGACTCTTGTATGCTGCATAAATGGGAATTAAAAGAATATATTTTTGAGAGTTAAAATCAAATGCAAAGTTGGCATTCAAGCTGCCAGCCAGCCCTGAGTGTGTGACATCACAGTGGTAATCAGTTTTAAGGCCGAGGCCTTTGACAGCTATAGACCAAAGTCATATAAATAAGAATTTATGGTGAAAAGTAAGAAATACCGTTACCAACTTGCTCAACTAAGACTGATTTGACTTCACTGATTATGGGTTGACTCTCATTAAAACAGGATAGGTGTTATAATTTATGCAACATACATGTACATGCATGCATTTTCACTGATAAAACATAAAAGGCTAATTAAACAATCAGATGAACTGAGAATCACATTCTGAAGCAAATTAAATAATCTTATACCGGTAACTTAAACACACAATACAAGTTACATGTATTAATCTACATGCAGGTAAATAACGTGTGTTGTTTTCGTTGTTTTGTACCCAAATGAGAGTCGGAGCTTACCCGTCTACATTCTCGCTTTTTGAAGGCCGATCTTGTGGCTGATTGTTTTGAAACAATCTGACTTTCAGTTGTTCGTTCAGTTCTCCGTTCATTTGCTTCTTCAATGTAAGGGCGAGGTGGCAGCAATATCCAGTGGAGAAAATCAGATGGCTACTACACTCATTCTCTCCATACTGTCTCTACTCCGCCATTACTGCTCGGCTCAGGCAATTACTAAAACCCGGGACGGAACAGGAGGTCACTGGTTTTAGCAACAACCGTGGGGAGATCGCTGCCCAAGCAGTATGTCCAGTCCCTTTCTGTCCCGGGTTTTACCAACAACCCTCGGCTCACGCTCTGGGAGAACTGATGCAACTGAACTCACTTAAAAAAAAAATAAAATAAATACTTTCCTTTTCTTGTTTTCTTTTTCTTTAATTGTTGATACTGCACCCTCTTTCAATATGGGCTTATAGCCAACGCTCCTCAACAGATCAGAGGTCTCGTACGAGTCTTCAGTAAAATGTACAGAGCAGAGGAGAGACCACTTCATAGCCGCCCAATGTGCCCGTGAACTTCTCGCAAAACACGTCCAAATCTTTGCAGTTTGAACATTCTTGGGCCATGAATGTAATGTAAATCCACCTTCTGTCGTGTTGCTGCGCCCGCCAAAAACACATCTACATGGCATGGCGATAAATTAGCTCAAAATGGAGGATCGGAGTTGCAGTTAGCCCCGTTTTAGTATAGCGGAAATGGTGAGGAGACCGATAGACTTCCTGTTGTGACGTTACGGACGTCAAGGTCATTCACTCAGACCGCTACCTATATAAATCACTTTAATCATAAAAATTACTACATTAGATTTATTGTTAACACTTCAAACTATTCCTGTGCCATTCCTGAGGTCTCAAGGCATTTATAAACAGAAGTGAGGCCATGGCTCTGTGTATATGCTTTAAAGAAAAGGGTAGTTAAGGTATTCAAGCAGTGAGTGTTGAGCGAACAAGTGAGTATCTAGTGAGAACAGCCTGTCAGAGAATAAGTATACCAAGCCATAGTGTTACCCAAGTAAAATGTAGAATACATGTCAAACCCTTTAGAGAAGACACTACATTGGTCTTTGAGCCTGATGACAATCCCCAGTGGCCAGAAGAGCTCCAATTTTGTGATACACTTGTTAAGGTGAGGAAAGGGGCACAACCCAACATCATCCTTAGTGTGCAAAACCCTACTGACCATGACATTATGTTAACAGGAAGAGTAGTTATCAGTACAGCGCAGTTAGTCACATCTGTGTATCCACTCAGTGCTGTTAAAGAAGCACACTTGCCTGTTGATGTAAACATCATTCAGGCACAGCACACCAAAGACCAGGAAGTTAGCACAGAGATCCCCCTATTGATCTCAGCCATGCAGATGAAAGTCGTAGGCAGACTGTTCGTGAGATGCTGAGGGAGGAGTCAAACTCTTTCTCCTGATAAGATAGTGACATAGATTGTATTGAGAAGCTTCAGTTGAAAATTTAATTGAAGGATCCCAAGCCTGTAGTATGAACATACATGTCAGTCCCTAAGCCTTTATATGAGGAAAAGAAGGACTATTTAACAGATTTGATTGCACAAGAGTGGATATAGAAATCCCACTCATCATACGCATCACCCATAGTTTGTGTAAGAAAGAAATGTGGCTTTTTGCATTTTTGCATAGATTATAAGGAGCTGAACCACAAAACCCACCCTAACAGACAGCCAAAATCTAGGATATCATGGATGGCCTTGGAGGAAACATCGTGTTTTCACTGTTAGACCAGGGGAAGGCTTACCATCAGGGGTTTACGGCAAAAGGCAGCAAGCATCTGGCGGCTTTCGTGACACTGTGGGGCTTGTATGAATGGGTCAGGATCCTGTTCGGACTCATGAATGCTCCAGCAGCCTTCCAACGTTGCATGGCGTAGTGTTAAGAGGTTCTCCGAGGCAAGGTATGTGTCCCATATTCAGATGATACCATAGTGCAAAACATTTGAGAGTGATGCCAGTGATGTAAGAAAAGTACTGCAGAGACTGGGATCAAATTAAAACCAAGCAAGTGTGAGTTATTCAAAACCAAAATTCACTTTAAAACAGACCACTTGAAAATTGGAATGTAATATGGTGTCAAACAAAATTGGTAGTGTTCAAATTAGCTTGGAAGGAGAGCTTCCTGAGGTATTGAAAAGCTCTTAGTGCTGCTAGATCAACATCTCTCCACCCTAATAGAAGATAACAAAAATAAGCCTCGACTCCTATTTAATATTGTAGCAAAATTAACCAGGAAAAAGACCACTGTAGACACATGCACACCTGCAGTATGTAGTAGCAACGACTTCATGAATTTGTTCAATAATAACATTGAAAATATCCGACAAATTCAAAATACAAATTTAAGGCCAGACCATTTAAGTAACCCTGTAGTTAATAATATAACTGTATCAGATCAGCAATTAGAATGTTTTACTCCCCTTACAGAATTTGAACTAATTTCATTCATCTCCGCATCAAAAGCCTCAACTTGTGTACTAGATCCCTTACCTACATGTCTATTCCAACAGATAATACCTGAAGTAACTGAACCGCTTCTAAAAATAATAAACTCTTCTCTTAGGACTGGCTATGTACCCAAATCCTTTAAACTAGCAGTTTTCAAACCCCTGATTAAAAAGCCTGACCTTGATCCCTGTCAGCTGTCCAATTATCGGCCAATATCAAACCTTCCCTTTATCTTCAAGATCCTAGAAAAAGCTGCCGCACAGCAGTTATGCTCATATTTACATAGGAATAACATCCATGAAATGTAGCAGTCAGGATTTAGACCACATCATAGCACAGAGACAGCACTTGTTAAAGTAGTAAACGACCTACTGTTGGCACCTGATCAGGGCTGTCTCTCGCTGCTTGTGTTGTTTGACCTTAGTGCAGCATTTGACACCACTGATTATTCCATTCTTCTGGATAGACTAGAAAATGTTGTGGGAGTTAAAGGAACAGTCCACCGTATTTCCATAATGAAATATGCTCTTACCTGAATTGAGACAAACTGCTCCGTACCTATCCGAGCTTTGCGTGACCTCCCAGTCAGTCAGACGCAGTCCGACGCGCTGTCACTCCTGTTAGCAATGTAGCTAGGCTCAGTATGGCCAACGGTATTTTTTGGGGCTGTAGTTAGATGTGACCAAACTCTTCCGCGTTTTTCCTGTTTACATAGGTTTATATGACCAGTGATATGAAAAAAGTTCAGTTAAAAAAATTGAAAGGTAGCGATTTTCTATGCTATGGAAAGTCCGCACTATAATGACAGGCGTACTAACACCTTCTGCGCACTTCGGCAGCGCATTGATACGGAGCTCAGATATCAATGCGCTGAAAAGGAAGACCCCAGTGACTGATAAAGTCTGAGAGGATTCAGAGGATGAGTAAGATGAGGATGATTGTTGTTTCATGACGCCTCACATCATGACTCAACCATCAGAACCAGCAAGAAATACTGTCCATGTCATGGCAGGCAATACGATGGCATCAGGTTCAAACGAACCTGTCAGAGAACCACCTGAGATAGAGAACAGTGATGACAACCTACCGGAAAGTCAGTATACCCAAGATGACGACAACACACCTGATTCTGAGGCACAGGCATCATTGCCCTCTCTGGATAACACAGGAAAGCCAGATGGAGATGAGACTTCAGAGGCCTCAGAGACAGTGTAGGCCACCAAAGACCTTTAGATATGACATGATTGGAATTCCATCTTGTTACAGTCTTACAGCACTGCCCCCTTGTGTACAGCCTCAAATATGGACACAATCAGTGCAGCCATACTATAACCAGCACCTTTGTTTGTATGTAATGTGAACTGAAAGACTTATTTCTGCCTTGGACAGTTTAAAATGCCTTACACTCATAGCAAAGCCAAGTGTTGCTGATCATACATGAATACTTCATGCACTTGAGGACTTAGAAAAAGCAGAGTGCTGCTGTCACAAACATTGCACAGTTAACTGTGGTTGATTCAAATGATATATTATGAACAGTTTTGACCTTTTTTTTTTCCAGATATTGGACATACATGTGCCCTGTGGACCAGTTCCAGCCTGTAACAAGTGTTTTGACAATGTTTGGCTGCATTAGGACACTTAAAGGAATAGAACATGTAAAGTAAATACATGCATGGGTTGGTAGTTTGTAATATTGAGAGTCTGTAAGAAAAGTTTCAAGCATGTTTGACCATTTATAAGAAAGCTGTGAGCGTTTTTATATTGCTACTCTAATGCCACCTAGGAGGCTGCCATGTTGCCTGTTGGAAGGGCGATGCATGACGTCATTTGGGCGCAAGGTTGAGTGTAGCTCTTCAGTACTAAAAGGGCAAAGCGAAAAGTCTACTAAGGTGAAAATGTCAATTTTTTTCACTATGCATCTGAAATAGTGTATTAATGAGCTGCAACCCTGACTTATGGACAAACCTGAACTCTACCTGTAAAACGAGGCTGAAAGTATGCGTTATACTACTCGTTAGCATGCTTAGCATGCTCTCGACTCATTCATGAAAAACTTCACCAAGACGTCACCAGACTAGCCTACCGTAATTACCGTGGTAGACAGTCCAACCCCTGGAGCAATGCAGAAAGAGGGTAAACAAGCACTGCTTTACTATACAGAATTCATGTGAATATTACAGCTGGATGCACTTGTATGAAAAAAGGCAGAAATATTGCCAGAAAACACCCGAGCTGCTGGTATGGTATGAATTTATTTGGTAAAATTCATACATGTGAAAGATAGAGTATAAATAGCACCAAGGAAAACACAAAGTATAAAATACACTTATTTCCAGTGTAGTCCTCTTGATGATAGCAGGAAACGATAAAATATAAGAAACAATAATAAATTGACATAACTGTATAAACAAAAATATGCTAACTAATTATCATAGAGTACAACTAGATTACAGAAACAGCACCAAAATGATTAAAAATTAGTTATATACACATCATAAAACTGGGTTTGGAATTTAGTCTATAAAAACTGTTTCACCTGTTTCTTAAAATTATCGCATGTTTGACTAGATTGCATTGATCGAGGTAGGCTATTCCACAAACAAATTCCTGTATACCTAAAAGAACTCCGAATGGTTTCTGTAAAGTGTGATGTCACTTACAATACACAGCCACATTTGACAAAATGGACCATAGCGCCAGCGACATTTCTTCACTTATTTCCTCGAGTATTTCGGACAATGACACGAATAACAATGATAAACAAGCTTTACCATATCAATTGGTTACACACAAGTGAACAATATTTATAGAGTTGTTTTAGTTAGTCATTACTGAGGCTTTTTTAACAACACTAAATCAAAGCAAGACACCCAACAAACATCAAGCTGCTTAGCTGCATCAGCAATTATTACGTTTATGCCCAAAGGAACTCAAAATAACATATGCTTAATAAAAAGTTAGGGAAGCCATAAAAAGTGTTTTCTTACCCTTTGAACTTCTCTTTTGCGGACTACTGACTGTGTTGTCTCGATTGTCTTGTCCGCTTTTTGGCCAAAGATTGTGGGAACCATACCTGGATTCAGTGCAAGCTTGTACGGTATTCTTAATGCCCGGTGCATCAGAGTTGTTTGAGTGAAACAATTTTCTTCAAAATGTTCTGAGCACACGAGCTGCACATGTGCTGTTTTTGCATCCGAAGGACCATTTCAATCAGCCCGTGATAGGTCTGTCCCTGTGTGGCAAATGGCATTTATCCATTACCTTCTTACCTTTTTGTATTTTGGGAATTGATGCAGGCTAGTTTTTTCACTTCTGCCATTGTTGTCTCCTGTAATGTTCACATGAATCCTGTATAGTAAAGCAGTGTTTGTTTACCCTCTTTCTGCGTTCCCGCAGGGGTTGGACTGTCTACTACGGTAATTATGGTAGGCTAGCCTGGTGACATCTTGATATAGTTTTTCATAAATGAGTCAAGAGCATGCTAAGCGTGCTAACGCTGCCAGGAACATGTAAAAACTCACCACTTGCCTCTTTAACAGATTTAGGTATGCGGATCTGTTTGTAGGTAGTCTAGCAAGGTGACAGTCCGCAGAATGAGGCTGTCATGACAGCACTACTTGTATCGGGGATATATATGAAAAGTTGCCTCCCCCATTCAGTCACATAGGAGTAGATCAGCTGTTTACTATTCCCCTCACTGTTTATCAGCAGGCGGCACGGTGGTGTAGTGGTTAGCGCTGTCGCCTCACAGCAAGAAGGTCCTGGGTTCGAGCCCCGTGGCCGATGAGGGCCTTTCTGTGTGGAGTTTGCATGTTCTCCCCGTGTCCGCGTGGGTTTCCTCCGGGTGCTCCGGTTTCCCCCACAGTCCAAAGACATGCAGGTTAGGTTAACTGGTGACTCTAAATTGACCGTAGGTGTGAATGTGAGTGTGAATGGTTGTCTGTGTCTATGTGTCAGCCCTGTGATGACCTGGCGACTTGTCCAGGGTGTACCCCGCCTTTCGCCCGTAGTCAGCTGGGATAGGCTCCAGCTTGCCTGCGACCCTGTAGAAGGATAAAGCGGCTAGAGATAATGAGATGAGATGAGATGTTTATCAGCAACATCACTATTATCTTTCCCCCTCCACTTTTTTGCTAGAGAAATGGAATTTCAATTTTTTTTCATATAAACTTTTAATGAAATAATTTCCAGCCAGGTGCAGCTTCAAGTCTTACTCGCTATACAGAGCTTCCGTGTCTTGAGCCCAAATGATGTCAGAGCATTGCTGGAAACGATCGGGGGAATTTTTCTGATTGGTTAAAATATTTTCAATGGCGGCCTCCATGAAATCGTCCATTCTGCATAGAAACTGACTTTCGAAGATGGATCTTAGTTGTGTGAGCTCCTTATTTTCAATTATTCACATGAATTGTTAGATTATATCATAATCTATCTTCATAACTATTTTAAAAATTGGTTTTCTTTTCTTTTAAGATTAAAAGTAATGATGTTGAGGACAACATCTAATTTTGAGGGAAAGTATGTGACAGATTGAATGATGTGATGATTGCAGAGTCGGATGAAGTGTTAAGTTTGAGTGGCTTCACATTTATGAATTTTCAAATACTCATGCTTGACCATTTTCATTGTAGTTCATGGTTTAATGATTACTGTCATTTGAAGCAGTTGTAGTACAGTATTGTGTTTTCCTGTGTTTCATATTAACACAAGTAGTTAAAAGAGTAGTTGTAGTAACCGGAAGGCTCCAGCAGGGGGAGCGTCAAGTCTTACTTGCTACAGTATGCGGAACTTCCGTGTCTTGAGCCCAAATGACGTCAGAGCATTGCCAGAAATGATCGGGGGGGATTTTTGCGGTTGCACCCGTCATTTACACGTAAACGGAAGTTTCAGTCACTGAAAACGGCTGCTTTCGAAAACTCCGGGCAAAGTGGAGATTTGTGAAAACTCTGTTTTCATGCCTGCATGTAAATAGTGGGAAACGGAGTTTTCTCCGTGTTATGGGGAAAACGGAGTTTTAGCATTGTGTTCTGTCCCTCCACCTTGGCTTTCTATTTGTTTGACATGTTTTTGACAGCCTTCCCTGGCTGTTTTTGAGCATTGTGTAAACGGAATTATTTTCTAGTACGGGGAGGAGAAGATACCCGTTTTCATAAATACCCGGCTACGTGTAAATGAAGTAAGAGAGGTGTGCTTGTGACGACCGGAGCAGAGAAAGTTAAAAGTATTTAAAAGTAAAGTAAAGGTTAAAAAAAAGTATTTACAAGCTAACTAGTCAAAACAGCAGATAACTGACGTGTGTAGAGGTGACCCAGAGTTTGGAAAGTCCTGTTTTCCCCTTTCCATCTATCTCGGTAAGCTAGCAATATTATGCTAATTTTGTTAATTGCGTGTGTGGTCCTGTATGACCTGCATGTAACTGAGTTTGGTGGAAGCATGGCCCAGCACCAAAGTTACTGATTTCTGAGGTGGTTTGAAGCATTAATATTAATGCTACTGATATAGTTACAGTTAATAGTACAAAATGTGAGGGAGATGTTAAAGTGCTATGTTGTCTTATAATTGTTTATAATCTTGAAGATGTAAATGTTTGAAAAATGTCAAATCTCAGTATTAACGTTTTACTGTGGAAAATGTGTTTAGGGATACACTGATTTGTGAAATGCTTGATCAATACCAATATTTAAAAATAATAATTTGACTGATATAAATGTTCAGACAACACCGGTGTGCATCCCTAGTTCTGTTAATATTATATGTACTTTCACCAGTGAGCACTGCAAAGATCAGCAGAGCCACACTGTATTTACATACATGTAATATGTATACTACCAGTTTTTTGTAATATTTGAGTGAGGTAAAGCTTAAGGCTACTGTCATAACTATGCTTTTAGTTTTGTTTAATGAAGTATTACAGTGTACAAATGTATGCTAGTATTAGTGTATTGATATGGAGAATTATACTGAACTAGAGTGTAATGAAAGGCCTGAACATGTCATCACTGAATATTATACTGTACATGGTACTTGGTGTTACATGATTATGCTTTAGTACGAGTGTTGTACAACAAATACATCTGACAAATTCTTAAAGTCCTGTTTGCAAAATCAAACAGGTTAGGTCTTAAGGACAGAGTGAGTGCCATTTCTGAAGAGCGGTTGATGGCGAGCCTCCCAGCTGATTTTTCATGGACTGCAGCTTGACTCATCGAACACCTGGTGACTGCAGCTTGACTCATCGAACTACCACACTACCTGGTGGTTGAGTGGTGCCAGTTTCCAGAACTGCTACACACATCCTTAGAGTGCACTCATCACAAGAAACTGCCACATGAGCAGTTACAAACATTAAAAAACTTAGTGGATTGACAGGACAAATATACAGACTCGATTGACTACTGGCAAACAACTCATTAGTTTTAAAGGACCCTTTTTTATTTTCATTTTTTAAAATTCATTTGTTATTCTGCAAAGTTACTAAAAGTTACAGTTGCAATTTACCTTGTCTGTGTGCTTTCATTTATGGTCATTACGGTCTGTCCCTCAGCTCCTTACGAACCTAGACTAGCAGTGTATTTACCAGGAGTGGGTTACATTGCCAAATACACAGAATGTAGAAGTCTTTCTTTCCTAATAACGTTAACTACCCAATATGATTTCGAGTTTGAAAAGAGTTTGCTAGCATGTCAGGTGGCGCTTCAGCGTTACAGGTTCTACAAGCTAGTCAGTAAATCCAGTAGGTTGCTTCAGAGGCATTAGGTTTTGTAAGTCTTGTGGCAATAATACAACAATGCAGTGACAGAAAATGTACTTTTAATACTTAAGTATTTTTGAAAGCAAGTACTTCAGTACTTTGACTTAAGTAAAAATTTGACTGGACAACTTTTGCTTGTATCGGAGTAACATTTAATCAGTGGGATCTGTACTTTAACTTAAATAATGAAGTTGGATACTTTGTCCATCTCTGTTCTTGTGTCATCTCCAGCAAAACAAAGCTCAGGATCTTCACTGCCAATGTGTAAAGCGTCCTTTTGCATGGATCAGAGACATGGAGAACTACAAAGACATGTTGAAGCTGTGATGAGCTGGGACCACACCTGGAACACACTTGAGAGGCTAGCCCAAGACCGGACAAGATGGAGGCGGGAGATCGTCGATGGCCCATGCTCCAGGAGGGGCTAAGGGCTTAAGTACAGTAAGTAATGAGCAAGCCTGAGCTGACTGTGGCAAGGAAAAACGCTGAGGATATGAGGAAGAAACCTTGAGAGGAACCAGACTCAAAAGGGATCCTATCCTCATTTAGGTGATAAAGTGTAATTATAAATAACTAAATTCTCTGTGTCCTATATGGTCAAAAAGTGCAACTGTGTAACCAGGAAATTCATTATACTTTTAACATGAAGTCTGTTTTGTTGAAGTTATCGGTTGTTGGTGACTTAGGCCAAGTTTACATTAGACCGTATCTGTCTCGTTTTCTTCGCGGATGCACTGTCCGTTTACATTAAAACGCCTGGAAAAGCCGGGAAACGAGAATCCGCCAGGGTCCACGTATTCAATCCAGATCGTGTCTGGTCCGGTGCTGTGTAAACATTGAGAATACGCGGATACGCTGTGCTGAGCTCTAGCTGGCGTCGTCATTGGACAACGTCACTGTGACATCCACCTTCCTGATTCACTGGCGTTGGTCATGTGACGCGACTGCTGAAAAACGGCGCAGACTTCCGCCTTGTATCACCTTTCATTAAAGAGTATAAGAGTATGAAAATACTGCAAATACTGATGCAAATACTGCCCATTGTGTAGTTATGATTGTCTTTAGGCTTGCCATCCTTCCACTTGCAAGTGGTAAGTGACGCGCATGCCCGACATGCACCGAGATCACACACACAGCGTCTCAGTCCCAAATCACTGCTCGTGCGCTATACTCGCGCGCTCTGTGAGCTGCGCAGGGCCGGAGTGCGCACCCTCCAGAGGGCACTCGCTGTTCAGGGCGGAGTGATTTGGAGCGCAGGATGCCTGCGGAGCCGAGCGTATCCGTGTATTGGCGTTGCTATGTGCACGCGAATCGTGTATTGGCGTTGCTGTGTGCACATTAATCGTTTTAAAAACGTTAATCTGATGATCCGCTGATACGGTCTAATGTAAACCCCACCTCAAGTACAAGACTGATGACAACAGGAGTCCTAAAGTTATCATGGTAATTGTAGTCCTAATCCATCGTAGGAAAACTGTAACTGTCTAGAGCCATCTTCTAAGTGTATCTTTAGACTGTCTGTATGGGGCCATACTCTACAGGAGTGAAGTGATGAGAGCTCCAGCCAGTAGTAAGGCACCAAGATTGATCAGCCAGGTGTGAAGAGCAGGGGAGGCCAGCATCACTGATATCTCAGGATTGACGTGTAACTCAGAGAGAAACAGAGATATAGAGAAAGGTACAGATTTGTTAGGTATGCCCATTGTCATCTAATGGTTAAGAACAGTGTACATTGTGCTTGGTGCAAGCAGGGACTTCGGTAAGACTACATGACTTAAAGAGAAAGCCAGAAGGTAACACAGACATGAGGGTGTCTTGGAACATAAATCGGCCAGCCACTACACTTTCAACAATCGTGTATGTGTGTTTGGGGGGTGGCAGCATCAATACAACCCAGTTTACCAAAACAATCTATGCATGAGAACCCTCCAGATCTGCTACTTTACCTAATAAGCAATTAACAGAAGGCTTGGCTAAACAAATGTTTTCATCTTAGACTTTGTAGCATTTGCTCAATATATTATTAAAGTGTGATCACACATGCACAATAATTCAGATCAGTGATTTCCACATCAATAGCTTATTATACGTACACACGTCAGTGCAAACAACGGGTATTACTCCCTTTTGCCAAATGAAAAGAACGCATACACAGAACAAACTGTGAATGTTAACTATATTATCGCCATCAAACCATTTTAACTAATTTTTCCAGTGATGTTCACAAATATTAAACCAACCCAGCCGGCTTTCCCTGAGCATGAAAAAGTATGAATCCCAACAAAGAAATACAACTTTGGTATGAGTGAGCAGTCTCTTGCAAAACAAGTCCATGAGGAGAAAAACAAAACAATAACTTTGCCCCACTGCAGCCCTCATATAATAAGTCTTAGTTTTAGAGGAGAGTTTTACAGTCAGGAAGATGCCACTGTTCAATGCAAACCTTAATCCAATTAATCCATATCAGAAAAACATGAATGTCCATGGAACACGGTCACTGTCTTGAAGAAGGAAAAAAAAAAAGTTCATTCAACATATTCATCACCTTCACAGAAATAATCCACTGATAATACTTGATGGAAAGTATCATCTTCACCAGAGCCCCAACAGACTGCTTCCTCATTCAGATCATGTTACCTCCCGCCCCTTACCCAATTTCGAACCTTTTAGTCCATGATCACTGGACAGCATGAAGTTATGGGAAAGAGTAGTGGAAGCTAGGCTAAGAGGGGAGGTGGAGATATGTGAGCAGTAATATGGTTTCATGCCAGTAAAGAGTACTACAGATGCAATATTTGCTTTAAGAACGTTCATGGAAAAAGTATAGAGAAGGCCAGAAAGAGCTGCATTGTGTGTTTGTGGATTTAGAGAAGGCATATGACAGGGTGCCGAGAAAGGAGTTGTGGTACTGCATGAGGAAATTGGAAGTGGTGATGAATTATGTGAGATTGGTGCAGGATATGTATGAGGACAGTGTGATGGCAGTGAGATGTGCAGTGGGAATGATGGAGGCATTTAAAGTGGATGTTGGATTGCACCAGGGCTCAGCCCTAAGCCCTTTCCTGTTTGTAATGATAATAGATAGGTTGGTAGATGACATCAGGCAAGAGGCCCCATGGACAATGATGTTTGCAGATATTGTGCTCTGTAGTGAGAATGTGGAATTGGAAGAAAACTTGGAGACATGGAGGTATGCACGAGAGAGAAGGGGAATGAAAGTCAGTAGGAGCAAGACAGAGTACATGTGCATGAATGAGGGTGAGAACAGTGGAATGGTACAGCTACAAGAAATAGAGGTGGTCAAAGCAGAGGAGTTCAAATATCTGGGGTCAACTGTACAGAGTAATGGCGAGTGCAGAGGACAAGTGAAGAGTGCAAGCAGGTTGGAATAGATGAAGGAGAGTGTCAGGATTTATTTGTGACTGAAGGCTGCCAGCAAGAGTGAAAGTGTACAAGACAGTCATAAGAGCAGCTATGTTGTATAGTTTGGAGACAGTGGCACTGATAAGACAGGAGGATGATGTGGGTGCAATCAGTTAATTATTGATATTAAGTGATCAATCTCGTTAAATCAGTCTCATTAAATTTTGAAGGTTAATAATTAAAATGAATCAATCCCATTGAATCATTTACTTTGACTCACTTGAAGTGAATCATACCATAGAATCAGTCTCATTTAAAGTGAGTCATTCAATTAATCATTTAGTGAATCATTTAGTGAATCGTTCAATGAATCATTTAGTGAATCATACCATTAATCCTGGATAAATTACCAGACAGCTAGATTATGGTATATTTCCAAATTATTATGATCACTTACCATATTACATAACATATGCACCCTTTTTGAATTCTTTGAGAAGATTGGGGACTTCAGATATTGTTGTTCACACAAATAAACACAGTTTGTTTAATCAATGAATTTATTATACAAAGATAAAAAGATAAAATAATAAATCAATATATACATGCAGTGAGGTGTGTGTGGGTGTGTGTATAGGACTTGGCCATGTGTTTAGCCTCGTGTAGCTAACTACACGTGGTGGAGGCCTAGCTTGTTGGTAGCTAAACAAAAGAATGTTATCTAAACAGAACAAAGGATTAGCTCTGTGTTTAGCCTTGTGTTGCTAGTGTGAGTTTGCTAAAGGCCCTATGGCCTAGCTAAAGTGTGTTTGTTAGGCCTGGTGAGGCCTACTGAGCACGTGTTGCTAAAGACAAGGGTATTAGCCGTAGCTAACTAAAAGCTAGCTTGTGGATTTCTAGCTGAGGTGTGGTTTATCAGGCCTGATGGCCTGCTGAGCACATGGTAGGCCTTGATTAGCTTTGTGTTGCTAAGCAGACAAAAGGGAAGCTGTAGCTAACCCACTAGCTCATAACCATACTGAATCCACTGAAATCTTGAGATCAAGATGTATAATAAGAGAACTAAATGTTAGTAGTAAAGAAAAGCATGCACAGCCTATCTATTAAAAAAACAATTGAGAGAACATAGAACAAAATAAATCAACACGCTGCGTGTCTAACAGTGTAACAGATAAACCTGGGTTTAAATTCACACTATTTCAATAAAAGCAAATTCCTAAGACTATCCTAATTATGCCCAAATGCCAAAATCTTACTTAATCCTGCCTTTAGCAAGATATGAAGAACTATTCGCCGGTGTAGTTTCGGGCCTCGCCGTGGGAGCACGTGAGCCGCTCGGGATGGAGGCGCAGAAAACTTTCGGGTCCAGCGGAGCACTTGGGTGGTTCCCATGGAAAGCAGAGGATTCTTGGTCCGAACCTCAGCGTTCGTGAGGAAAAGTCTCTGATCAGAATGAGATGCACAGCGCTTTTGAGTTAAAAAGGATTCAATCGCTTCTTAACTTTTAACTGCCTGGGCTGCAGTCGTGATGTCACTTCTAATGCAAGTAAACCGGTTGTAACTCAGGTTGAGTTTAAAGATCGCGCGACTCTAGAGTTTACCTTTGCCAAGGGTAAGAAAGAAAAATCGCGCTGAGTGATGGATCTTGCAAGAAAGAAGACGTCTTTTTGAGTGGAGAGCGCCTCTTTATACGTCCAGATTCATCGGAAGCCAGACGAGAGAGACAAAGATGGAAGCGTTGTCCCATTGTTTTATGTTTCCTTGTATGATGATGTAGATGATCCCACCCACGCGTGACGTAGGTCACACGGAAGTGGACTGGGAATTGTAGTTCTGACACAAGATGGCGGCATGATACCTACAATGAACTGGAGGTAGCAGAGCTGAAGATGCTGAGATTTTCCTTGGGATTGACAAAGTTGGACAGGATTAGAAATGAAAACATTAGAGGGACCGCACATGTAGGACGTCTTGGAGACCAAGTGAGAGAGGCAAGATTGAGATGGTTTGGACATGTACAGAGGAAAGATCCAGGGTATACTGGGAAAAGAATGCTGGAGATGGAGTAGAAGGAAGACAAAAGATGAGCTTTATGGATGTGGTGAAGGAGAACATGAGGACAGTTGGTGCTACAGAAAAAGATACGGAGGACAGAAGGAGATGGAGGGACATTATCTGCTGTGTCGACCCCCAAACGGGAACAGCTGAAAGAGTCCATGATCATTGGGTGGCTATCCAGACCAACCCCCCCAGCCTAATTGACATGAGCAGTATATTATGGGGTAATGAAACATTTTAAATACCATGAGCAACAATGAAACATAATATAAAAATGAATCATATTTTCTTATCTAACTTACAATCTAGTATTTTAACTAGACAGGGACACTCTAACGAGTGCAAACCCCGCCTTTTCCCTATTAAAATACATTGGGCGAAAATTTCGAAGTTCTGCCATGACCTTGACCTTTGACCTTTGACCTCCAAAATTTAATGGTTTCCTTCCTGGGTGATTGGCAACACATATAAAATTTGGTCCAAATCGATCCATTGGTTCTTGAGATATCTTGCAGACACACAGACAGACAGACAGATACACACACACACACACAGACTGACGCAGGTGAAAATAATAACCCCTCCGACTACTGTCGGCGGGGTTAATAAGGTGACAAATGCATTTTGTACCAACAAACAGCCTGCTCTAATTAGGCATGGCAGATCATAAAAGACCAGAAGTTTGCTCAAGTACTGTGGCACAAGACCATTCAGTGCTTTATAGGTCAGTAATAGTATTTTATAAAATCGATGAAAAATTTGACTGGGAGCATGGTTCGAATTACATAGGAGCCAGGGAGCTGAGCTCCCAGAGTGAGGACTGGCTCCCATGAAAGCAGTAAAATAATATATCTGTGGGGATCTCTAAAAATGCAGCATCATTATACAACCCCAATTCCAAAAAAGTTGGGACACTTTGCACATTATTTGCAATTTATAATTTGCAAATAAATTGGGATAATTTGCAAATTATCACATTTCTCTTTTTATTGACAGTTTACACACAGTGGTGTGTAAACTGTCAATAAAAAGAGAAATGTGATAATTTGCAAATCATGGAAACCCTATATTTCTTTGAAAATAGTACAAAGACAGCAGATCACATGTTGAAACTGAGATTTTATTGTTTTTTTGAAAAATGTGTGCTCATTTTGAATTTGATGTCAGCAACACGTTTCAAAAAAGTTGGGACAGTCTACCACTGTGTTGCATCACCTCTACTTTTAACAACACACTGTAAACATTTGGGAACTGAGGAGAGCAATTGCTGTAGTTTTGAAAGAGAAATGTTGTCTCATTTTTGCACAATACACAACTTCAGTTGCTCAACAGTTCGGGTCTCCTTTGTCATATTTTGAGCTTCATAATGCGCCAAATGTTTTAAATGGGAGACAGGTCTGGATTGCAGGCAGGCCAGTTTAGCACCTGGACTCTCTTACTACAGAACCATGCAGTTTTAATATATGCAGAAAGCAGTTTGGCATTGTCTTGCTGAAAGAAGGAAGGCCTTCCCTGAAAAACATTTTGTCTGGATGGCAGCATGTTGCTCTGAAACATATATATACCATTCAGCATTCATGATGCCTTCCAAGATGTGCAAGCTACCCAATGTCACGTACATTAATTCACCCTCATACCATCACAGACGCTGGCTTTTGAACTGTGCACTGATAAGCCAGATGGTCCCTCTCCTTTTTAGCCTGGAGGATGTGATGTCCAAGATTTCTTAAAAGAATTTCAGATTTCGATTCGTCAGATCTCAGGACAATTTTCCACTTCACCTCAGTCCATTGTAAAAGAGCTTGGGCCCAGAGAAGGTAGCTGTGTTTCTGGATATTGTTTATATCTAGTTTTAACTTGCATTTGTGGACGCAGAAATGAACTGTTTCCACAGATGATGGTTTTCTGAAGTGTTCCTGAGCCCATCCAGTGATTTCCACAACAGACATGTGTCTGCTTTTAATGCAGTGTCGCCTGAGGGCCTGAAGATCACAGGCATCCAATGTCAGTTTTCAGCCTTGTCTCTTGCATACAGAGATTTCTCCAGATTCTCTGAATCTTTTAATGATATTATGTACCATAGATGATGTGATCCCCACATTCTTTGCAATTTTACATTGAGGAACGTTATTCTTAAATTGTTGTACTGTTTGCCCAAGCAGTCTTTTACAGAGCGGTGAACCCCTCCCCATCTTTACTTCTGAGAGACTCCGCCTCTCTGGGATGCTCTTTTTATACCCAACCATTTTACTGACCTGTTGCCAATTAACCAAATTACTTTTTTTTAGCATTACACAACTTTTTCAGTCTTTTGTTGTCCCTGTCCCAAGTTTTCTGAAACATGTTGCTGACATCAAATTCAAAATGAGCATATATTTTTCAAAAAACAAAATTCAGTTTCAACATTTGATATGTTGCTGTCTTTGTACTATTTTCAATGCAATATAGGGTTTCCATGATTTGCAAATTATCGCATTCTGATTTTACTAATGTTTTACAGAGTGGCCCAACTTTTTTGGAATCGGGGTTGTATTTTAATCACAAATAAAGCTCATTTTCCTTCAATATACTGAGTAATATTTATTTATTTTTTTTTTTTTAAAGATATTTTTTTGGGCTTTTTGCACCTTTATTGGATAGGACAGTGTAGATACAGGAAATGAGCGGGAGAGAGAGAGAGAGACGGGAAGGGATCGGGAAATGACCTCGGGCCGGAATCGAACCCGGGTCGCCCGCATTCATGGTATGGCGCCTTAACCACCTGAGCCACGACGCCCCGAGTAATATTTATTTTAAAGATAGATAAATAATAAGAATAAAGATGTTTTCCAAAAAAATGCATTACAGCTTGGTGCATACTCTCATGAATGCAGCACCACCATGCCACTATGCCCGCAGACTATCCTTTTGAGAACTCACGAATGTTAACACACACGCTCACACTCTCTCACACTCGCACCTATGTGAGAGAGAGAATGGTTGTGTCTCTATGTGTCAGCCCTGCAATGATCTGGTGACTTGTCCAGAGTGTACCCCGCCTCTCGCCCATAGTCAGCTGGGATAGGCTCCAGCTTGCCTGCGACCCTGCACAGGATAAGCGGTTACGGATGATGGATGGATCGCAACCACAGCCTGCTGAAAACAGACCACTTTGGTCTATTTTGTCTGCGTGATGGTAAGAGAATGGCTTTTACTTTCTACTAGTAGAATGCATTCTCCCTCTATTTAAAATGTAGGCTATAGGAATATAGCGAAAACAGTATGTTCAACAACACAAAAATTAAGACTACTGTGTGTATGCAAGTATAACCTAATGAACCACGCAGCCTCTCACTCACAGAAAGCGCACCTGTTAGGCTATTTTTAGTTATATATTTACTCGCAGCATCCACACTTTTTTTTATAAAAAGAGACCCCCACAAAGATGAATTCATAATTCGAACTCTGATTGGGAGCCAATGCAGTGTGGGTAAGATGTGGTTATATCTTCTAGTAAGGACTTTTGCTGCTGCATTTTGGACCAAGAGCTGCGTTACAGGATACCGCACTTCCTCACTCCCGTAATTACACAAGTGAGCTAAAGAAAGCTGTGTCCATGTATATATATTCAGTTATTCAATATTCCCCTTTTTCAGGTACAAGTCCCTCATATAATAATAACAACTAGATTGCATTTCCTCTGCAGAAACTGCTGGAGTGTGCTTGCTCAAATGTTGCCAGCAACAGTAAAGGGTTAAGATATGAGTGTGTTTTCGTGCTCTGAAATCCTTGTTTTAAATGGCTTTGGTCAACAGCTCTCACTCCTTCTCTGGCTCAAAGTCTCTTTGTGGCAGGATAGCCCCAGCAGCGGAGAAGACGATGGAGAAGACCAAATAGTTTTCAATGAAAAGGCTTCGTTTTTTCTTTTACCAAATGTGCAAATATTTACAGTGACAAGCGTGCATGAAAAAAATATACAAAAACAAACTGTACAAAACAAACAAGCATAAATAGCCAGGTTAAGTCCTCAGATCCTGAACTACTGTCAAGAGCAACTTCAATTAACAAGACACGTTCACTTCACCGCAAACCCTCACCTACTGAGGCTCTTGGGCCTAATATAGAGCATTGCTAACTGTAGCCCCACCCACTGGATACCCCCACTGTCAAAAATAATCAATTAACTAAACAATTATTACCAAATAATAAATCAAAGAAAACATGACACAAAAATACATACAATAACTGACATGCACAAAAATACCTTATTGAACCCTCCAAATGGCTTTTAAGTCATTACCCCTAAAACACCATCACAATGGGCTGCCCCACAAAGAACCCGGGAAACCCCTCTATTCCCCCCCCCCCCCCCCCCAGTGGAACAGTCCATCTGTTTCCCCAAACGAGACACAGAAGAACGTTTTGAATGCCTGGTGAGTGAATTGCTACCGGAGTTGTAATAAAGTTTTAACCAATAAATGAAGGTTTTAACAGCCAGTGTGAATTATTTTACTTTTTGAGACTAGACAAAGATTATACAGATGAAGAATGAAAATGACTATGTTTCAAGCGAGTATTTTGAATGAGTCAGATGCACAAACAATAGCCATCTAGAAGTGCCGGTAGGCCTTTCCCTGCCGTCTAAACACTAAGTTTGGCCCTGTGTAATTAATCTATGGCAAATGGTGATTAATGACAATATGAAAGATCTTAAACAGTACATCAGCCCTCTCAATATATTTCTGAGAAAGGGGCAAGTAAGAAAGAGTAGTAGGCAGAGGTTAAGCCAGGGATCCCAACAGTAATTGAAAAAATAGAGGAATGTAAGAAACTATCAGCATGGGTCAAGGGGGCTGCAAGCCCTTTGCGGGGGCTGCAAGCCCCCTGAAGCTGTTGAGATTTTAACATGTAAAGATGCTTGTAGCAGTTCATATGGGTGGGTGGAGCACAGAAGGACGGCAGGCCAGAACTGAGTTCACAAACTCTTATTTTTACTTTTCAGTAAACTTTCACTCTCTCAACCACACACGCACGCACACACTCCAGTCGTCTGGTTGGGGAGAGAGCTCCCTCTGCTCTCGCTCTCTCTCCTTAAATAGGGCACGGTCACTGGGGAAGACACACAAACATATTAATTAACCTCAGGTGCAGTGATTCTGCCACTTACATTCCCTGACTCCGCCCTCCGGTCACAGACCGACGCTTGACCACGCCCCCGCTGCCACATACCCCCACCGCCCGACTCAGGCCGGGCAGCCGTCCGGCCTGCAGCTGACTCCCCCCCCCTTGACGGGAGAGGAAGTCCGCCACGACCATCTGCGCCCCCGGCCTGTGGATCACCTTTAAAGGAACAGTCCACCGTACTTCCATAATGAAATATGCTCTTATCTGAATTGAGACGAGCTGCTCCATACCTCTCCGAGCTTTGCGCGACCTCCCAGTCAGTCAGACGCAGTCAGACGCGCCGTCACTCCTGTTAACAATGTAGCTAGGCTCAGTGTGGCCAATGGTATTTTTTGGGGCTGTAGTTAGATGCGACCAAACTCTTCCGCGTTTTTCCTGTTTACGTAGGTTTATATGACCAGTGATATGAAACAAGCTCAGTTACACAAATTGAAACGTAGCGATTTTCTATGCTATGGAAAGTCCGCACTATAATGACAGGCGTACTAACACCTTCTGCACGTTTCGGCAGCGCATTGATACGGAGCTCAGATATCAATGCGCTGCCGAAGCGCGCAGAAGGTGTTAGTACGCCTGTCATTATAGTGCGGACTTTCCATAGCATAGAAAATTGCTACGTTTCAATTTGTGTAACTGAACTTGTTTCATATCACTGGTCATATAAACCTATGTAAACAGGAAAAATGCGGAAGAGTTTGGTCCCATCTAACTACAGCCCCCAAAAATACCATTGGCCATACTGAGCCTAGCTACATTGCTAACAGGAGTGACAGCATGTCTGACTGCGTCTGACTGACTGGGAGGTCGCGCAAAGCTCGGAGAGGTACGGAGCAGCTTGTCTCAATTCAGATAAGAGCATATTTCATTATGGAAGTACGGTGGACTGTTCCTTTAAGTTGAAGGGTTGGAGTGCCAGATACCAACAGGTGAGCTGCGCGTTGACATCCTTCATTCAGTGGAGCCACTGGAGGGGCACGTGATCCAAACAGAGGGTGAAAGGGCGTCCCAGCAGGTAGTAACGGAGGGCAAGGACCGCCCACTTGATCGCTAGGCACTCCTTTTCAATGGTGCTGTAGCGCCCCTCATGCACCGACAGCTTCCTACTGATATACAACACTGGGCGGTCCTCCCCCTCCTGGGACAAAACAGCCCCCAGCCCTCTGTCCAACGCATCCGTCTGTAACATAAAGGGGAGAGAAAAGTCAGGGGAGTGTAAAAGTGGCCCCCCACACAGTGCAGCCTTTACCTCAGAAAAAGCCCGCTGGCATGGCTTTGTCCACTGGACCGGATCTGGTGCCCCGTTTTTAGTCAGATCAGTCAGCGGGCTGGTGACGTCCGAATAATTAGGTATAAACCTACGATAATAGCCAGCCAGCCCCAGGAACTGTCTCACCCCCTTTTTGGTCTTGGGCCTCGGGCAGGCCACAATTGCCGCCGTCTTGTTAATTTGGGGATGCACCTGCCCGTTGCCCAAGTGGAAGCCCAGATACCATACTTCCACCCGCCCAATTGCACACTTCTTCAGGTTGGCTGTGAGACCCGCTCACCTCAGCGACGTAAGGACGGCCCTCAGATGTTGGAAGTGCCTCGGCCAGTCATTACTATAGATAATGATGTCGTCAAGGTAGGCAGCTGCATAGTTGGCGTGGGGGCGGAGGACCCTATCCATCAGCCACTGAAACGTAGCAGGCGCCCCAAACATCCCAAAAGGAAGTGTGACAAACTGGTGTAAGCCGAACGGTGTGGAAAAGGCGGGTTTTTTCCCTCGGGATAATGGAGTCAAGGGGATTTGCCAATAACCCTTTGTTAAATCCAGTATCGAGTAAAAGTGAGCCGTGCCTAGTCGATCGAGCAACTCATCAATACGAGGCATTGGGCATTGGGTACGCGTTGAATTTAGACACCGCATTGACTTTTCTATAGTCTACACAGAACCGGACTGACCCATCGGCCTTGGGTACCAAGACCACCGGGCTGTTCCAGTCACTGTGGGACTCCTCGACGATGCCCATTTCGAGCATGGCCTCAAGTTCTTCCCGAACCACTTTTTTCCTTGTGTTCGGGTAGCCGGTAAGGGCGGCTACGCACTACCACCCCCGGGGGCATCTCAATGTGGTGCTCTATGAGGTTGGTGCAGCCGGGCAGGGGCGAGAACACCTCCAAAAACTCGGTCTGCAACTGGGCAACCTCCACGAGCTGGGTCGGGGAGAGGTGGTCTCCACAGGGGACTGGAGAGGTACGTGATGCCAATGTTCCCTTTTGAACCTCCGGCCCCAGCTCCACCTTCTCCGGAACCACCGACACCAACGCCACGGGGACCTCCTCATTCCAGAGTTTGAGCAGATTGAGGTGGTAAATCTGTAGCGCCCCACCCCTGGCCACTCACCTCACCTCATAGTCAACGTCCCCGACTCGCCGTGTGACCTCAAAGGGTCCTTGCCACATGGCGACTAATTTGGAGCTCGATGTGGGCAACAGTACAAGTACTTTATCTCCCGGTGCGAACTCCCTGAGGTGCGTACCCTTGTCGTACAGGTGGGTTTGTTGTTCTTGGGCCTGCCGCCTTCACTATAAATTTTTCCCCTCGAAAAAAAAAAGTGGACCGACACTAAAGGGTAGTTGTGAACATCCCCGTGCACACGCACACACACAAACACCTCACCAATTGTGCTCCCCCCAGTGCCTCGTCTTGCACCAGGTTTTGGTGGATTGAGGTCTGATTACAACCAGAATCCACCAACGCCTGATATGTATCCCCTTGGACACTCACCGGTATGCGATACGCTCCGGCCCAATCGAGGGCAGCTCCTGGCGCATCGGGGATCCGAACCACTGCGCCCACCTCCATTACCGAGCACTGCTGTTGGAGGTGGCCCGGCTCCGTGCAGCGCCAGCAAACTGGCCCGGGCTTCCTCTCCGCACTGGTGCTCTGAGGCTCACTCACCTGGGGGGGGAGACAGACACAGAAGGGAGAAACGGGAAGGCACCGTGGGTGCGGCGGGCCAGCTGGGGTGGGGCCGGCCCCCGCGGTGGGGGAACGGGGCGAGGGTGAGACACAGGAGGAGGGAGAGAGGAGAGAAGAGGTTGTCTGCTGTCCTGCCGTCGGGACAGCCGCCAAATGGTCCTCTGCCAGCTCGATTACCTGATCCAGCGACGCCGGGCAGTAGCACTGGACCCACTCTGCAGTCCCGGCTGGCAGGCGCGTGATGAATTGCTCCAGCACCACCTGGTCGATGATCCCCTCGGCGTCGCGGTTGTCGGCCCTCAACCACTGCCTGCAGGTGTCCCGGAGTTGTTGGCCAAACGCGAACCACGGAAGCGCTGCCGTTGTTGCTCGGGGGTGCGCCCCACACGCTGGAGGACGGCCCGGCGAAGGTCCATGTAGGCCAGCCAGCGGTCGGCGGGGAGCTGTAGCGCGGCCAGCTGCGCCTCTCCCGTTAGCAGGGGGAGGAGGTGCGCCACGCGCTGTTCCACCGGCCACCCCGAGGTCTCTGCTACCTGCTCAAAGAGCATGAGGAAGGCCTCGGGGTTGTCCTGCGGGCCCATCTTCATCAGGGTGAAGGGGGATGGGCCCGCAGCGGTGGACCCTACTGACGCGAGGTGGTGCTGGAACGCCTGTCGCTCTTCCTGCTGAGCCAGCACCAGGGCCTCGAACCGCTGTTCCTGTTCCTTCCGGAGGGCGACTAGTCCCTGATGCTGGCTTTGCTGGGCCGTGGCGAGGGCGTGGACTCCATGGGGCTGTTCTGCTTCTTCACTCCAAGTCCCCGGTTTCAGCACCACTGTAGCAGTTCGTATGGGTGGGTGGAGCACAGAAGGACGGCAGGCCAGAACTGAGTTCACAAACTCTTATTTTTACTTTTCAGCAAACTTTCACTCTCTCAGCCACACACGCATGCACACACTCCAGTCATCTGGCTGGAGAGAGAGCTCCCTCTGCTCTCGCTCCTTAAATAGGGCACAGTCACTGGGAAAGACACACAAACACATTAACCTCAGGTGCAGTGATTTTGCCACTTACCTTCCCTGACTCCGCCCTCCGGTCACAGACCGCCGCTTGACCACGCCCCCGCTGCCACAATGCTATAGAACATTTTTTACATAGATTTAACATAGAAAAGCAACAGAATTTCACAGTAATGTGTATCTAGTTGATGCCATATTTTGTAATCTATGACGCAAGTGGCAAAAAAATTTTTTTTTTTATAAAAATTAGATGAAAATGTAGCTTTGAAGAATATACTTGCCTAAATATTCCACTGATTTTGTTATAACAATAGTATCCATAGTTCGTCTCATTTATTTTTTTGTTTCGAGTTAGTCAATACTAGTCTAATATAAGCCACATTCATTTTTCAAAAATCATGAATATGAGCAGAAATCAAGGATTCAGTAATTAGATATATACATATGTACAGCAAATATTAGAGATATTTGATTTAAACCTCTTTTTTTGAAAGGTTTCACTGCAGAGGAATTTAATGCTCTTTTCTGGGGTGCAGTCTGTGATCTTTCCTCCAGTTTTTTCTGTTTTTGTTTTTCTGATCTTTCCTTCTGCTTTTTCTGATGTTCCTGCAGTGCTCTTTTGGATAGTTTCTTGGCTACTCTGTTTGCATGAGCTTTTGTTTCAAGTTCTGTATTCACCACATTCATTAATCTCTTCTTGGGTTCAACTCCCTCTCTGGCTAAGCGCAACTACACTTTCCACGACATATTGAATTAAGTTCAACGCATTAGAAACAAAAGCACGAACAGAGTTAAAACACGGTTTCTAGCAAATGGGCGCAGCCATATTGTTTTCTCGTTCTATCGCGTACAGTCTCGCGGTATTTACATCAATTTAACTTCCGAGTGTTCCCGAATGTCAACGACAACAAACAAAGCCAATGAAAACATCGCTAAACAAGCAAACCAAATCAGAACGTATTCTGCTGGTCATTTTACTTAAACATATTTTTAACGGATATACAAGAGATTAAAAAAAAAAAACTTTGGCTAGAAAAATAGCGGAATTCCGCTAAATGGCGGACGTCTGGGATCCATGTTAAGCGTAAGCTGAGCGGAGGCTGCGTTAGCCGCCACCGCCATGTTAAAAAAAAAAAAAGAGAGGGGTCCGGAGGTCCTCCCCCGGAAAATTTTGAAAATGTAGATGTTAAATGGTGAATTCTGAGTGATCCTGAATGCAAAATTTTATTTTTATGAAGTATAAATTATGAAGTAAAAACTTATGAATTTCAATTCTTTGAAAAACCACTGTGAGTAGCCAGCAATGAAGCGTTTGTAGGCGGCAAAATCGCCGGTTGCCAGCAGTTATTGAGAGGACTTGTACATACGGTGGTGGCAATGGGAATAGTGACAGGACAGGACAGCAGTGATTTAAAAATGCTGGCAAATGGCTGCCTGCGCGCTGTCAGCGTCAAGGCTCAGCCCGTGACACACTTTCACATTATTTTGAAGGGAGATTTCACTGCACTTTGTGCAGTGAAATCTCCTCTCCACCCTTTTATATATGTTTTTCAATTTAATTCAGAGGTTTTACAGGGTTTAAAACATGGATTTTGGCTGTAAAATTGCAGTTTTAATTTTTTTTCTGCTGCTCCCGCTCTAACATCTAGAGTGGGGGAGCTCCTTATGACGTCCTCACTCCAAAGTTCTACCCATTCATTTCAATGGCACGGAATTTTGCCGAAAAAAGGGAATACCGAACGAACAACAAGGGGGTAGTGCAACCATTTTAACAAGCACACCATTCCAGATCGGGCCCTACGTTTCAGACACCGTTCCAACGCTATCTCGAAAGCCCTAGGAGGAGTAGTGGAGCCAAAAAACGGATGAAAATGAATAATAATAAAAATAAAACATAAGTGTGCTTTTGCAAGTACTCTAATAATAAATAAAAATACATTTTATTTATAAGCGCCTTTCATGACACTCAAGGACACTTTACAAGAATAAAACAAACTACACAATATAAAATGGAAAGAGAAAAAAAATGCAATTTACAGGGAATAACCTAAACAGCAGATCAAAACTAAACAGCAAAAATAAGAAAAAAAGAGAAAAAAAAACAATGCAAATTACAAAGAATAGGCTATTTTGAACAGGTGAGTTTTGAGTCTAGATTTGAAAAGAGAGAGTCAATGTTATGGATATCAGGTGGGAGGGAATGGCTGAAAGCTCTGCTCCCCATGGTGCTATGGCAGGCAGAGAGCACGGTGAGATGAGTGGAAGAGGAGGATCTGAGCGAACGGGTGGAAGACATATCTGTGAAGATACTCAGTCATCCAGGTACATAGTAATCTGTGGTTGGTAGAAGAGAGCAACTGGACTTGCTTGAAAAGTCTTGAAGACGTTTCGCCTCTCGTCCGAAAGGCATCCTCAGTTCTGTCTGTCTAATAGGGAGTATCAAGTATTTATCCTCTCATAGATCATCATAGAATCCGAATCAGAATGCTGATGGCTGCATTGTAGGTGGCTGATAGATGTCATAGACACCCACCTCTGTTCAGTGATGGTCGTTCCAGGTTGACAAAAATGAACGATCCTCTCTGGCTAAGATGTCTGCCAGTTTTCTGGAAGTCCTCTCATACTCCTGCACCAGTTGAAGGGAACTCATCCCAAAGTGCGTAGAAACATATCTGTGAAGATACTCAGTCATCCAGGTACATAGTAATCTGTGGTTGGTAGAAGAGAGCAACTGGACTTGCTAGTCTCAGCAAGTCCAGTTGCTCTCTTCTACCAACCACAGAATGGGTGGAAGTTGCGATACGGAGGAGATTTGACAGATTGGGGGGGGGGGGGGATATTATGGATGGCCTTGAATGTGTAAAGGAGAATTTTGAAATCAATTCTGTACTTAAATGGGAGCCAGTTGAATTATTGGACAGGGGTAAATGTGGTGGAATAAGGGAGTTTTGGAGATAATGCGAGCGGCTGCATTCTGGACCAGTTGAAGCTTAGGGAGGGATTTGTGAGGGAGGCCAAAAAGGAGAGAATTACAATAATCAAAACAGGAGGTGACAAGGCTGTGAACAAGGATAGATGTGGTATGGGGGGGGTGAGGGAAGGGCAGAGACTATTAATATTACGAAGATGGAAATATGCAGACCGGGTTATATTACTGATGTGAGATTGAAAAGATAATGCGCTATCGAGGATGACACCCAGACTCTTAACCTGAGGGGAGGGGGAAACTAAGGAGCTGTCAATTGTGATGGAGAAACTGTCAAGTTTGGATAGTGTGGATTTTGTGCCAAGAAGAAGAATAAGCTTTTTTTTTACTTTTAAAGTTTTAGGAAGTTTGAGGTGAACCAGGATTTTATTTCAGATAAGCAGTTAGAAGGCGGCACGGTGGTGTAGTGGTTAGCGCTGTCGCCTCACAGCAAGGAGGTCTGGGTTCGAGCCCCGTGGCCGGCGAGGGCCTTTCTGTGCGGAGTTTGCATGTTCTCCCCGTGTCCGCGTGGGTTTCCTCCGGGTGCTCCAGTTTCCCCCACAGTCCAAAAGACATGCAGGTTAGGTTAACTGGTGACTCTAAATTGACCGTAGGTGTGAATGTGAGTGTGAATGGTTGTCTATGTCTATGTGTCAGCCCTGTGATGACCTGGCGACTTGTCCAGGGTGTACCCTGCCTTTCACCCGTAGTCAGCTGGGATAGGCTCCAGCTTGCCTGTGACCCTGTAGAACAGGATAAAGTGGCTAGAGATAATGAGATGAGATGAGATAAGCAGTTAGAAAGGGAAAAGGGCAGGAACGTGGAATTTGGTTTGCTGGATAGATAGAGCTGGGTGTCGGCTGCAGAGCAGTGGAAATGGATATTGAATTTACGGAATATATTGCCAAGGGGATGAAGGTAAATAATGAAGAGAAGTGGTCCCAGGACAGATCCCTGGGGCACACCTGAGGAAACGGGGGACAACTGGGATCTGAAGGATTTGAGTTGGATAAACTGAGTGCAGCCTGAGAGAAGAGTAAAACCAGTCAAGTGCAGTGTGATTGATGCCAAAGGAAGATAATCTATTAAGGAGGATGGTGTGAGAAATTGTGTCAAAAGCCATGCTCAAATCAAGAAGGATAAGAATGGAAAGTAAACCGGAATCAGCTGCCATAAGGAGATCGTTGGTGATTTTTATGAGAGTAGATTCTGTGCTATGGTGGGGGCGTAAACCAGACTGGAATTGTTCATAGAGGCTATTTTGGGTTAGATAGGAGTGAAGTTGAGTGGCTATAATTTTTTCAAGTATTTTGGAGATGAAAGGTAGGTTAGAGATGAAAGGAGGTTATTAAAATATTATTGGGATCTGAACCAGTTTTTTTCAGAATAGGGGTAACAGCTGCCATTTTGAAGAGTGTAGGAATAGTGAGTGAGGAATGGATGATGGCAGTTATGAGGGGGAGCAGAGAAGAGAGGGAAGATTTGACCAGAGCTGTAGGGAGAGGATCTAGCATGTAGAAGGCTTAGATATATGGATGTGGTCATAGATGACAGATGCATCTGGAAGTTGGAAACAGGAGAATGGCTGACAGTGTGGGAGAGATTCAGAAGAGGAGAGAGGCAGAAAATCAGGACTTAAGTTCTGGTGGATTTTATGAATTCTCTCACTAAACAGCATTAGTGTGTTACAGGTGTCAGTTGAGTGAAGATTGGGGGGGAGGGGAGGGAGTCTGGGGGTTGGAGTATTTTGTTTAATAGAGAAAACAGTGTTTTGGTGTTCCCTTCATTGGAGCAGATTAAACCAGAGTAATAAATGGATTTTGTTTAAGCAATTAAATCCTTATAATGTAAAATATGTGAGTTTTGTGCATTTCTTTATGAATAGTAAGACCAGTTTTTCTATGGAGTCGCTCGAGTTGACAAGCTTTGGCTTTGATTGACCGGAGTTCAGGGGTATACCAGGGGGCAGATTGAGAGAAGGAAACAGACCGAGTTTTTACTGGAGCGAGAGAGTTGAGAATGATGTTTAAACCACTGTTATAGGCGAGGATAAATTGTCTGGGATCAGAATATTGTCAAGGCTGGAGATGAGGACATCCATATTAATGTCTTTGATATTCCTGAATGAGATGAGACGTGGTGGCTTGGTTGGGGAGAGGCAGAGTGTAATGTTAAATGAGAGGAGGAAGTGATCAGTTATATGGAGTTCATCAGCTGTGCAATTTGAGGGGGTGAGACTAGAACAAATTAAGTCCAGAGTATGTCCTTTTGTGTGAGTGGGAAAAATCAATGAATTGATGAAATCCAAAATTCTCAAGGCAGGATGAAAAGTCTTTGGTGAGAGGAAGATTACTGCTGTCCATGTGGATGTTGAAATCCTCCAACAATATTACATTTAGTGAGAGGAGTAGATACAGTGGTGCTTGAAAGTTTGTGAACCCTTTAGAATTTTCTATATTTCTGCATGAATATGACCTAAAACATCATCAGATTTTCACACAAGTCCTAAAAGTAGATAAAGAGAGCCCAGTTAAACAAATGAGACAAAAATATTATACTTGGTCATTTATTTATTGAGGAAAATGATCCAATATTACATATCTGTGAGTGGCAAAAATATGTGAACCTCTAGGATTAGCTGTTAATTTGAAGGTGAAATTAGAGTCAGGCGTTTTCAATCAATGGGATGACAATCAGGTGTGAGTGGGCACTCTCTTTTATTTAAAGAACAGGGATCTATCAAAGTCTGAAACTTCACAACACATGTTTGTGGAAGTGTATCATGGCACGAACAAAGGAGATTTCTGAGGACCTCAAAAAAAGCATTGTTGATGCTCATCAGGCTGGAAAAGGTTACAAAACCATCTCTAAAGAGCTTGGACTCCACCAGTCCACAGTCAGACAGATTGTGTACAAATGGAGGAAATTCAAGATCATTGTTACCCTCCCCAAGAGTGGTCGACCAACAAAGATCACTCCAAGAGCAAGGCGCGTAATAGTCGGCGAGGTCACAAAGGACCCCAGGGTAACTTCTAAGCAACTGAAGGCCTCTCTCACATTGGCTAATGTTAATGTTCATGAGTCCACCATCAGAAGAACACTGAACAATAATGGCCTGCATGGCAGGGTTGCAAGGAGAAAGCCACTGCTCTCCAAAAAGAACGTTACTGCTCATCTGCAGTTTGCTAAAGATCATGTGGACAAGCCAGAAGGCTATTGGAAAAATATTTTGTGGACGGATGAGACTAAAATAGGACTTTTTGGTTTAAATGTGAAGCGTTATGTTTGGAGAAAGGAAAACACTGCATTCCAGCATAAGAACCTTATCCCATCTGTGAAACATGGTAGTGGTAGTATCATGGTTTGGGCCTGTTTTGCTGCATCTGGGCCAGGACGGCTTGCCATCATTGATGGAACAATTAATTCTGAATTATACCAGCGGATCCTAAAGGAAAATGTCAGGACATCTGTCCATGAACTGAATCTCAAGAGAAGGTGGGTCATGCAGCAAGACAATGACCCTAAGCACACAAGTTGTTCTACCAAAGAATGGTTAAAGAAGAATAAAGTTAATGTTTTGGAATGGCCAAGTCAAAGTCCTGACCTTAATCCAATCGAAATGTTATGGAAGGACCTGAAGCAAGCAGTTCATGTGAGGAAACCCACCAACATCCCAGAGTTGAAGCTGTTCTTTACGGAGGAATGGGCTAAAATTCCTCCAAGCTGGTGTGCAGGACTGATCAACAGTTACCGGAAACGTTTAGTTGCAGTTATTGCTGCACAAGGGGGTCACACCAGATGTTGAAAGCAAAGGTTCACATACTTTTGCCACTCACAGATATGCAATATTGGATCATTTTCATTCAATAAATAAATGACCAAGTATAATATTTTTGTCTCATTTGTTTAACTGGGTTCTCTTTATCTACTTTTAGGACTTGTGTGAAAATCTGATGGTGTTTTAGGTCATATTTATGCAGAAGTATAGAAAATTCTAAAGGGTTCACAAACTTTCAAGCACCACTGTAAATGGAGTGAGTAGAGAGGCAAAATCAGTTTAAAAAAAGTCATTGTGTGGCTTAGGAGGACGGTAAACTGTGGCGACAATGGTGGGGGTGGGACCGGACAGTTTGCACACTAAACATTCCAGTGAACTGAATGCAGGCACAGATACTGGGAAGACTTTCCAATTCTTGCGATGAATTATCGCAAGACCTCCTCCACGACCTACGCCACAGGGTTGACAAACAACTCCACTCCTCCTGGGTTAAGCTGTGAAAAGTCATTGGGTTGTTGCCATTTTTCAGTTAGGCAGAGAAAGTCAAACTTACGGTCAGTGAGGAGATCTTAAATGAGGTGTCCCTTGCTCATAAGTGAGCGGATGTTAAGAAGACCGAAGTTGACAGTGGTGTTGTCAGTTGTGGTGATGTTTGGTAGTAGCGTTAGCTGACCTAGCTAGGCTAGCTAACAGACTGTGGTTAACAACCCGGCTGGTGTTCCTGGGAGGGCGACGAGTGGTAGACCAGAAGGATTTAATTGGTGTAGAGTTGTCGAGATGAAAATTCCAGCGAGACCCACGATGGGTGCATTTCAGGCGAGACAGAAGAGCGATGTCCGGGTGCAGATACAGCGCTGCTGGCAGAGGCTCAGACAGGTGACAGCAAAGCCAGAGTTCAGCAGCAGTGTATTGGAGTAGACCTGCCGCAGATTGATGGAAGAGGGACAGGAAAATCCAGGCAAGTGCAGACCAGATGTACATCTTGCTCGCCCACATTGTGGTGAGCCAAGCAGATGGTGTGTCAAACAGTTAGGCTATTTTTAGCCCACTCGCACACAAACACGCAGGAGTGACAGCAGAATCGACAATTATCCAAGGGTAGGGAATGAATGAATGAATGAATGAATATCCCTTGTACGCAGTTACACAGTCCGTTTGGCCGAAAACAGTTTAAAAAAAAAAAAAGTTTAAAATTACCGGTGAGTCGCGGTAGCAAGCTGCGCCAGCGTCCACTCGACCCGTTAGTCTTCTCATATTGATGGTTTATATGTACTTGTGTGTTGAATGAATGTTTATTGGTGTTCAGAAGACTGTTTCTGATGTATTATGTTTGTGTATAATGAAATTATAATGTTAGTTGCTGAGCAGCAAATGAGCTAGCCACATTAGCATACAGTGATGTTAGCCATGCTATTGCTTTTTGGAGTTATAATATTGTAGCCATTTGTTTTCTATGCCAAATGATTTGTTCTGTATTTGTTCTATCAGTCATTACACCAGTGAGATAAGGAAAGCCGTGTCTGTGTATATTTAAATAATATTGGCTGGCTTTAAGTGGTATATTAACTCCACCGTTGCCAGTCCCAAGCCCTGATGAGAAAGGAGGAGGGTTGGGCGTGGGGTCAGCAGCCCCACCCCGTAAAACCTTTGCCGCTACAGAAACGCCAACAAGGAGATCAACAACCAACTCAGCCTTGGGAGAAGATGGACCTTCAGCTGGAGGACTTATGACGCGGAGTGGCGAAAGCCGTAAGGAAGCCACTCGGCCGACAACCATCCTTTCGACGAGAGCAACCATCAATATTGGGACATGGAATGTAAGGACCTAAGCAGGGTAGACAGCTCAGGTGGCAGCAGAGATGAGGACCTACCGTCTCGACGTCCTTGGCATTAGCGAGTCAAGATGGACGGGTAGTGGACAGAAGAGGCTGACCACAGGAAAGAGGCTGCTGTTTTCTGGCCATGAGGAGGAGAACATACCACACATGGAGGGAGTGGCTCTCATGCTCTCCAAAACTGCACAGAGAGCTCTCATTGAGTGGGAAGCTCATGGCCCACGCATCATCACAGCCTCGTTCAGAACAAAACAAAAGAGGATCAACATGAACATCATACAGTGCTACGCCCCGACCAACGACACTGATGATGAGATCAAAGAACAGTTTTACAACAGACTGCAGATAGTCGTTGGGACCCTTTCAAGAAGAGACCTCAACATCGTCATGGGAGAATTCAACGCCAAGGTCGGCAGCGACAACAGGGGCTTCGAGGAAGTCATGGGGCAGCAGGGTCTGGGAGTCATGAATGACAACAGAGGGAGGTTTGCAGACCTATGCGCCATAAGCAACCTTATCGGCGGTACATTCTTCTCCCACAAGCGGATACACAAGGCGACCTGGGTATCACCGGACCATTCTACTGAGAACCAGATAGACCACGTGTGCATCTCAAGAAGGTTCAGGAGATCCCTCCAGGACGTCAGAGCAAGGAGAGGAGCCAACGTTGCTTCAGACCACCACCTTGTTGTTGCCAGGCTGAAGTTGAAGCTGAAGAGAAAGTGGACCGGTGAGACCTGCCAACGACAGAGGTTCAACACCACTCTGCTGAAGGACGCAGGGAAGCAGGAGGAGTTCAGACTCGCACTCTACAACAGGTTCCAGGTTCTCCAGGAGCTTCTTGATGAGACCATTGACGAGCAGTGGAATGGAGTGAGCGGTGCAATAACAACATGCAAGGAAGTGCTGGGCTACAAGAAGCACACCCACAAAGTGTGGATATCACCAGAGACACTGGAGAAAGTGGCAGACAGGAAGAAGAAGAAAGCTGAAGTTAACAGCCGTACAAGAACAGAAAAGGCCCGTGCACAGGAGGCATACACAGCAGCCAACAGAATGGTGAAAAACAGCATCAAAGCCGACAAGAGGAACTTTGTGGAGTCACTTGCGCAAGAGGCAGAAGAGGCGGCTCGACATGGAAACATGAGAGACCTCTACAACACCACAAAGAAGTTGTCAGGAAAGTTTGCCAAGCCAGAGAGGCCAGTAAAGGACAAGCAGGGAAGAGTCATCAAAGGAGATGAGGGACAGAAGAACAGATGGAGGGAGCACTTTGAGGAGCTTTTGAACAGACCAGCTCCACAGGATCCACCCGACATTCAGGCAGCTGAGAGCGACTTGCTGATAGACTGTGGAGAGCCCACCAAAGAGGAGATCCGGAAGGCCATCAAGCAGCTCAAGTCGGGCAAGGCAGCCGGACCCGACAGTATGCTGGCAGAGGCGCTGAAGGCGGACACTGAAACCACAGTCGAGATGCTCCACCCCCTCTTCAGGAAAATCTGGCAAGAAGAGCAAGTACCATCAGAGTGGAAGGAGGGATACCTGGTCAAGCTGCCAAAGAAGGGTGACCTCAGCAACTGTGCAAACTACAGAGGGATTACATTACTATCTGTCCCAGGAAAAGTCTTCAGCAGGATCCTACTGAACAGGATGAAGGACACAGTGGACTCCCAACTCTGAGATCAACAAGCAGGCTTCCGCAAGGACCGATCATGTACAGACCAGATCGCCACACTGCGCATCATCTTGGAGCAGTCGCTAGAATGGAACTCGGCCCTTTACATCAACTTCCTAGATTATGAGAAGGCCTTCGACAGCATCGATAGAGAGACCTTGTGGAAGTTGTTGAGACATTACGGAGTACCTGGAAAGCTCACAAACATCAGGAATTCCTACGAGGGACTGACCTGCAGAGTGATCCATGGAAATCAGCTCACTGACGCCTTCCAAGTCCGGACAGGGGTGAGACAGGGGTGTTTGCTGTCACCTTTCCTGTTCCTGCTGGCCATCGACTGGGTCATGACGACATCCACAGCACAGAAGCGGAATGGCATCCAATGGTCACTCTGGACCCAACTGGACGACCTGGACTTTGCAGACGACCTCGCCCTGCTCTCGCACACCCAACAGCAGATGCAGGACAAGACCAGCACAGTGGCAGAGAACTCCGCAAGATTGGGCCTGAACATCCACTGGGGAAAGAGCAAGGTGCTGAAAGTGAATGCTGCCAGCGGAACCCCCATCACGCTTGAAGGCGAGGCGCTAGAAGAGGTGGAAAGCTTCACCTACCTTGGCAGCATTGTCGACAAGCAGGGAGGGACTGACGCCGACGTGAAGATCAGGATCGGCAAGGCCAGGGCAGCATTTCTCCAGCTAAAGAACGTCTGGGCATCCAGAGATCTGTCAGTCAGTACCAAGATCCGGCTGTTCAACACAAACATAAAACCAGTACTCCTCTATCGAGCAGAGACCTGGAGGACCACAGTGACGACCACCAAGAAAATCCAGACGTTCATCAACAACTGTCTGAGAAAGATCCTCAGGATACACTGGCCTGACACCATCAGCAACGAGGAGCTGTGGCAGTGGACTAAGCAAAAGTCTGCAGAAGTGGAGATCCAACAACGCCGCTGGAGATGGATAGGCCACACTCTACGCAAGCCAGCCAACACCACCACAAGGCAAGCCCTCAGATGGAACCCCCAGGGAAAAAGGAGGAGAGGCCGGCCGAGAAACACCTGGTGTCGCAACCTTGAGACCGACTCAAAGAAACTGGGCCACACCTGGGGACAGCTGGAGAGACTCGCCCAGGACAGGGACGGCTGGAGAGACCTTGTTGGCGGCCTATGCCCCAGGAGGGGTGAGAGGCATAAGTAAGTAAGTGGTATATTCAAAAGATTAGTCAATTTCCCTATATATCCAGGACATATAGGAGAATCGAAATGCCATTTCTCTCTCACCTTACTTGTAAATACAAAGATTACAAAAAAAATTAAAACAATATATATAAATATTTATAAATACACAAAAAAAATGTACAAAATAGCAGTAGTGCAAATACAGTACAATATCTAACAGAGAAGGTGCTCAAAGAGCAGCTTATGAGGTGTATATGAACAGTAGTGCAAATGAGCAATAGCAGCAGTGGTGTGATGTGCAAACGGATGAGTGTGTTTGTGTGAATGAATGTGTTACAGACCAGGGGTAGTGGACAGAGTTCAGCATCCTGACAGCCTGGTGGATGAAGCTGTTCAGCAGTCTTGTGGAGCGGGCCCGGAGGCTCCAGTACCTTTTCCCTGAGGGCAGGAGGCTAAAGAGTGAGTGTGAAGGGTGGGAGGTGTCACCAGCAACGCTGATGGCTCTGCGGATGAGACGGGAGTGATAGATCAAATCAAATCAAATCAAGTTTATTTGTATAGCGCTTTTAACAATAAACATTGTCGCAAAGCAGCTTTACAGAATTTGAACGACTTAAAACATGAGCTAATTTTATCCCTAATCTATCCCCAATGAGCAAGCCTGTGGCGACGGTGGCAAGGAAAAACTCCCTCAGACGACATGAGGAAGAAACCTCGAGAGGAACCAGACTCAAAAGGGAACCCATCCTCATTTGGGCAACAACAGACAGCCTGACTATAATATTAACAGTTTTAACAGGTATAACCCTCAACTGTCCTCATGGGGCCGTCCTTCACAGGAGCGGTGCGATAAAACTCCGACCAGACACAGGGCACCAGGATGGATCAAGCAGGTCCGAGGGGCAGAAGAGGCCAGCATCTCAATCCCAGGATCAACATGTAACTCAGAGGGACAGATTGGGGGGGGGGAGAGAGAAAGAAAACACGTTGTTAGGTATGCCCTAAAAATGACAAGTATTAAATCTGTGTGGTAGGCTCGCAGAGACGAGAGAGTCTTTACATCAGGCATAACACACAACAATGGCATGTTAATATGGTAAAATATATCATGACCTGCTCTGGCTGGATGCTTGATTGGGTGATGGGAGCACACTCCTCAGCAAATGATGAGATGCAGATGGGACCCTTAGGGCTGGCCAAGACAATTCAGTTACATTTCACCGGGTCTGGGACATGCGACAGAATGTCTGACGGCCGATTCCCTGCAGGCTACGATAGCCAGTCGAGATCTCCACCCTCTCCACCAAAAGATTTCCTGTTGACTCCATGTAACTCAGAGGGACAGATTTGGGGTGGGGGGGAGGGAAAGAAAACACAGGTGGTTAGGTATGCCCAATGTCACCTGAATAAGTAGAAACAGTATACATATTGCACCGAGTACAAGCAGGGACTCCGGCAACTAACTATGACAGCATAACTAAAAGGAGAGAGCCAGAAGGTAACACAGGCATGAGGGAGCCCCGGGACATAAAGCAGCCAGCCACTACACCGTCAACAAACTCGAGTGAGCAAGCGAGTGGGGACTGACAGCATCCATACATCCCAGTTTACCAAAACACTATGTCTGAGAACCCTCCAGATCTACTCCTTTACCTCATAAACACCATTAACAAAAGGCTTGACTAAACAGATATGTTTTCAGCCTAGACTTAAATGCTGAGACTGTGTCTGATTCCCGAACATTACTTGGAAGGCTGTTCTATAACAGTGGGGCTTTGTAAGAAAAGGCTCTGCCCCCTGATGTAGCCTTCACTATACGAGGTACCAGCAGATAGCCTGCACCTTTTGATCTAAGTAGGCGTGGCGGGTCATAGAGGACCAGAAGTTCACTCAGGTACTGTGGTGCGAGACCAATTAGTGCTTTAAAGGTCAATAGTAGTATTTTATAATCAATACGAAATTTGATTGGGAGCCAATGCAGTGTGGATAAGACAGGCGTGATGTGGTCATATTTTCTAGTTCTAGTAAGGACTCTTGCTGCTGCATTTTGAATTAACTGGAGCTTGTTTATGCACTTATTGGAACATCCAGACAGTAAGGCATTACAATAATCCAACCTGGAGGTAACGAAAGCATGGACTAGTTTTTCTGCATCATGCAATGACATTAAATTTCTTATCTTTGCAATATTTCTGAGATGAAAGAAAGCTATCTGGGTAATGTTATCAATGTGAATTTCGAATGAAAGACTGGGGTCAATAATCACTCCGAGGTCTTTTACTGCTGCATGTGAAGAAACAGAAAGGCCATCCAGAGTTACTGTGTAATCAGAAAACTTACTTCTAGCTGTATGTGGTCCTAGTACAAGTACTTCAGTCTTGTCAGAGTTAAGCAGAAGGAAATTAATAAGCATCCAGTGTCTAATGTCCTTAACACATTCCTCGATTCTATTAAGCTGGTGTCTCTCATCAGGTTTTGCAGAGACATACAACTGTGTGTCATCAGCATAACAGTGGAAACTAATACAATGTTTACGAATAATATCGCCCAGAGGTAACATATATAGAGAAAAAAGCAGTGGACCCAAGACAGAACCTTGTGGAACATCATACTTTACCTCGGTACGTCTAGAAATATCACCATTTATATCAACATACTGATAACGATCAGTTAGATAAGACCTGAGCCAGGAGAGGGCCATTCCTTTAACTCCCACAACATTTTCTAGTCTATCCAGAAGAATGGAATGATCAATGGTATCAAATGCTGCACTAAGGTCAAGCAACACAAGTAGCGAGACACAGCCCTGATCAGACGCCAACAGTAGGTTGTTTACTACTTTAACCAGAGCTGTCTCTGTGCTATGATTAGGTCTAAATCCTGATTGATACATTTCACGGATGTTACTCCTATGTAAATATGAGCATAACTGCTGTGCCACAGCTTTTTTAAGGATCTTGGCGATAAAGGGGAGGTTTGATATTGGCCGATAATTGGACAGCTGACAGGGATCAAGGTCAGGTTTTTTAATCAGGGGTTTGATAACTGCTAGTTTAAAGGATTTGGGTACATAGCCAATCATAAGAGAAGAATTTATTTTTAGAAGCGGTTCAATTACTCCAGGCATTATCTGTTTGAATAGATGTGTCGGTAAGGGATCTAGTACACAAGTTGAGGCTTTTGATGTAGAGATTAATGAAAGTAATTCAGTTTCTTTTAGGGGAGTAAAACATTCTAACTGATGATCTGATACAGTTATATTGTTAACTACAAGGTCACTTTCATTGTCTAACCTTAAATTAGTAGTTTGAATTTTTTGTCGGATATTCTCAATTTTGTCATTAAAAAAATTCATGAAGTCGTTGCTACTACATACTGCAGGTGTGCATGTGTTGATAGTGGACTTATTCCTGGTTAATTTTGCTACAGTATTAAATAGGAATCTAGGATTATTTTTGTTATCTTCTATTAGGGAGGAGAAATATGTTGATCTCGCAGCACTAAGAGCTTTTCTATACTTCAGGAAGCTCTCCTTCCAAGCTAATTTGAACACTACCAATTTTGTTTGACGCCATTTACGTTCCAATTTTCGAGTGGTCTGTTTTAATGTGCGAGTGTCATCATTATACCAGGGTGCTAATTTTTTGTCTCTGACCATTTTCCTTTTTAGAGGAGCTACATTATCTAAAGTATGGCGGAATGTTGACTCTAAGCATTCAGTTGCCTGATCAAGTTCTGCAGGGGCTGACAGTGACCCAATCAAAGTTGACAGCTCTGGGAGATCATTTATAAAGCTCTGTGCAGTAGTTGACGTGAAAGTACGTTTAATACAGTAGCGTGGTGAGGTGCATATATTATTACTCAGACATATTTTGAATGAGATGAGACAATGATCTGAGATAACTTCAGACTGTGGAAGTATGACTATATTGTCTACGTTTAATCTGAATGCTAGTATTAGATCAAGGGTGTGACCACCATTATGGGTCGGTCCTATGACATTCTGCTTAATCCCGACTGAATCTAAGATGGACACAAACGCTGTTTTTAAAGGGTCTTCTGGGTTATCGAAGTGAATATTAAAATCTCCGACAACTAAAGCTTTGTCTAAGGAAATAACCAGATCTGAGATAAAATCTGCAAATTCAGAAAGAAACTCAGAATATGGCCCCGGGGGCCTGTAAATAATAAGCAATGGAATTAACTGGGTAGACTTATTTTTCGAGGCTACATACATTATATGAGGATGAAGAACTTCAAATGTATTAAATTTATAGCCAGGTTTGTGTGTTACACCTAGATAATCATTATAAACAACCGCGACGCCTCCTCCTCTGCCAGTTGGACGAGGCTGGTGTATATAACTGTATCCAGGAGGACTCGCTTCATTTAATGCTATATATTCATTTGGCTTAATCCATGTTTCTGTTAAACACAGTACATTAAACTCCTGATCAGTAATGAGTTCATTAACCATTAGCGCTTTAGATGTAAGAGATCTAATATTTAATAGCCCCTCCTTTAGATCAAAGGTGCTGGCAGCAGCTGTACAGTCAGTATGATCTAATTTTATATTGATTAGGTTACTGGAACAAACTCTCTGAAAATTTCTACCTTTTTGTTGAGCTCGGGGAACAGACACAGTCTCGATGTAGTGGGCCCTGAGTGACGACTCTGTGCAGCTAGCAGACAGTTGGTTTAGCCTGTTTGTCTGCTCCCTGGCCTTGGCTCTGGATTGTCAGTAATTAACTAGGCCTGTTCTGAGACTATGACCTATGCTGCAGGAAATGAGAGCAGCACCTTCCCGAGTGGGATGGATACCGTCCCGCCCTAACAGGCCAGCAGTGCCCTCAAAATTAGCCCAATTATCTATACAGCCCACACTGTTTTCAGAGCACCACCTGGACAGCCAGCAGTTCAGCGACCATAACCTGCTGTAAGCTACATCGCCACGCCGCATTGGGATGGGGCCAGAGCATACTACAGCATAGATGTCCGTAAGGGAGGGCTGAGGGGTACCAGTGATCTTGCTGGCCATGTTCACTTTGCATTGCAGAGTCTTCCGGCAGGAGGCATTGCAGCCTCCATACCATGCAGTGATGCAGCCAGTGAGGACACTCTCAGTGGTGCCCCTGTAGAATGAGCACATGATGGGGGGGTGGGACTCATGTACTCCTCAGTTTGCGGAGGAAGCAGAGGCGAGTTTGAGCCTTCTTGGCCAGCGATGCGGTGTTGTTGGACCAGGAGAGGTCCTCAGCGATGTGCACCCCTAGGAATTTGGTGCTGCTCACCCTCTCCACTGCAGCATCATCGATGGTCAGATGGGGATGCTGTGAGTGACCTCTTCTGAAGTCGACTGCAATCTCTTTGGTTTTCTCCACATTCAGGAAGAGATTGTTGTCTTTACTCCACTTGACCAGTTGGCTCACCTCATTCCTGTAGTTGGCTTCATCATTGTTAGTGATGAGGCCCACCACAGTAGTGCCATCCGCAAACTTGATGTGGTTGGGGCTGTAGATTGGTACACAGTCATGGGTCAGCAGGGTGAAGAGCAGTGGGCTGAGCACAACCTTGTGGGGCCCCTGTGCTCAGCATGATGGTCGAAGATGAGTTCAATATCATGCTAGCTGAATGGAATATATCTGATATACCATGAAAAAAGCTAGCCATTATTATATTATAAATACACATTTGATGGAACAGTTCTAGATTTTACAAAAGGTTAAGAACAGGGATGTAACTTGCCAATATTGAATGCTGATTCTGATTGAATGTAATTCAGTGTTCTGTCAATCCAATGTACATGTACAAAGTCAAAGTTCTAACAATAAAAATGGTACAAGTCCAAAAAGCCTGAACAACCACCCAACTTATATACAAGCTATATGTAGGTTGACAGTTCAAGTTCAAAGTTACTTTTGGTAGTGTGTTACATTGCAGTTGTTCAAACAGCAGAAAATCACTAACGTGAGCCATTTCATGTTTGAGAATGTTATGGACACACTTCAGAATTATAGAAACAGAATAACTGTAGTGTGTGTTAGGGATCGACCGATATGTTTTTTTCAGGGCCGATACCAATTATTATGGAATTGGGATGCCGATAACCGATATGTGCAACCGATAAACGTAAACATTATAATTCACATGAAATTAAACATAGCACACACTGACACAGACCTTCATATCCATGAAATGCATGTTTAATTGTAAAACTGAACATGAAATTTTGTGCAGGGAGATGCCAGCAGCATTTGTACAATAAAGTCAAACATTAGTTAGAATAAAATGAGAAATAAAATAATAATTAAATATTCACCAATAAAAAAATAAATCACTCCCTACTATATTACAGCTCACCATTTTCAGTGGAAAATAAATGAAAATACACTCTGGATTCTTTTACACTAAGAACTAAGTAAGACTTACCAACTTCAAGTAGTTTTTAAATAACAAATCAAGTGTAGGGAGCTGCCTGCAGCATTTTTTTAAAAAGTAAAATCAAACAATGTAGGCTATCACTCCCTATTATGTAACAACTTAACAAGTAACCATCTACATTCTAATGTAGATGAGAACGGCCAGGATAGAGAAAGTGAGAACGGAGTGTTAAAAGCTCTGGTTAAAAGGAGCGGCTGCTCCTTTAAGAGTCTGTTCAGAGAACGGAAGTCGGAGTGAGGGGGCGGCCCCGCTCCTTTAAGAGTATATCGCTTTCCGAATCAGAAGCGCTAGCGAGGAGAATCACTTGCGCAAGAATTATAAATACTAGTGGAGTACATTACAGCACAATGTGCAGTAGCATAAGAACATTTAAGTCAAGAGTTTAATTGATGTATTTAGTTCATTAGCATTTATCCAAGCAAGTGTGCATCCACGACACAATTACTGAGCCCACAACAAGCGTCCTGACAAACTCCCTACAGTATTACATAGCCTACTAGCACCATATCACACCTGGCTTGTTTAAATGTTCAAATAGCGCTTTATAAAGTTACCTAACATATAGAAGTGCAATGCGCTTTTTGAGCACGAGTCACGTCATGAAGTTTACTCATCATCACCATAACAAATAGCCAGTAGGCTTTTTGTTTGACGAAATAGCCACTACGTTTTATTTCATCTTCCCTTGACCACCTCTCTGTATGGCTGTCATTCTACTGTTCGAGTAGAACTACTGACACATTCACAACGTTTCCAGATGGGGATTTAAAAATGACTGCAGCCTACGTTATGCTGGGGACTGCTTACTATGGACAACATTACATGTAGTTTCAGCGAGACTAGTTGGTTGTAGGCTAATTCAAGTGCTTCCTTCCGTAAGCTAAGTTTGCCTGGCTACACAGATGCAAATGGACAATTTTAACGAGTAGTAGATGAAGAATGTAAACATATAATGATGTTGTGCTTTTGCTACTTGTGCGTTTGTGACTTATTGCGGCAAAAGCAGCATGTCCTTACCTTGAAGTGGGATCTGCTTCTGTCCGAGTGCCCATACGGCCACCTTGAAACAGTTCACAGCGTTTAGCTACGCGTGTTGATTGGCTGTATCCCTTGTGCCGCTTCTGCCCGAGTGCCCATACGGCCGCCTTGAAACAGTTCACAGCGTTTCGCTACACGTGTTGATTGGCTATATCTCCTGTGCCAAACAAATCAGATGTTGTGGTGGGTGGGACCGTGTTCTTGAACTCAGAGAGGCGAGTGCAGGAAAGGACATGCAGTGACAGTCGCGTTAGGAACGAAATGGCTGCAAAAAGGCATGTTATCGGTATATCGGTGGAAATTATGCCCGATACCGATAACCCTAAAAATGCAGACTATCAGCCCGATATATCAGCCAGGCCGATTATCGGTCGACCCATAGTGTGTGTTTTCAGATAAAGTACCGAAAACTGCACATTGATATCTGCAATAATAAAGATTTGACGGCAATGAATGTGGGTCAAAATTGCTACAATTTCATGGATTTTTGTGTCATTTTTTTCAATGAGGAAAGCTGTACATCTTCTGTATTGTAATGTAATATGACTTCAACTTATTGGATGCACTATTTGTGCTACTGTATCTCATTTCTTCAGCTTTCAGGCTGAAGTACACCATTTTGTTGCAAAATATACATCTTGTTGGACCACGCATGAAATGTCTGCAGTGTGACAGATTTACTGTGCTCCCATCACCCAATCAAGCATCCAGCCAGAGCAGGTCATGATATATTTTTTACCATATTAACATGTCATTGTGTGTTATGCCTGATGTAAAGACTCTCGTCTCTGCGAGCAACATGCCATTGTGTGTTATGCCTGATGTAAAGACTCTCGTCTCTGCGAGCCTACCACACAGATTTAATACTTGTCATTTTTTTAGGGCATACCTAACAACGTGTTTTCTTCCCCCCCCCCCCCATCTGTCCCTCTGAGTTACATGTTGATCCTGGGATTGAGATGCTGGCCTCTTCTGCCCCTCGGACCTGCTTGATCCATCCTGGTGCCCTGTGTCTGGTCGGAGTTTTATCGCCCCACTCCTGTGAAGGACGGCCCCATGAGGACAGTTGAGGGTTATACCTGTTAAAACTGTTAATATTATAGTCAGGCTGTCTGTTGTTGCCCAAATGAGGATGGGTTCCCTTTTGAGTCTGGTTCCTCTCGAGGTTTCTTCCTCATGTCGTCTGAGGGAGTTTTTCCTTGCCACCGTCGCCACAGGCTTGCTCATTGGGGATAGATTAGGGATAAAATTAGCTCATGTTTTAAGTCGTTCAAATTCTGTAAAGCTGCTTTGCGACAATGTTTATTGTTAAAAGCGCTGTACAAATAAACTTGATTTGATTTGATACTGTTGAGATTTGTCAAATTTATCAAGCTTATGATATTAAATGGGGCAGCACGGTGGTGTAGTGGTTAGCACTGTCGCCTCACAGCAAGAAGGTCCGGGTTCGAGCCCCGTGGCCGGCAAGGGCCTTTCTGTGCGGAGTTTCTCCCCATGTCTGCGTGGGTTTCCTCCGGGTGCTCTGGTTTTCTCTACAGTCCAAAGACGTGCAGGTTAGGTTAACTGGTGACTCTAAATTGACCGTAGGTGTGAATGTGAATGGTTGTCTGTGTCTATGTGTCAGCCCTGTGATGACCTGGCGACTTGTCCAGGGTGTACCCCGCCTTTCGCCCATAGTCAGCTAGGATAGGCTCCAGCTTGCCTGCGACCCTGTATAAAGCGGCTAGAGATAATGAGATGAGATTAAATGCAAATTTGACATCTAGTTTATAATTAATTTCTCATCTACAAAGTATCCAGATGGGGGAAAAAAAAATGTTCACAATATAACTTCCTAATACTACTGCAGTATGATTCAAAATGGTATGTCAAAATTACAAAAATCTCCGTAGTGTCTGTAGGCCCCCCCTCTATGCACACAATGAGCTCAGTACAATAACTATGAAAGGTCTTTAGTAACAACACAAGTCTATGGACCCTTTTCACGTGACGTCACGACAAACGCGGCCGCCATTTTGGATGTGTACTACCAGTAGTTTACCACAGCCAACATTGAGGAACGGCAGCAAAGAAAGTTTTTACTTTCAGCAAGACTTCCATCATGCCACTATATTGTTGTGCACCTGGATGTAGTAACCATCAACAAACAAGGCAAGGGTTATCATTTTATCGGATCCCGACGGAGAAGATGGATAGCGGCCATAAACAGATTGGCAGCCCTCGGCATACCAGTGCTTGTGTAGTGACCACTTTGTTGGAGGTAAGACGAATAAAATTAGCCAGAAAAGGCATTACATTGCTGTTAACATTCTGTGGCGGCGAGTGTGTAACCAAATAGGTTAAAATAACCAATTGTAACCTCTTTGTTCTTCTGTAGTAGCTATTGTCAACAAGTAGCTGGTATGTTACTGTAGCAATGTTTACGTTCAGTCATTTGGATGACTGTTAAAACCTTTCAGTCTCAAGTTTTTCCTTTACTGTATTTACTCGTCTCGTCTCGTCTTCTTCCGCTTATCCAGGACCGGGTCGCGGAGGCAGCAGTCTAAGCATGGAAGCCCAAACTTCCCTTTCCCCAGACACCTCGGCCAGCTCCTCGGGAAGAACACCGAGGCGTTCCCAGGCCAGCCGAGAGACATAGTCCCTCCAGCGTGTCCTGGGTCTTCCCCGGGGCCTCCTCCCGGGGGGACATGCCTGGAACACCTCCCCAGGGAGGCGTCCAGGAGGCATCCGAAAAAGATGCCCGAGCCACCTCAGCTGGTTCCTCTCGATGTGGAGGAGCAGCGGCTCTACTCCGAGCTCCTCCCGAGTGACTGTGCTTCTCACCCTATCTCTAAGGGAGCGCCCAGCCACCCTGCGAAGGAAACTCATTTCAGCCGCTTGTATCCGCGATCTTGTTCTTTCTGTCATTACCCAAAGCTCATGACCATAGGTGAGAGTCGGAACGTAGATCGACCGGTAAATTGAGAGCTTCGCCTTTTGGCTCAGCTCCTTCTTCACCACGACGGACCGGTAAAGCGACCGCATCACTGCGGAGGCTGCACCGATCCGCCTGTCGATCTCACGCTCCATCCTTCCCTCACTCGTGAACAAGATCCCGAGATACTTAAACTCCTCCACTTGAGGCAGGACTTCTCCACCAACCTGGAGAGGGCAAGCCACCCTTTTCCGGTCGAGAACCATGGCCTCGGACTTGGAGGTGCTGATTCTCATCCCAGCCGCTTCACACTCGACTGCAAACCGCCCCAGTGCATGCTGAAGGTCCTGGTTTGAAGAAGCCAACAGGACAACATCATCCGCAAAAAGCAGAGATGAAATCCTGTGGTTCCCAAACAGGATTCCTTCCGGCCCCTGGCTGCGCCTAGAAATTCTGTCCATAAAAATTATGAACAGAACCGGTGACAAAGGGCAGCCCTGACGGAGTCCAACATGCACTGGGAACAGGTCTGACTTACTGCCGGCAATGCGAACCAGACTCCTGCTCCGTTCGTACAGGGACCGGACAGCCCTTAGCAAAGAGCCCCGAACCCCATACTCCCGAAGCACCCCCCACAGAATACCACGGGGGACACGGTCGAATGCCTTCTCCAGATCCACAAAGCACATGTGGACTGGTTGGGCAAACTCCCATGAACCCTCGAGCACCCTATGAAGGGTATAGAGCTGGTCCAGTGTTCCGCGACCAGGACGAAAACCGCATTGTTCCTCCTGGATCCGAGGTTCGACTATCGGTCGAATTCTCCTCTCCAGTACCCTGGAGTAAACTTTCCCTGGGAGGCTGAGAAGTGTGATTCCCCTATAATTGGAGCACACTCTCCGGTCCCCTTTCTTAAAAAGAGGGACCACCACCCCAGTCTGCCACTCCAGAGGCACTGTCCCCGACCGCCACGCGATGTTGCAGAGGCGTGTCAACCAAGACAGCCCCACAACATCCAGAGACTTGAGATACTCAGGGCGGATCTCATCCACCCCCGGTGCCTTGCCACCGAGGAGCTTGCAAACCACCTCAGTGACTTCGGCTTGGGTAATGGACGAGTCCACCTCTGAGTCATCAGCCTCAGTCTCCTCAGTGGAAGACATGACGGTGGGATTGAGGAGATCCTCAAAGTATTCCTTCCACCGCCCGACAATGTCCCCAGTCGAGGTCAACAGCTCCCCACCCGCACTGTAAACAGTGTTGGCAGAGTACTGCTTCCCCCCCCTGAGGCGCCGGACGGTTTGCCAGAATTTCTTCGAGGCCGACCGATAGTCCTTCTCCATGGCCTCCCCGAACTCCTCCCAGTTCCGAGTTTTTGCCTCCGCAACTGCCCGAGCTGCAGCACGCCTGGCCTGCCGATACCCGTCGGCTGCCTCAGGAGTCCCGGAGGTCAACATGGCCCGATAGGACTCCTTCTTCAGCTTGACGGCATCCCTTACTTCCGGTGTCCACCACCGGGTTCGGGGATTGCCGCCACGACAGGCACCGGAGACCTTGCGGCCACAGCTCCGAACAGCTGCGTCCACAATGGAGGTAGAGAACATGGTCCACTCAGACTCAATGTCCCCCGCCTCCCTCGGAAGCTGGGAAAAGCTCTCCCGGAGGTGGGAGTTAAAGACCTCCCCAACAGAGTGCTCGGCCAGACGTTCCCAGCAGACCCTCACCATACGTTTGGGCCTGCCAGGTCTGTCCAGCTTCCTCCTCCGCCAGCGGATCCAACTCACCACCAGGTGGTGATCAGTTGACAACTCAGCCCCTCTCTTCACCCGAGTGTCCAAGACATAGGGTCGGAGATCAGATGACACGACTACAAAGTCGATCATCGACCTCCGACCTAAGGTGTCCTGGTGCCACGTGCACTTATGGACACCCCTATGCTCGAACATGGTGTTCGTTATGGACAAACTGTGACTAGCACAGAAGTCCAATAACAAAACACCACTCGGGTTCAGATCGGGGAGGCCGTTCCTCCCAACCACGCCCCTCCAGGTGTCACTGTCATCGCCCACGTGAGCATTGAAGTCCCCCAGTAGCACAATGGAGTCCCCAGTCTGAGCACCCCTCAGTACCTCTCCCAGGGACTCCAAGAAGGCCGGATACTCTATACTGCTATTTGGCCCGTAGGCACAAACAACAGCAAGAGCCCTCTCCCCAATCCGAAGGCGCAGAGAGGCGACCCTCTCGTTCACTGGGGTAAACTCCAACACATGGCGGCTGAGCTGGGGAGCTATAAGGAAGCCCACACCAGCCCGCCGCCGCTCCCCATGGGCGACTCCAGAGAAGTGGAAAGTCCAGCCCCTCTCGAGGAGCTGGGTTCCAGAGCCCAAGCTGTGCGTGGAGGTGAGCCCGACTATCTCTAGCCGGTACCTCTCAACCTCCCGCACAAGCTCAGGCTCCTTCCCCCCCAGCGAAGTGACATTCCATGTCCCAACAGCCAGCCGCTGTGTCCGGGGGTCAGGTCGTCGAGGCCCCTGCCTTCGACTGCCACCCAATCCACACTGCACCAAACCCCTACTGCTACCTCTGTGGGTGGTGAACCCACAGGAGGTCGGGCCCACGTCGCCTCTTCGGGCTGAGCCCGGCCGGGCCCCATGGGCAAAGGCCCGACCACCAAGCGCTCGCATACGAGCCCCAACCCCGGGCCTGGCTCCAGGGTGGGGCCCCGGCTGCGTCCTACCGGGCGACGTCACGGTCCTGGATTTTTTCTCCATAGGGGTTTTTTGGTGAACTGCTCTTGGTCTGGCCTGTCACCTAGGACCTGTCTGCCTTGGGAAACCCTAACAGGGGCATAATGCCCCCGACAACATAGCTCCTAGGATCATTCAAGCACACAAACCCCTCCACCACAATAAGGTGGCAGTTCTAGGAGGGGCATAGTATTTACTAGTTTACTGTAATTATGATCCAGCAGCTATTTACACCGGATCCAGTATAAACAGCTGCCGGAGCCAACGTCCGAGGTTCCGGAGCGCGCTCCGGCTTGCTCTCCCTCAAATTAAGCAGCGCGCGCCGGCTTGCTCTCCCTCAAATTAAGCAGCGCGCGCCGGCTTGCTCCCCCTCAAATTAAGCAGTGCACACCGGCTTGCTCCCGGAGTGCTCTGGCCGAGGTTGCCCTCAAATTAAGCAGCGCGCGCCGGCTTGCTCCCGGAGTGCTCCGGCCGAGGTTCCGGAGCACACTCCGGCCGAGGTTGCCCTCAAATTAAGCAGCGCGCTCCGGCTTGCTCCGGAGCAAGCCGGAGCGCGCTCCGGAACCTCGGACGGAGCACTCCTGGAGCAAGCCGGAGCGCGCTCCGGAACCTCGGACGTTGGTGTGTATGTGTATGGCGATGGGTTTTTAATGACATGGGTATACAGATCATGTGGGCCGAAGTCAGGTAAAGACGAGGGCTTCGTGTACTTCCGTACGTCAGTGAACAATCCTGGTGGAAGCAGGTAAACGTCGTTCTCTAAGCCTGCTAACCTCAATTTTTGCAAATACCTCTCCCTCTGCTCGCCCTGTAAATGCCCTACGTCGCTAAATAGTGAAGGTGTTTTCTGCATCTCGCTCCTTTTTCTTTTATGTTTTTCGTTTGTTGCCTTCCTCGCATTCAAACTGATTCGAGCCGAAGTCCACTACATGTCCAAAATGGCGGTCGCGTTTACGAAGGTCACGTGACTGAAAAGGGTCTATATTACAAAATGCAGGACAGTTAACTCACTTGTAGTGTCCGTAGTTCCCATGTTCTCATACAAAGTCTCAATTACATAAAAGGCTATAGGCAACTTATTGAAGTAATCAGGAAAAATCATTTATTTTCTCTGTGTGAGACACCGAAACAAATACGTAAGGAACTTTTTTCATGATATTTGGAAGATTTAATTACAGTTCAAAACACCACATGCCGAGAATTCTGATCTTGCTAGAGTTAAAACAAAGTATTGGGAAAGTATTGCTTTTAAAAATTGTAGACCTGAATATTGTTAGGTTAATTAGAACATGAAAAGCATCCTTGGATTAAAAAAAAAAAAAAAAAGTGTCTTTTCACATTAATTTATTATTCGAGTATGAAGGGCCTACAGTCAAGTCAAGTTTATTTGTATAGCGCTTTTAACAATAAACATTGTCACAAAGCAGCTTTACAGAATTTTAACAACTTAAAATATGAGCCAATTTTATCCTTAAATCTATCCCCAATGAGCACGCCTGTGGCGGTGGTTGCAAGGAAAAACTCCCTCAGACAACATGAGGAAGAAACCTTGAGAGGAACCAGACTCAAAAGGGAACCCATCCCCATCCGGGCAACAACAGACAACATTAACAGTCCTAACAAAGTCAGCTTCGTTGATGCTATAAACCCCCCACGGACAGAAACCCAAGCACAAAACCGTTCACGACAACCGCAGTCCCAAAGTCAGCAAGTCAACTGCAGTCCCCAGCCACAAAAGCACCACTGCATCCTCCAGGCGCGACCCCCAACTGTCCACATGGGGCCACCCTCCACAGGAGCGATGCGATGAGACTCCAGACACAGGGCACCAGGATGGATCAGACAGGTCTGAGGAGCAGAAGAGGTCAGCATCTCGATCCCAGGACCGACATGTAACTCAGAGGGACAGATTTTTTTTTGGGGGGGGGCACAGGTTGTTAGGTATGCCCAACGTCACCTGAATAAGTAGGAACAGTATACATATTGCACTGAGTACAAGCAGGGACTCCACCAACTAACTATGACAGCATAACTAAAAGGGGAGAGCCAGAAGGTAACACAGGCATGAGAGAGCCCCAGGACATAAAGCAGCCAGCCACTACACGGTCAACAAACTCGAGTGAGCAAGCGAGTGGGGACTGACAGTATCCATACATCCCAATTTACCAAAAACACTCTGTCTGAAGACCCTCCAGATCTACACCTTTACCTCAAACACCATTAACAAAAGGCTTGACTAAACATATGTTTTCACCCTAGACTTAAACACGGAGACTGTGTCTGATTCCCGGACACTACTTGGAAGGCTGTTCCATAACTGTGGGGCTTTGCAAGAAAAGGCTCTGCCCCCTGATGTAGCCTTCACTATACGAGGTACCAGCAGATAGCCTGCACCTTATGATCCAAGTAGGCGTGGCGGGTCATAGAGGAGCAGAAGTTCACTCAGGTACTGTGGTGTGAGACCACAGTGCTTTAAAGGTCAATAGTAGTATTTTATAATCAATACGAAATTTGATTGGGAGCCAATGCAGGTGTGGATAAGACAGGGTGATGTGGTCATATTTTCTAGTTCTAGTAAGGACTCTTGCTGCTCCATTATTAACTAACTGGAGCTTGTTTATGCACTTATTGGAACATCCAGACAGTAAGGCATTACAATAATCCAACCTGGAGGTAACGAAAGCATGAACTAGTTTTTCTGTGTCATGTAGTGACATTAAATTTCTTATCTTAGCAATATTTCTGAGATGAAAGGAAGCTATCCGGGTAATGTTATCAATGTGAGTTTCGAATGAAAGACTGGGGTCAATAATCACTCCGACGTCTTTTACTGCTGCACGTGAAGAAACAGAAAGGCCATCCAGAGTTACTGTGTAATCAGAAAACTTACTTCTAGCTGCATGTGGTCCTAGTACAAGTACTTCAGTCTTGTCAGAGTTAAGCAGAAGGAAATTAATAAGCATCCAGTGTCTAATGTCCTTTACACATTCCTCAATTCTCTTAAGCTGGTGTCTCTCATCAGGTTTTGCAGAAACATACAACTGTGTGTCATCAGCATAACAGTGGAAACAAATACAATGTTTACAATTAATATCACCTAGTGGTAACATATATAAAGAAAAAAAAGCAGTGGACCCAAGACAGAACCTTGTGGAACACCAAACTTTACCTCAGAATGTCTAGAAATATCACCATACTGATAGCGATCAGTTAAATAAGAGCTGAGCCAGGAGAGGGCCATTCCCTTAACTCCCACAACATTTTCTAGTCTATCCAGGAGAATGGAATGATCAATGGTATCAAATGCTGCACTAAGGTCAAGTAACACAAGCAGCGAGACACAGCCCTGATCAGACGCCAACAGTAGGTTGTTTACTACTTTAACCAAAGCTGTCTCTGTGCTATGATTAGGTCTAAATCCTGATTGATACATTTCACAGATGTTACTCCTATGTAAATATGAGCATAACTGCTATGCCACAGCTTTTTCAAGGATCTTGGAGATAAAAGGGGAGGTTTGATACTGGCTGATAATTGGACAGCTGACAGGGATCAAGGTCAGGTTTTTTTAATCAGGGGTTTGATAACTGCTAGTTTAAAGCAGAGGTTCTCGAACTTCTTTGCTCTGGGGCCCAGTAATGTTAGGCCTTGGTGCTGCAAGGCCCTGCATAGGCCTACGCCTCTGTGTGCCCCCCTGAACCCCTCCCCCCCCAATCCCGTGCGCCTCCATAGATAGATGGATACATAAATTATTATTGTTAGTAGTACTTGTTACAAGTAGCAGGCTTATACCAGCATAATATTTTGGCTAAATAAGACCTAACAGGAGTGCATTGGCAGAATTGTAGAAAATTGCCAAATGACCAGTAACTGTCCAAAGATATGCCATCATTATCATCATTATTGCTTAGGCCTAAACTATTATTTAACAAGGGAAACTAACAGAAGTGCTCTGGCTTTGAGATTATTGCCAAATTACATTAATATACTCATATGTAGGCCCAATAATTTGACAATAATAATGTCAAATTATTGGGCCTACATATGAGTATATTTATGTAATTTGGCAATAATCTCAAAGCCAAAGCACTTCTGTTAGTTTCCCTTGTTTAATAATAGTTTAGGCCTAAGCAATAAATAATAAATTATTATTATCATTATTATTAATAACCTATTATTACCACTTGCGTAAGAACCATTAAACCAAGATTTTTTTTTTAGGTTTTTTATTTATTATTTTTTTAAACTATACCTTTGAACTTGAAGCACTGGCAAACAGTGCCTCAATAACATACACACACACTTATAAAAAGGTGTACCAGAAACATGGGACCTCAAACCGAGAAACCTAAAGACCTACTGTAGCCCTAATACTGACGATTACACAGTCCCTGTATGAAGGGAGAACTGAACGTAGGCTACGTGCTGACTTTTAACCTCAAATGACAGGCTCAGTCACCCACAGAGATTTGGTAAAAGAAAAGTCAGCATTCTAATGCGAAGGATATGCCTGCTTTCTCACCACTAACCGGTCGAAACGAGAAAGACAGGGTGACAAGGCCACTCAGAGCATGTTTTCGGAGTTGAGCCTGTTTCGGTATTTTGTCTTTGTGGCTGTCAAATGTGAAAATGCGGTCTCGCAGAGGTATGTTGAATGGAACATGCCTCAGTGTTTTCACTGCCATCTCACTCAGCTGGGGATATTCATCGCAGCATGACAGCCAGAATTCAGACAGAGAAAGTCGACCAAATCGACTGCAGACCAGCATCGCACAAAAGCTCCAGAAGTTTATCCTGCACCACAGGTGGCAGAGCGCTCGTTTCTGGTTTGGTGAACGGATTGCTTACCCATTGCTTTTGTCCCATCTGCATCTCATCAGTGCTGAGGAGTGTGCTCCCATCACCCAATCAAGCATCCAGCCAGAGCAGGTCATGATATTTTTTACCATATTAACATGCCATTGTTGTGCGTTATGCCTGATGTAAAGACTCTCGTCTCTGCGAGCCTACCACACAGATTTAATACTTGTCATTTTTAGGGCATACCTAACAACCTGTGTTTTCTTTCTCTCTCTCTTCCCCCCCCCCCAATCTGTCCCTCTGAGTTACATGTTGATCCTGGGATTGAGATGCTGGCCTCTTCTGCCCCTCGGACCTGCTTGATCCATCCTGGTGCCCTGTGTCTGGTCGGAGTTTTATCGCACCACTCCTGTGAAGGACGGCCCCATGAGGACAGTTGAGGGTTATACCTGTTAAAACTGTTAATATTATAGTCAGGCTGTCTGTTGTTGCCCAAATGAGGATGGGTTCCCTTTTGAGTCTGGTTCCTCTCGAGGTTTCTTCCTCATGTCGTCTGAGGGAGTTTTTCCTTGCCACCGTCGCCACAGGCTTGCTCATTGGGGATAGATTAGGGATAAAATTAGCTCATGTTTTAAGTCGTTCAAATTCTGTAAAGCTGCTTTGCGACAATGTTTATTGTTAAAAGCGCTATACAAATAAACTTGATTTGATTTGATTTTGCTTTTCCGCGAGATGGGATTTTGAGGGGAAGTATGAATCAAAATAACACAGTGTTTCGGTAAGGTGTTGCACGATCACTGCCGGCACCTGCCCCAAATCCACACCATCAGCCAGAGACGACAGACAGCCGAACATGTTAAACACACCTCTATTAACTCTGTTGGTCCAGACTGAGAGCTTCTTTTTGAAAGCCATGATTTTATCATTGGCTTGAAAAATGTCACACGCTTGGCCTTGGATCGACAGGTTTAGCATATTGAAATGGTCCAGGATGTCAGAAAGATAAGCTACCTTTATCAGCCAAGACTGATCTCGCAGGTCAGTTGATTGGCAAGATTGGACTGTTTGTCAAGAATGCCTCAACTCGTACACTCTGTTCACCACTTTACCCTGTGACAGCCAATGAACCTCAGAGTGCAAGAGCAGATGAACATGATCTGCACCCATCTCATCACACAGAGCTGTAAACAGACGGGAATTTGTTGGATTGGCCTTAATGAAGTTCACTATTTTGACCACTTGATTTAAAACTTCATGAAGCTCTGTGTATAGGCGTTTAGAGGCAAGCACCTCTCGATGAATAACACAGTGCATTGCCTGCACTGATGGTGAAACGGCTTTTACCCAGGCAACAACTCCGTTGTGCCTGCCGGTCATAGCCGCTGCCCCATCTGTGCAGACACCAACGCAACGCCACCATATCAACCCATGCCCAGAGATGTACCCATCAAGCATACGGAATATTTCTCCAGCGGTTGTGGTCCCTGGAAGCACCTTACAAAACAAAAAAATCCTCATGAAACCGGCCCTCATGAGCATATCTGATGTAGACCAGAAGCATAGCCAAGTTAGAGAGATCCGTGGTCTCATCCAACTGAATGGCAAACCAGTCAGATGACTTCGCCCTTTCTAAAATTTGCATTTCGATGTCTGCCGCCATATCGTCAATTCGACGACAGACCGTGTCATTTGACAGAGGAATCTCTTACTTTGGCTGCAGCAGCCAGACCCAACACCTCACTACAAGCAGTAACAATCGAAGGCATAATTAGCTTCTTCCCAGTTGTGAAGGGTGCCTGACATTTGGAAATATGTGGTGTGAAATCATGTATGATGCCTTTGTTAGCTTTTCATTCTCGGTCAAATTACTTTTCAACACTTTAGTTTGGGTGGCCAGTTAATCATGTTTTCTTCTGAAAAAATCCTCTGATTTATCCTTGAGATGCGAATGTTTAGTTTCCAAATGCTGGCATAATTTGGATGGCTTCATAGCTTCGCTGCTTAGCAAGGTTTGGCAGATAACATAGATTGGTTTCGGGGGACAACTATCACTTGAAATAAAGCCGAATTGTATGTATGAAGGGTCATAATTGCGAGTGAATGGGCGATTTTTTTTTTTCTCTGGCTCATGTGTATCTGCACTGTCAGATGGGTGCTTTGCAAAGAGAGTCAAGAGTAGCTTGCTTTGAACATGCCATGATATTGCTCTCAAAGCATGTGTGCGCGAATGACTGGACTTGGGACAGAATGAATAAAGTGCAAGTGTGCAACCTCGCGCGGGCGGGAACGCTTAACATGCTAGAATGGGGGGTGGGGGTGGGACTTGCGCTACGTGGCACACAGTGACAAAAGCACTGAGAGCAGAGCCAGCCAATTGCTCTTCTACATAATCTGATTGACCATGACCAGTAGTTTTGAAATTATAATACTGACTACTAGTACAGAGGCAGGCTTGCGGACCGACACCGGTCCATAGATTGAGAAACACCGGTTTAAAAGATTTGGGTACATAGCCAATTGTAAGAGAAGAATTTATTATTTTTAGAAGCGGTTCAATTACTTCAGGTATTATCTGTTTGAATAGACGTGTAGGTAAGGGATCTAGTCCACAAGTTGAGGGTTTTGATGCCGAGATTAATGAAAGTAATCCAGTTTCTTTTAGGGGAGTAAAACATTCTAATTGATGATCTGATACAATCATATTGTTAACTACAGGGTCACTTACATTGTCTGACCTTAAATTAGTAGTTTGAATTTGTCGGATGTTCTCAATTTTGTCAAAAAAAAAATTTAAATAAAATAAATAATAATAAAAATAATAATAATATCATGAAATCGTTGCTACTACATACTACAGGTATGCATGTGTCTATAGTGGACTTATTCCTGGTTAATTTTGCTACAGTATTAAATAGGAATCTAGGATTATTTTTATCTTCCATTAGGGAAGAGCGATATGTTGATCTCGCAGCACTAAGAGCTTTTCTATACTTTAGGAAGCTCTCCTTCCACGCTAATTTGAACACTACCAACTTTGTTTGATGCCATTTATGTTTCAATTTTCAAGTGGTCTGATTTAATGTGCGAGTGTCCTCATTATACCAGGGTGCTAATTTTTTTGTCTCTGACTGTTTTCCTTTTAAGAGGAGCTACATTATCTAAGGTATGGTGGAACGTTGACTAAGCATTCAGTTGATAACTTTGACCCAATCAAAGTTGATAACTCTGGGAGATCATTTATAAAGCTCTGTGCAGTAGTTGACATGAATGTACGTTTAATACAGTAGTGTGGTGAGGTGCATACATTATTACTCAGACATATTTTGAATGAGATGAAATAATAATCTGGGATAACTTCAGACTGTGGAAGTATGACTATATTTTCCATGTTTAACATGAATGTTAGTATTAGATCGAAGGTGTGACCACCATTATGGGTCGGTCCTATGACAGTCTGATTAATCCCTACTGAATCTAAAATGGACACAAACACTGCTTTTAAAAGGGTCTTCTGGGTTATTGAAGTGAATATTAAAATCTCCGACAATTAAAGCTTTGTCTAAGGAAATAACCAGATCGGAGATAAAATCTGCAAATTCAGAAAGAAACTCAGAATATGGCCCCGGGGGCCTGTAAATAATAAGTAACGGAATTAACTGGGTAGACTTATTTTTCGAGGCTACATACATTATATGAGGATGAAGAACTTCAAATGTATTAAATTTATAACCAGGTTTTTGTGTTACACCTAGATAATCATTATAAATAACCGCAACGCCTCCTCCTCTGCCAGTTAGACGAGGCTGGTGTATATAACTGCATCCACGAGGACTCGCTTCATTGAATGCTATATATTCATTTGGCTTAATCCATGTTTCTGTTAAACACAGTGCATTAAACTCCTGATCAGTAATGAGTTCATTAACCATTAGTGCTTTAGATGTAAGAGATCTAATATTTAATAGCCCCACCTTTAGATCAAAGGTGCTGGCAGCAGCTGTACAGTCAGTATGATCTAATTTTATGTTGATTAAGTTACTGGAACAAACTCTCTGAATATTTCTACCTTTGTGTCTGTTCCCTGAGATAAACAAAGTCTCGATGTAGTGGACCCCGAGTGACGACTCTGTGCAGCTAGCAGACAGTCGGTTTAGCCTGTTCGTCTGCTCCCTAGCCTTGGCTCTGGATTGTCAGAAATTAACTAGGCCTGTTCTGAGACTATGACCTATGCTGCAGGAAATGAGAGCAGCACCTTCCCGAGTGGGATGGATACCGTCCCGCCCTAACAGGCCAGCAGTGCCCTCAAAATTAGCTCAATTATTTATAAAGCCCACACTGTTTTCAGAGCACCACCTGGACAACCAGCAGTTCAGCGACCATAACCTGCTGTAAGCTAGATCGCCACGCTGGATTGGGATGGGGCCAGAGCATACTACAACATCGGACATTGCCTTCGCTAATTTAAACACCTCTACAAAAAGTTACTCTTAGTAACCTCAGACTGACGAAGGCGTATATCATTAGCTCCTGCATGGATAACTATCTTTGAGAACCTGTGCTTGCCTAGGACCCTAAGATTACCTGCTATGTCCAGCACCATGGCTCCCGGTATACACCTGACTAAAGCTGCTGGTGCCCCTAAAGGCTAAGCTAATTTCATGTGCCATATGATAGAGTCCTCTATAACCAGAGCACTTTCAGGTTTCTCAGTGGGTGCATCACTAAGGAGAGCAAACCTGTTCGACACGTGACGTGGAGAGGAGTGGTGCTACCGTGGGCGAGCCTCAGCGGTAGCTTTGGATCTACGCTTATGCCGCTAAGCCGTCACCCATTCGCCCCACTGTAAGGGCTCTAATGCCATAGTTGGGGGATTGCTAACTCCACCTAGGGCATCCTGACTTTCCTCTACAGAAATTACACTGTTCTCACGCTCACTGACCTTCTCTAAAGCCTGGACACGCGCTTCTAGCACTATAATAATCTCCGTCAGGGAGCTAACTAATCTGCACTTATCACAAATTAAGCTATCACTAGCAACGGAGGAAGAATGACTAAACATCCTGCACTCAGCACACTGAACAGGCTTAAGGTGTGCCATGATGAAAAGACTCACGTGCCTTAACTGAAGATCTGTTGATGTTAAAGCAGATCCTACAGACACTACATACATTAGCAGAGAGCAATAATGGGGAAGATATTGTTGTTCTCTGCTCTTAATATGACTGATTTTACATACCAAATCAATTTGTCAATTTTGTCCTTACAAGTATATTTAGAGCATTTCTTTAAATCACAAATCCAAAGTAGTATGGCAAAACGTAGGCCCAATCCCAATTCTAATTTCTACCCCTCCCCCTCCCCCTTCCCCTTGAAACTGAGCTACAAGGGATAGGGCTTGAAATTCAACCCCTACGTATTGGGATAGCCCTTCAACGATCGCATACGTCATCGCGTACCTCCGTCAGCGTTTACGTTAGCAAAACGCGACCAAATGCGTCATTGGCTGCGACCAGCCGCTACAGTCAGAGCCAGAGGCAGAACCAGAAATCTCTGCTGAAATGCCGTCTGCTGCTGTTGTGATCACTGTGTCCTGGGCTATAGGCCTCTTTTTACGGTTGTCTGCACCTAACGGAGAAATGCCAGTAGACGAAGACGTTTACGACACCTGGGAGCAATAATTAACGATTTGATGGTATGTATAATGTAACGTTACGACACGTTAGTTTAGCCAAGCTACACAACATACAAGCTAGCGTTAGCATGTATTGGTTACTTTGCATCCTATCGCTTGTGATACACATGAATACATTTTTTATCTGTGTTCATCTGATAACTGAAAATAATGAAAATGTGAAGCATGGATGCATGGTAGGTACAGTGAATTCGTTGGTTGGGTGAATGGAAGGCCACAGACACTAGCTAAACAAATCCTTCCTTCTTTTCTTTTTCAGACGAGTCATCCTACATACTGTAGACTGGATTACAAGATGCCCATCCTGCGTCTGTGGTTCAATGTAGAGTCAGAGTTGAAACGGGACTTTCGCCTCAGCAGAAGGGCTATAGATAGTGTGCAGAGACTGCTACAAACAGAACAGGACCATGGCTGGGGTAGTCAGCTAGAAGTCATTGTCTATGTCTACTGGCTGGCTCATGGACTGTCTTATACCGTTGTCTCCAGAGTTTTCAATATACCCAAATCCACAGTTCACCGCATTGTCCACAAAGTAGCAAATAAGATCTGCACCAATCTGCACCGTGCCATCTCTTTCCCCAAGACTGGAGAGCTGCATGCAGTCGGCCAAGGATTTGCCCAACTTTCAGGGAGCCCTGCATTCAGCAATGTTGTGGGTGCAATAGACGGAAGCCACCAGCACGGCACAGAATAGACTATTTGAATTACAAAGGATTCTATTCAATTAACATGCAGGCAATATGTGATTCCAGTGGAAAGTTTTTGGACATCTTTGTTGGCTACCCGGGGTCAGTTCACAACACACGAGTCATGAAAAACAGCAGGTTTTATACAGCAAGACGGTACCCTCCACCAGGCTACATTCTCCTAGGAGATGGTGGCTATCCATGTTTGGACACACCTATCTGCCTCATTACACCATACAAGGAGCCAGTTACTGGACCAATGCCCCTGCAATCATTACCATGCTTCAATCATTACCATGCCAAGGGCCGCAGCATAATCGAAAGGGCTTTTGGTGTAATGAAGAGCAGGTGGAGGTGTACTCTTTTCAAAGCCCTGGAGATTAAACCGATCTTTGCACCTAAGGTCATTGCATCCTGTGCCTTTCTGCACAACATCTGTCTGGAGAATGGGGACCTGCTGGAGCCAGATGACGATGTGGTACAGGACCTGCTAGATCCCCAAGCTCCCCGGGAGCCCCTAGCAGCTAATGAGACATCTGGAAATGCATCAAGGGACAGACTGGCTGCCCAGCTGTGACTTTGTAGGCTTGTGGAATGTACTTTTTTTTTTTTTAAATACTGAAACTTATTTAAAATGTTCTTTTTTGACACTTTGTTTTTCATTGACCTCAGGAATGTATATTGTTATTTTTTTTATCCTAATACATCTTTTCATGCCAATATCTGTTTCAGATGTTATTAATGTGTGGTTGGTGTGGTAATCATGCTCTCAAACTGGTAAAAAACATGGTGCACTTTATTAGGCCACTACATTATTCAAATGTACTAGCGGTACTCCTGTTGCACGATTTATGAAAAAAAAAAATTATATATATATATATATATATATATATATATATATATATATATATATATAAATAAAATGAAAAATAGAAAAGTATTTTAAAGTAAAAACAAAAACAGCTGCTTATCCCTTCACATCAGTCAGCGTTGAAGTGCAAAAAGTCAGTCAAACATGTAAACATTGCACACAATACACATTAAGAACACATTAAGAACTTCAAATGAAAAAGAGAAATAAATAAAAATGGGAAGAACTGTACCGAAACAAAAAAGTCTTAAATCGAGTCAACTTTCTTATATTTGAGACATGTAAAGTTTGTCTTTACCTGACATGTTTGTACGGTGTAGCTTCCGTCTTCTTCAGAGGGACACACTGGTGTTGGGGTGTGACGTGCTGATTAAAGCATGTCACACGCCAACACCAGTGTGACCCTCCGAGGAAGACGGAAACTACACAGTCCAAACATGTCAGGTAAAGACAAACTTTACATGTCTCAAATATAAGAAAGTTGACTTGATTTAACAAGAAGACAAAATGAAAAAGTTTTTCTACCAATTTTTCAAAAAGACCCAAAAAGCGCTCCGTCTTCTCCTCGGTCTCCTCATGGCGCTTCTGCACCTTCTCACTCTCCTGTGCAAGGAAATTTATCAAGTCTAACTTCCTCTTCTTCTTTGGGGACGGGGTTGGGGGAATAGGAGCAGGGCTAGAGGTAGATGATGTGTCAGCATCAGAGGTGCTGGCTGCCATGGGAAAAAAGGTGTCTGAGGAGGGCCCGGCGATTTCCTGAAATGAAGAAAATATTACATTTAGTAGATGCTTTTTTCCAAAGCGAGAAAAAAATGTGAAGGTATTTTAGTCCAGAATTGGTTGGTGTGTACAATTCAAGTAAGTTGAAATATAGTTTTTGAAAACAAAAAGAATAACATACTGGTTTGCATTCCACAACATTAAACCATACACATTATCAGTCTTTACAAAGACCACCAAAAAAATAATCCATGGCAGCATCTTTACCATCAGAAGAAGTGTGGGATCAGCATCAGGACAAAATGATTCCACTACCACTGGAGGGTCAATGGATGGCCTGGATCCCAACACCTCGTGCATGTCCTCAAAAAACTGCCATGTGCACGTAGTTGTTTGGCCCTCATCTGTCCCACTCCCAGAGAGTGGATTTTTCAGCTCCTGCAGTAAGCAAATAGAAATTTGTATTTATGAAAACATCCTTGCATTGCTAACTGAAAATCATTTAAATAATACATTCATCCATCTACTAGAACGACATTGCTGCCCACATACCTTATACTTCTTTTTCAAGTTCTCCCACTTTTTTGATGCTTGCTGGGAGGTCACCTTTCCCTCCAGGCCAAGCTCCTTGATCAGCGTCCTGTATCATAAATATGAGGAGTGATGTAAACACTGTGAAGAGCAAGCTAATGTAGGGTGTGATTTGTTAACTAACACCACTGAATGGGATATCTTTGGCGCTTCGTGCACCACATCCGACAGAATGAGGTGTCAGAACACTCATGTAAACAATAAAAGCGAGAATAACAGAACAAAACGTACGCAGTCAAGCAACCGAAAACAATACTCACTCCCAAAGCTTTTTAGCAGCAGCTTTGGATTTCAGAAATCGCTGCTCATTCTCAGCTCGAAAGCGAATCAAGCGGCGTGTTTCCTCTGGATTCCCTAGTTCAAGTACACAGGGATGGGAAGCTGGTTAACGTAACGACACAACAGAAAAGCAGATCCTCTGTTGTTTGTAATTACTTGAGCTAACTGCTAAATAACAACTTTGTTCACAATTTTCATTGCATCAACCGATCACACAACGTTAATGTTATAGTACGTTAACGTTAATAGGCTAGTTAACACTATTGACGTAGTAATAGAACGGTTATAACAACTTACGTAAATAATGGAGAAAATACTTACATTTATGACAATCTTTCGCCGCGGGAACCACCATCTTTCTGAAATCCGCATGAAATCTCGCTGAAATCCGCATGGCATTGTGGGAAATCACTCAAACCCCTTCGTTTGGAGTCAGCTCCAGGAAAATCTCCGTTTGGAGGGGTACAGAAGCCCTACCCCTTCCCCTACCCCTCCGCATTAACTGGGATTGGGATACCCCTACCCCTTCACGTGAACACGCAAAATGGAGGGGAAGGGCCAAGGGGTAGGTCCAAGGGGTGAAATGGGATTCAGCCGTAGTGTCCGTAGGCCCCCGATAGTGCCGTAACTTGAATGTATGTAACTTTTTTGCCGTTGAAGATTAATGAGAAATTTTTTACAGGTATATGCAAGACATAATTTGTGGCAATATACCATAGGTTGCTGCTGGAAAGGACATGGTCAATTTTTGGCCCTCAGTGAGACACATTTGGTACACATTAATGATTTTCTGCTGACAACAAAAGGGCTTTGCTGGGCTCCTCTTGTAAAAGTTTGTCACTTTTCCTCACCTCCAAGTAGAACTTTATATTTTCTCTATTGCTGTCTTTTCCAGTTTTTCGATGCCTGTTGGTATGTTTTTCTCTTGTAAATATCCATGAAGAATATCCAGTGAAGCTTTTGTAGCCATTCGGATGTTCAGCACATCAGCCTCTTTAAATCTTCCGCTTATAATGAAGCAAACCTTGCAGCCATTTTTGTGAACAAACTGTCAGTCACTTGCTAGTGCGGAAATTTTACATCTCCGACGTGTCTCTTTTCCAGCTTTTTGATGTCCGTTGGCATGTTTTTCTCTTGCAAATGTGTGAAGAATATATAATGAAGTTTTGGTAGCCTTTTAGGTGTTCAGCTTGTCTTTAGTTTCAGTTTATTTATTTAGTGCTTAAACCTAGCACTGAATTAACCCCGTCTTCTCTCTCTCCCGGCCAACAAAGAAATGATTGTGTGCATGCGCAACAGAAAAGTTTTGTCATTGGATCTTCGCGTGTGATGTCATGTCTTGACAACATGCAATTGTACATCAATATTGCATGCTCATTCTCCATTGGGGAGAGTGGCATAATACATGGAGAATAAGCGATATGATAATATTGCATGCCATCAATAAACCCACTAGAAGGGACTAGAATACATGTTTTTATTCCATGGAAAAAGTGGCCCGTATGTATAATTTCAATTATTCAACATTTCCCTTTTTCAGGGCTTTTACACATGCAAGACAGTTCAAGAATCTTGCAAAATTAGAAGTCTTTTGAAAGGACAAATGGGCAGGAACCAAGCAGTGAAAGCACTGAATCCTAGCCACTAAACCACAACCAAAAGGGAGCAAGAATGGTTGCAGTACCTTGGAGGCCTACTAGGGGTTGAATGCAATATCTTTGAGATTAGATATACTGTCTGGGCAAAGTACCTTTGTGGTCCTTGAATGGCTGAGCGCAGTACATATGTGAACCTGGAATGGCTGTGTCCAGTACCTCACAAGCTTCTAGTGGCTGGGTGCAGTTCCTCTGAGGCCTTCCAGGGGCTGTACCTCTGGTGCTTCTAGTGGCTGAACGCAGTACCTGTGATGCTCTGTCACTGGGCACAGTACCTTTGAGGCATCTGAAGAGGGCATCTGCAAAGATAACCATCCATCCATTATCCATAACCACTTACCCTGTGCAGTGTCACGGGCAAGCTGGAGCCTATCCCAGCTGACTATGGGCAAGAGGCAAGGTACACCCTGGACAAGTCACTAGGTCATCACAGGGCTGACACACAGAGACAAACAACCATTCACACTCACACCTACGGTCAATTTAGAGCCACCAATTCACCTAACCCGCATGTCTTTGGACTGTGGGAGAAACCGGAGCACCCGGAGGAAACCCATGCAGACACAGGGAGAACATGCAAACTCCACACAGAAAGGCCCCTGTCAGCCACTGGGCTTGAACCTAGAACCTTCTGTGAGACAACAGCGCTAACCACTACATCATGCCACCTGCAAAAATAACATGTAGATAAATTTTAAGTTACATCTTCACAAATTATTCTTGGGGATAGCATTCTGTCATTTTTACAAGTGATCTTGATACCTCTCCCAATATTACTGCAGTTTTTCTGGCATGTTGCTCCTTTTCAGAATCACTTTTATTGCCAGGTATGTGAACACACACGAGGAATTTGACTCCGGTTTCACTTAGCTCTTTTAGTACAAACATAAAAAAAAAAAAAAAGTGTAGACAAAAACAAAACAAAAATCTATGTAATGTAGAAGGGTAAATATGTATAGACAAGGTTTTTTTATCTTTTGGTGCAAAATGGTGCATTGTGCAAGGGTGACTTAGTAAATATAAATATACAGTGTGCACAGAATGACGGTATGAGTGTGCAGATATTTGAAATATCTGCACACTCATACCGTCATTCTGTGCACACTGTATATTTATATTTACTAAGTCACCCTTGCACAATGCACCATTTTGTATATATTTTGTAAATAATTTCAGAGTTGAGGTTACTGATATTTGAGTCCGGTTTTAGCTGTTCATCACAGAGACAGCCTGGGGGGGGTGGGGGTGGAGTGCTTGTGTCTGGTTGTTTTTGCGTGCAGGTGTTCTGTAGCGTCTCCCAGAGAGGAGAAGTTTAAACAATTTGTAACCAGGGTGTGATGGGTCTGCAGAGATGTTACCTGCCCATTTCCTGACTCTGGACAGGTACAGGTCTTGGATGGAGTGCAGGCTGACACCAATAATTTTCTCTGCAGACCTTATTGTCCGTTGCAGTCTGTTCTTGTCCTGCTTGGTGACCGATCCAAACCAAACAGTGATGGAAGAGCAGAGAACAGACTGAATGCTGGCAGAGTAGAATTGTGTCAGCAGCTCCTTAGACAGGTTGAACTTCCTGAGCTGGCGCAGAAAGTACAACCTCTGCTGGGCCTTTTTGATGATGGTGACTGTGTTGGTCTCCCACTTCAAGTCCCGGGAGATTGTGGAGCCCAGAAACCTGAAGGTTTCAACAGCAGTCACAGTGTTGTTGGTGATGGGCGGCAGGGTGGGGGGGCTCCTCCTAAAGTCCACTGTCATCTCCACAGTTTTGAGCATGTTCAGCTCCAGATTGTTCTGACTGCATCAACAGACCAGCTGTTCAACCTCCCATCTGTATGCAGACTAGTCACCGTCTCGGATGAGGCCAATGACCGTTGTGTCGTCTGCAAATTTCAGGAGTTTAACAGACGGGTCTCTTGAGGTGCAGTCGTTGGTGTAAAGGGAGAATAGCAGTGGGGAGAGCACACACCCCTGGGGGGCACCAGTGCTGATAGTCCGGGTGCTGGGTGTGATGCTCCCCAGCCTCACCTGCTGCTTCCTGTCAGTCAGGAAGTATATAATCCACTGACAGGTGGAGGAGGGCACAGTGAGCTTGGTGTGGAGGATGTCTGAAACGATGGTGTTGAACGCCGAACTCAAGTCCATGAACAGGATCCTGGCGTACGTCCCTGCAGAGTCAAGGTGTTGCAGGATGTAGTGCAGTCCCATATTGATTGCATCATCCGCTGACCTGTTTGCCCGGTAGGCAAACTGCAGGGGGTCCAGCAGGAGGTCTGTGATGTCCTTCAGGTGTGACAACACCAGTCTCTCGAAGGACTTCATGACTACAGATGTGAGGGCTACAGGCCTGTAGTCATTAAGTCCTGTGATGGTGGTTTTCTTGGGAACCGGGATTATCGTGGAGCGTTTGAAGTATGAGGGAACTTCACACAGCTCCAGGGATCTATTGAAGATCTGGGTGAAGATGGGGGCCAGCTGATCAGCACAGACCTTCAGACAGGAGGGTGACACACAGTCTGGGCCGGGTGCCTTCCTGATCTTCTGTCTGTGAAAAAGCTGACAAACATCCTCTTCACAGATCTTGAGTGCTGGTGTGGGGTCAGAGGCGAGAGGAGGCAGAATAGCAGGGGGTGTAAATGGGTCTTTAATGTCTGGGGGGGAGGGGGGGAGAACACATTCAACTCGTCAGCCAGTTGATGGTTCATTGCAGTGTTGGGGGATGGTCTCCTGTAGTTAGTGATGTTCTTCAGGCCTCTCCACACTGACGCCGGATTGTTGGCTGAAAGGCTGTTTTTGATCCTTTCAGCATAGCTCCTCTTAGGTGGTGTTTACATTAGACCGTATCAGCAGATCATCAGATTAATGTTTTTAAAACGATTCGCGTGCACACAGCAACGCCAATACACGGATACGCTCCGCTCCGCAGGCATCCTGCGCTCCAAATCACTCCGCCCTGAACAGCGAGTGCCCTCTGGAGGGTGCGCACTCCGGCCCTGCGCAGCTCACAGAGCGCGCGAGTGAAGCGCATGAGCAGTGATTCGGGACAAATAGCAGGAAGTGAAGTTCGTGCCGTTTTTCAGCAGTCGTGTCACATGACCAACGTGGCATGACCAACGCCAGCGAATCAGGAAGGTGGATGTCACAGTGACGTTGTCCAATGACAACGTCAGCTAGAGCTCAGCACTGCGTATCCTCGTTCCTCAATGTTTACACAGCACCGGATCAGATACGTACTGGGTTGAATACGTGGGCCCTGGCGGATTCAAACTGTTCCGCCTGTGGAGTCGTTTTCCGGCATTTTAATGTGCACGGACAGTGCATCCGCGATGAAAACGAGACGGATACGGTCTAATGTAAACACCACCTTAGCTGCTTTCACCTCTTTCGTCAGTGTGCTTCTGGCCTGTTTGTACAGGACTCTGTCCCCACTTCTGTAGGCCTCCTCCTTGGCCTGGTGAAGCTGCCTGAGTTTTGCAGTGAACCAGAGTTGGTTGCTGTTGTATATGCAGAAGATCTTGGTGGGCACACACATCCTCACAAAAACTGATGCAAGCTGTCACAGTATCAGTCAGTTCATGCAGGTCTGAAGCTGCAGCCTCAAAAACACTCCAATCAGTGCAGTCAAAGCAGGCTTGTAGTGCCACTTTGGCCTCATCGGACCATCTCCTCACTGTCTTGACTACAAGCTTAGCAGATTTCAGCTTCTGCCTGTAGGTCGGGATAAGATGAACAATGCAGTGATCAGACAGTCCCAAGGCTGCACAGGGGACAGAGTGGTACGAGTCCTTTAAAACAGTGTAACAATGGTCTAGACTCTAGAGTGTTAGTGTCCCTGGTGGGACACCTAATGTGCTGTTTATATTTTGGCAGTTCGTGGCTGAGGTTTGCTCTGTTAAAGTCCCCCAAAACAACGAGCAAAGAGTCCAGGTGTTTTTTCTCCACGTTGTTTATCTGGTCAGCCAGGTGTTGTAATGCCTCAGTAACACAAGCCTGAGGAGGGATGTAGACTCCAACCAGAATAAACGAGGAAAACTTTCGTGGAGCATAAAACAGTTTGCAGTTTATGAATAATGTCTCCAGATGAGGACTGCATGATTTGTTTAGAACCGTGACATCAGTACACCAACCTTCGTTAATGTAAAAGCAGACTCCGCCTCCCCTCGTTTTTCCCGTGAGCTCCATTTCACGGTCCGCTCGGTGCAGGTGAAACCTAGGCAGGTGGAGAGAAGTGTCCGGGATGTGCTCACCGAGCCAGGTTTCGGTGAAGCACAAGGCAGCAGATCTGTTAAAATCCATGTTGACCATGTTGAGGAGCAGCAGTTCGTCCATCTTGTTGGCCAGTGAGCGGACGTTAGCCAGGTGAATAGACAGGAGCACAGTGCGAAACCCCTGCTGCCTCAGCCTAACGAGCGCGCCAGCTCGCTTCCCCCGGTGTCTCCGGCGTCCTCGGCAGAGACCATAGAGAGCTGCTGCTCCTCCAACAAGTAGCTCTAGAAAACTTTCCAGATCGATGAAAACCGATGAAAAAAAAACGGAAAAAAACAAAAACAAAAAACACAACTTTACTGGTGGTTATTCCAATGTTTATGAGTTCTTCTCTGGAGTATGTGACCAGAGAAGAAGTGCAAAAAACACAACAAATACACAAAAACGTACAAAGTACAAGAGAATGAAGTACCGAAGCAACCGTCTGCGGCGTCATCTTGGAAAATAATAATAAACCAGATGGTTAAACCAGCTTATTGTATGAATATTATAGCTAGCAAACAAATGCGAGTTAAGTGATGGCATTAACCAAGGCTGCTAACTCTTGCTAAATTGCATAACCATTTACTATTGACTGCATGTCCTTATCTAACCCTCAAATTTGACTATTTTTACTTTTATTTACTCAAATGCATGTCTGTAGCTAACACTCAAAGAATCTAACCGGAACAGTGTCATCAGGTTTTCCAAAGTTTTCTTGCATTGCAATAGTAAGGGGAAGTTTAATACATCCAAACGGAAACATTCTCCAAAGGCTCTCTGTCGGTTCACACTTTACAAATGTTAGGAGAAAGTTACGGTAACGTTCCCTAAACCAAAACATGCAACCAAAAACTACCAGTATAGATACAAACAGTCCTGGCAAACCACAGGAAAACCAAACAAACCTCCTTTTATGACAATTATAGATCTGCCTGTGGAAACAACAATGGTGATAGTGATATGCTGTCGTGGTTATTCAGCAGCAAAAAGAAAAAAGTCAGCATTTCACCTTTAAGTAACTTCATTACCAGTATGAGCATACATCAATTTTCAGATCTTTATGACAATATCTAGAGGCAATTACACTGTTTGGCTACAAGATGTCAGTAAAATATCAACAAGATATTCCTTCACTTGCACTGTGCCCTGACTGAGGGATCCTCTTCATGCTCTCATCTCTGTGAAGGCCCCTGGTAAATTTCTGTAGACAAGGTTACAATGTTTTGCCATTTGAGTAAACCAGAATAGGAAATAAAACATGGGCGGCGCGGTGGTGTAGTGGTTAGCGCTGTCGCCTCACAGCAAGAAGGTCCGGGTTCGAGCCCCGTGGCCGGCGAGGGCCTTTCTGTGTGGAGTTTGCATGTTCTCTGCGTGGGTTTCCTCCGGGTGCTCCGGTTTCCCCCACAGTCCAAAGACATGCAGGTTAGGTTAACTGGTGACTCTAAATTGACCATAGGTGTGAATGTGAGTGTGAATGGTTGTCTGTCTCTATGGCCAAGTTTACATTAGACCGTATCTGTCTCGTTTTCTTCGCGGATGCACTGTCCGTTTACATTAAAACGCCTGGAAACGCCGGGAAAAGGGAATCCGCCAGGGTCCACGTATTCAATCCAGATCGTGTCTGGTCCGGTGCTATGTAAACATTGAGAATACGCGGATACGCTGTGCTGAGCTCTAGCTGGCGTCGTCACTGGACAACGTCACTGTGACATCCACCTTCCTGATTCGCTGGCGTTGGTCATGTGACACGACTGCTGAAAAACGGCGCGGACTTCCGCCTTGTATCACCTTTCATTAAAGAGTATAAAAGTATGAAAATACTGCAAATACTGATGCAAATACTGCCCATTGTGTAGTTATGATTGTCTTTAGGCTTGCCATCCTTCCACTTGCAAGTGGTAAGTGACGCGCATGCCCGATATGCACTAGGATCACACACACAGCGGCTCAGTCCCGAATCACTGCTCGTGCACTTCACTGGCGCACTCTGTGAGCTGCGCAGGGCCGGAGTGCGCACCCTCCAGAGGGCACTCGCTGTTCAGGGCGGAGTGATTTGGAGCGCAGGATGCCTGCGGAGCCGAGCGTATCCGTGTATTGGCGTTGCTGTGTGCACGCTAATCGTTTTAAAAACATTAATCTGATGATCCGCTGATACGGTCTAATGTAAACCCCACCTATGTGTCAGCGCTGTGAGGACCTGGCGACTTGTCCAGGGTGTGCCCCGCCTTTCGCCCGTAGTCAGCTGGGATAGGCTCCAGCTTGCCTGTGACCCTGTAGAACAGGATAAAGCGGCTAGAGATAATGAAATAAAACCTCAATGGTCCTGAATACTGAAAGAATGATACTGCTTTAATAGAAACTGGAGTTCTACTGGGAGTTTTATGTGCAAAGTTTCACAATCATCAATAGAATTTTTCTGGAGTTTGCTTTCACATTTACCAAAATGCCAGAAACAAATAAGGTCCATTTATTTGTTTCTATTCTTTGAAACTGATCTTTTCATCAGCCTGATAAACTGAAGAGAAATAGCTATTTAGAACAGATTTTCTAAATCATTTCATTGCATTGTAAATTACATGTGCACATAAAATGGTAGGTTAAGCCAGCTTGTGCAAAATGAGTTTCCTAACCAAGGGAATAGCTTTGGCATACAGCAATTTATATGCAGTATATTAGAACAATGATTTGTTAGAGATGTTTGATGGCTCACTTACCAGAAAAGCATTTTGGGGCTCCCTTAGATAGCCCAGTTGGTAGAGTGGCGGTGTTTACAATGGCCATCCTTCGGTTGCTGGTTTGAATCTAGCATGAAGGACGTGTTTGCTTCAACAGAACACGTGTTATTTTGGTAATACTGTTCCCCTGGGTAAGAGGGAAAAGCCTTTCCCCTGACCAGGAATATTGTAGGTGCTAAAAAAGCAATGGTTCAATTCCAGGAATTAAACTTGGGCCATAGCAGTGAGCATGCTGAATCCTAGCCATTAGACCACCAGGGAGTGACCAGCGGTGCACAAGAATGGTTGCAATACCTCTGAGGCCCACTAGTGGCTGGGTGCAATACTTTTGAGCCTCTCTCACTCACTCAGGTTTGTTGACAGTGGAGTGAGTGGCTGGCTGCTTTATATCCCAGTGCTCCCTCATGTCCGTGTTACCTTCTGGCTCTCCCTTTTAGTTATTCTGTCAAAGGTGGTCTTGCCGGAGTCCCTGCTTGCACTCAGCGCAAAATGCATACTTTTTTTTTTAAACCATTTGTTGACAACTGGCATACCTAACAACCTGTGCTTTCTTTCTCTCCCCCCATCTCTCCCTCTATCTGTTTCTCTCTTTGGAGTTACATGTCGATCCTGAGGACCAGTGATGCTGACGTCTCCTGCTCTTTTGACCTGCCTGATCCATCCTGATGCTCTTCTTCTGGCTGGAATTTCATCACATCGCTCCTGCTGGAGGATGACACCATATGGACAGTCAAAAGACACACTTAGAAGATGGCTCTGGACACAGAGTTTTGCTATGATGGCTGAGGACTACATGAACAGTTTTGCATTCATGTCTCCATCAAAGAACAGTTGATATCTTCAACAAAATAGACGTCTTGCTAAAACTATAACAGGGCTCGAAATTCACGGTGGTCCGGTCGCCCAAGGCGACTTCATTTGTCATTTGGCAGGTAATTCCTGTCACTAGCCAGCCTGGCTGGCTAGTTGAAAATAAAAAAAAATTTATATATAAAAAAAGCGAAGATTCAGACACACCGTCAACTAAAGGCGCCACATATTAGGCGCATGTCGTGTCTGTGTTAATTGATGTGTTTATCGGCAGGACGGAAAATACCGAAGAATTCCGAATCATATTGTGTACGAGTCAGGCTGTCGTTTTTTTCACTACTGCGCATGCATATAACGCATCTCGTTGAATATCGTGGTAATCACGTGTAGTATTGGACCAGGTGGGTGGAGCACAGAAACACGGCAGGCCAGAATTGAGTTCTCAATGAACTATTTATTGCTAGCTTTTCAGCCTTTTATAAAGATAACCTGTGTTTGTGTAATCCCCATCAGGTGCAATGATTCCACCACTTACCTTCCCTGACTCCACCCTCCATTCACAGATCGCCGCTTGGCCACACCCCCTGCCACATCACGTTATCAAATTTAATAGATGTGGCCACATTATCTGCCATTTAAACATGTTTTTTTGTTGTTGTTGTTTACATCTACCAAAGCTACGTTGCAATGTGGAATTTTCTGAAAGGTGTACAGAAACCGCCAGAGACGGGGACAAGGCGACCTCAGACTGAAGAGGAGAAACGACAAAGGACTTATAAGCAAACGTGGGAGCAGGGTAGGCCTTGGCTGCGATACGATTTTTATGGAATAATTAATTTTTTTCAAGTTGATTCCTAGTCAATATGAAGCTCCTAATGCTTTCTCTCTCATAAATGGTTAAATACAGTAAGCATGTTGGACATATTTTGGGTAATCAGAAACCTCAACATGCACAGATTCAGCCTCAGTCATGATAGTAAGTATATTTGTTTTCAATACTCATACACCAAGTTGCCAAGTTTTCCAATACATTATTATTTGTTGATATTATATTAGGGTGCTCTGTGCTGTTCTCATTTATGTATTTAACAACAGTATCAAAATACGTCTTGAAATAAATGCACATTAGTCATGAACAATGGTAACTACTCTCTTGCGTTATTTTTGACAGAAGTAAAATTCATACATGAACAAATTTTGGCGAGTTGATTTTCTGTTTGGCTAGTTACTTTGGAAGGTAACTAGTCCGGCTGGCTGGTGGAAAAAAAAAAAAAAAGAATTTCGAGCCCTGTATAATGAATTTCATGGTTACACAATTGTACTTTGTACGATAGGACACAGTTATAGAAGCAAGTCATTTATAATCATGCTATCCGTTATTATCCAAATGAGGATGGGTTCTCTTTTGAGTCTGGTTCCTCTCAAGGTTTCTTCCTCATGTTGTTTGAGGGAGTTTTTCTGCTTTCCACCATCGCCCCAGGCTTGCAGTTATAAATAAATTTGAGATAAAATTAGTTCAGATTTTTAAGTCTTTATTTTTCTGTAAATCTGCTTTACGACAACATCTGTTGTTAAAAGCACTATCAGGGCCTGAATTTCATTTTTCAGAATGGGGTTGAATTCCCCCCCTCAGTGACTCAAATGGGGGGGATTTACACAGTTTGGAGGGGGATTTATACAGTTTGTGGGGAACGCTACTTGTGGGCTTAAATAGCTTAGGTCTTACCTTCTGCCACTATTCAGATTGAAGGTCTCTACAGTATGTAACCTTTTGTCACCATTTGAGGTATCCTTTTTAGTAGACTTTTCATTTTGATATCTCCAAATTTGGATAGCATTGTCAGACAAAGGATGGATAAACGCAAGTATTATTCCCACCAGCCATCCAAGATATGGACTGTTCAGTTTCGGGTGGAGGGTAGAAAACCACCACAAAATGAAAGAGATCCTTTACAGCATGACATTGCTGACTGACTGTATTATGCCATCAAACACCAATAGCCTTTTTCTAGCAGTGCGAGTAAGGCTCTAGGAAGAGTTTGGAAGGCTGTGTGCCTTTTAGTTAAGCTAATTTTACAACCTCCTTAGTGTTGCTTTACACAGCTGCTTCTTCCTCATCTTCATGCACTATTCTTTGTCACTGCTTTGTTTAATTATAAAAAAAGAAAAAAAATCAGTCTGTTCTTAATAGCACTCAATGAATTTATTGACACAACAAGTCTAACTTAAAATCTAACTTAAACCAGTCTGCTGACTTTTCAGGATTCTCTTAACTATGTTTGTGTTATTTGTCCCTTCTTTTAGTGGCCATCTCTTTAATCAGTGACCTTTGCTTTTTCCTTTTATAACATTTTTTATATCATCTTTTATATCATTTTTCTATTCTCATGTCTGATCTGATCATCCCTGTCCTCTGTTTAATGTCTACAATTAAAATAAGAAAACATTATCAAACTGTTCTTAACACTGAATGAATTTACAAAAACTGTTTCAGTCCACATATAGAGCGTTAACATGACAGTCTTTGGCTACGTTCACACTGCAGGCTGAAGTGACTCAAATCCGATCTTTTCGCCCATATGTGACCTGTATCCGATCTTTTATTGACAATATGAACGACACAGATCCAATTTTTTCAAATCCGACCCAGGCCGTATGGATATGTGGTCCTAATTCCGATTCCTATCCGCTCTTTTCATATGCGACTTCAGTCTGAACCGCCAGGTCGCATTCATCCGACTTACACGTCATCAACAAGCCACAAACGTCACTATTCTGCGCTGAAGTAGGCGGCGGGTCTCTCAAAAAAAAGTTACAACAACATGGCGCATAATCACGGGCGCAGATAGAGGGTGGGACTCGTCCCACCCAGATTTAAATTCACCTCGCTCGGTCCCCCCCACTTATAGGGAGGAAAAAACGTCTATGCTGTCTTTCTTTGCATAAGGCAAACCTCACGGAAAAATCAAAAGACTAATTACCATTCGGTTTATTGAGGTGCACAGCAGTGTATACATAGTTGCAACAATTCACATAAAACAAAGACTGATATTCGGTTGGTTGAGCTGTGCAGACTGCACAGGTTGCGAGCTCGAGCTTGGTTGCTATGGTAACCCACAACAACTTTGACAGGCATATCGGGGTTGGGGTTGGTTTGCTGGCAGCTTTGTCCCCCCCAGTTCAAAAAACGTATCTGCGCCCCTGCGCATGACATCAATGCGAGGGACGCTTCAGGCTGTGAAGGTTCTGAATCTTCTCAATGGAAAGACGCAGAGGTTAGGGAGCTGATTTCCATTTGGGGGGATACAGCTATTCAAGCTAGATTGGATGGGTCATACCGCAACCGGGAGGTTTTACTTCCGTAAACACTGGCCATGCTCACTGCGTGTGACGTTGTCGTATCCTGCAATGCGCATGTGGAACACTTTTAGGTCGCTTTTCGTTCATACTGAGGATCACATACAAGTCGCATATATTTGTTAATGTGAACGACCTCACAAAAAAATCTGATTTCACAAAAAAATCGGAATTGAGCATTAAGCCTTGCAGTGTGAACGTAGCGTTTGTTGACTTTTCAGGATTCTCTTACAACTTGATTTTTTTTTTAAATTAAAGATGGCATATGACACAGGAGACAGGGCTATATGGTTATAGCCCTGTCTCCTGTGTCATATGCCATCTTTAATTTCATCTCATCTCATCATCTCTAGCCGCTTTATCCTGTTCTACAGGGTCGCAGGCAAGCTGGAGCCTATCCCAGCTGACTACGGGCGAAAGGCGGGGTACACCCTGGACAAGTCGCCAGGTCATCACAGGGCTGACACATAGACACAGACAACCATTCACACTCACATTCACACCTATGGTCAATTTAGAGTCACCAGTTAACCTAACCTGCATGTCTTTGGACTGTGGACATGTATTTGTGACATGTCACAAACTTCCGGTCTTCCGGAGACTTCCGGTCGCTGCTCGTGTGGCAGACCACGCCGTTCCTGTCTTTTTGGTTATGCTCTTAAAATCGTAATTTTAACTATTTTTAGATTTTGAAATGGATGTTATAAAGTGCTGGTTGCTGCTGTTGTGCATATACATCTTACAGACTCTGGAAAATCACGGGTGTTATGCCCTGAGAGTTTGTTACTCTTTTGATGAACTGAAAGAGATTGGAGCTGGCCTGAAACAACAACGGGGGATGGGATCACCGGCTACCTGGGCAGAAGATTTCCAAAAGATTCCAAAAGAGATAACAAGACGCAGGAGAGGTAAATCGGGCGGAGTTTTAAAGAGACTGAAATCACGGAGATGTCGGCCGTATATTCCATCTATTATAATGGGCAACGTGCAGTCGATTGGAAATAAAATGGACGAGTTGAGAGTCAATGCTCAGTTCCTCCATGAATTCAGATCAATAAGTTTGATGGTCTTTACAGAAACTTGGCTCAGTAGTATGCAAAATGACGAACTGGTTGCGGTGGATGGTTTTAAAACTTTTCGAGGAGATAGAACCGTGGACTCGGGGAAACAAGTTGGGGGCGGTCTTATAGTGTATGTAAATGAACAGTACTGTCACCCAAATAATGTGTCCATTAAGTCTCATACGTGTACCCCAAATTCTGAAATATTGACTGTTAGTGTTCGCCCTTATTATATTCCTCGTGAATTTTCCCATGTCGTGGTAATGGCGATTTATGTGCCACATCGGACTCTGGCTAAGGAGGCGGTCGAGGAGATACAAGCGGCTGTGCACAGGGTTGAGTCTGCGTCGCCGGATGCGTTTGTGGTAATGTCTGGGGATTTTAACCACTGCGCTGTGAAAATAAGTGGGTCATACTACTACCAACACGTCAAGTGCAACACACGGGGACAAACCATATTGGACCACTGTTATTCAAAGGTCAAGGACGCATACAGATCCAGAAGTCTGCCTAGTTTGGGCAAGGCGGACCATAATCTTGTCCTGTTGTGTCCTAAATATGTCCCGCTGGTTCAGAGACATAAGAAGAGGACGATAACGGTGAAAAAGACTACTCCGGAGGCGATCGAAAGATTACAAGATGCGTTTGACACAACAGACTGGTCTGTCTTTGAAAATAGTGCCATGGACATTAACGAACTTACTGAGTCAGTTTGTGATTATATAAACTTTTGCAATGATGTGGTTACAGAGGAAAAGAGGGTTAAGGTGTATGCCAACTCTAAACCTTGGATAAATTCTGAAATTAAAAGGTTAATGAAAAACGGAAGGCTTTTGCTAAAGGTGACAAAGTTACATTGAAAGGGATTCAGAAAGAACTCAGAAGGGAAATCAACAAGGAAAAATACAGATACAAATGTGAAATAGAAAATTATTTTAAAGAGAATGACATGAAGAAGGTCTGGGAAGGAATGCGGTTAATGAGTGGATATGTAGGGAAAGGGAAGACAGACAAAACTCAGCTAACTGGCACAATGAAATACGCCAATGACCTAAATAATTTCTATAACAGATTTGACAAAATAGATTTTTCTGAGGAAAGATTGAGACTAAGAGAAACTATTGGGAGGAAAGAGGATAACTACGCCTTGCAAACAAATGAACAGGAGGTGTATGGGATGCTTGTGCAACTGAAAGCCACTAAAGCAGCAGGCCCAGATGGACTGTCTCCAAAGGTGTTAAAAGGTTGTGCCTTCCAATTAGCAAGTATTTTTTCCAGTATTTTTAACTATTGTTTTTCTCAAAATGTGTTATCTGATGTATGGAAACAATCATGCATAATACCAGTACCCAAGAAGAAAACTATTGAGTGTATGAATGATTTAAGACCAGTGGCTTTAACCTCAATAGCTATGAAGGTATGTGAGAAAATAGTGTTGAAAAATCTGAGGCCCCAGGTGGAGAGGTTTCTTGACCCTTGCCAATTCGCTTACCAGCAAGGGAGAGGGGCAGAAGATGCTATTGTTTTTAAACTGGATAGTGTTTATGCTCACCTGGACAGAAGGGGGCGGTGTGCGAGAATTCTGTATTATGATTTTAGCTCAGCTTTTAATACGATACAACCGCACATTCTAGTAAACAAGCTGATGATGATGGAAGTTTCGAGTGTATTTATTTATTTTATTCTTAATTTTTTAGAGAATAGGTCTCAATTTGTTAAATTAAACTCAAAAGTAAAGTCAGAAAAGATTATGACAAACACAGGCTCACCTCAAGGTACAGTTTTATCGCCTTTTTTGTTCACCGTTTATACTGCAGATTATCGTCCACTGAACGCAAATTGTCAAGTTGTAAAATTTGCTGATGATACTGCCCTCATTGGATTGATTGAAAATGATGATTATAGTCACTACCAAAATGAGATTAAAGCTTTTGTTAAATACTGTGACACTCATTACCTAGAACTCAATGTTAAGAAAACCAAAGAGTTGGTTATTGATTATAGGAGAAACAGCATGACAACTGAAGCAGTAGAAATTAAAGGGTCAGTAGTGGAAAGAGTGAACTCATACAGGTATTTAGGCGTAGTTTTTAATGATAAGCTTACATGGTCTGACCATCTAAGTTTAGTGATGGAAAAACTAAGCCCACGCATATATTGCCTGAGAAAGCTGCAGTCTTTCAAGGTAAATTTAGCTGTTGTGAGGATGTTTTTTATGGCAGTAATATGTAGCGTGTGGAGTTACTGTGTGGTGGGATGGGGTGGGAATGCTGGGGCAACTGAAAAGGCCAGGATTGACAGAGTGACTAGGAGGGTTGGAAAAATGATGGGAGAGTCAAATACTGTTGATAAAATATATGAGGACCGCCTAGCAAGTATGAGGAAGAAAATAATTGGGGACCCTACTCATCCTCTACATGAGAACTTGACAGGGAGGGTTATGGAGCGCAGTGGTAGGTTAAAGCCCCCTGTGACAAGGACAAATCGGTATGCTCTCTCTTTCATTCCTCAGGCTATTAGACAGCACAACAAGCACTTTAAGCGTACTTTTCCATAGTGTATTAAATTTATTTATTTATTATGGCCTTATGGTTTCTTAAAGGAGATGTGTATATTTATGCTAATGTTTTTATGAGCATGGGATGGGTATGTGCACTGTAATTTCCATGTTTATGGATGAAATAAACCTGACTTGACTTGACTTGGGGGAAACCGGAGCACCCGGAGGAAACCCACGCGGACACGGGGAGAACATGCAAACTCCGCACAGAAAGGCCCTCGCCGGCCACGGGGCTCGAACCCGGACCTTCTTGCTGTGAGGCGACAGCGCTAACCACTACACCACCGTGCCGCCCCATCTTTAATTTAAAAAAAAAAAATCAAATTGTTCTCAACACTGAACAATTCATCTTTCCTGAGTGCAGGATTCTTGTACATATGTAGTCTTTCCTACTCTTTCTCCTAGTGGTCATCCCTTTTGTCAGCATCAGTGTCCTTTGCTTTTCCTTGTAAATACTTTTTTCTTATGGCCATGCTCTGATCTAATCCCCTTTGCAACATCGACGTTAATGTTAGCTGTCTCGTCCTGTGTATTCTCAGCAGTATTCTCAACGGTATCACTCACACTGCTATTACCACCATCAGATTCAGGAGTTTTCCTCTTAGCAGGGGAAACTTCTGCCACTGCACTTGTACGTTTTAGCCAGCGGTCCATGTTTGTTTTACAGCGAAAGTCCGAGAGAGGAAGAGTGCGCGCGCTGTATCTGTCTGTGTGTGTGTGAGAGAACTGTCTGTGTCTGCTGTTTTTTTTTCTGAGTAGGCTACGGGGGGGGGGGGGGGGGGGGGGGTGTCAGTCAGTAAAAGGAGGGTTCAATTCAAGTAACCTTGAGAACAGAAGGTAGTCATGCATTCACATTGATCCATTATTAGATTGACGTTGTCAGGCAATGCAGTAATGTGTGTAGGAATCTCCCGCATTAGAATCGTTAAAGGTGCGGGAATTTAAAAAAATATGCGCGATACCCGCAATCCCGCGCCCAAATTCAGGCCCTGACTATACAAATAAACTGACTTAACTTTTCTATGCATATTAGTTTGGTGTTCCACAACGTTCTGTCTTAAACCCACTGCTTTTTTTTCTTTATATATGACGCGGTACGCGGTGGTCCGGATCACCGTATTTTCCATACAAAACGAGGGCATTAATTAATTATTTTTCCTGGATTGTGGTCCGGTTCACCGTATGCTGTATTATATTACGATATAAATAAAAACTTACCAAAATCATACTGTGTTTGTCATTTAATACGAGTTTTTTTACAAAGTCGTACATCATTTGTTATTTTTTCTCAAACCAGAAGAGAAATGCATGCGTAAAACACACGCGCAATAAAAGATACCAGTTCTAACGCATGTAAAAAAGCGGGAGCTGCCACGAGGGAAGTGAAAAATAATTTATCTTTATGGATAGGCCTAAACCATGCAACATCACAGTAAGACTTTTTATTTGTCTTCTGAACTTGGTGGTCCGGACCACACCTGAAAACGGCGTGGTCCGGACCACAACGGTAGTCCGGACCACCGCGTACCGCGTCATATGCTACCTCTGGGTAATATTTGTAAGCATGGTATTACCTTCCACTGTTATGCTGATGACGCACAGCTGTATGTTTCAGCAAAGCCAGATGACAGACACCAGCTGAAAGAAATTGAGGAATGTGTAAAGACATTAGACACTGGATGCTTATTAACTTCCTTCTACTTAATTCTGACAAGACAAAAAAGTACTTGTACTCTGACCACACAAAGCTAGAAGTAAGTTTTCTGATTACTATGTAATCAGAAACCTCAACATGCACAGATTCAGCCTCAGGATTAGGAAACCCTGCCTCAACCCCCCTCCCAATTGAAACAGAAGGTGAGCAGTATTTTGTTGATAATGTATTTACAGTGCAATTTGTGAATAAAGGGCTTTGGGGTTAAAGCTCATGCAAACCGATTTTTAGTACTGATGCTCCATTAACCATGTGAGCAGCTAGCTATAGTAAGCAAGTACAGTTTTAGCTGATAACGTTCGTATAGACATTCCAATAATGAAAAGGACAACTGGCATATGGACAAAAACTAACTAAAAAGATTGTTAGATAGCTTGACTTAAGATGTAAAGGGGATAATGCCATTGCCACTTTTAAGATCACCCTTTTAAGATATTTGTTTCCTTTTATGATCAGTTAATGTTTCTCAAGCATGCAGCTCATTCCATCCAAATGTTAGTAATACATACACACAGTTCTCAACACACTGTGTTAGTATGATTATAGGACAGATTCTGAATTACAGTTAGGTCCATAAATATTTGGACAGAGACAACATTTTTCTAATTTTGGTTCTGTACATTTAGTAATGTACAGAACCAAAATTAGAAAAATGTTGTCTGTCCAAATATTTATGGACCTAACTGTAATTCAGAATCTGTCCTATAATCATACTAACACAAAACAATTCAGATGCAGTTGAAGTTCAGACTTTCAGCTTTAATTCAGTGGGTTGAACAAAATGATTGCATAAAAATGTGAGGAACTAAAGCATTTTTTTAAACACAATCCCTTCATTTCAGGGGCTCAAAAGTAATTGGACAAATTAAATAATTGTAAATAAAACGTTTATTTCTAATACTTGGTTGAAAACACTTTGTTGGCAATAACTGCCTGAAGTCTTGAACTCATGGACATCACCAGACGCTGCGTTTCCTCCTTTTTAATGCTCTGCCAGGCCTTTACTTCAGCGGTTTTCAGTTGCTGTTTGTTTGTGGGCCTTTCTGTCTGAAGTTTCGTCTTTAACAAGTGAAATGCGTGCTCAATTGGGTTGAGATCAGGTGACTGACTTGGCCATTCAAGAATATTCCACTTCTTTGCTTTAATAAACTCCTGGGTTGCTTTGGCTTTATGTTTTGGGTCATTGTCCATCTGTATTATGAAAATGCCAACCAATCAGTTTGGCTGGATTTGAGCACACAGTAGGTCTTTGAATACCTCAGAATTCATCCAGCTGCTTCTGTCCTGTGTCACATCATCAATAAACACTAGTGACCCAGTGCCACTGGCAGCCATGCATGCCCAAGCCATCACACTGCCTCCACTGTGTTTTACAGATGATGTGGTATGCTTTGGATCATGAGCTGTACCACGCCTTCGCCATACTTTCTTTCCATCATTCTGGTAGAGGTTGATCTTGGTTTCATCTGTCCAAAGAATGTTCTTCCAGAACTGTGCTGGCTTTTTTAGATTTTTTTTTTTAGCAAAGTCCAATCTAGCCTTTTTATTCTTGAGGCTTATGAGTGGCTTGCACCGTGCAGTGAACCCTCTGTATTTACTTTCATGCAGTCTTCTCTTTATGGTAGATTTGGATATTGATACACCTACCTCCTGGAGTGTGTTGTTCACTTGGTTGACTGTTGTGAAGGGGTTTCTCTTCATTATGGAAATTATTCTGCGATCATCCACTACTGTTGTCTTCTGTGAGTGTCCAGGTCTTTTTGCATTGATAAGTTCACCAGTGCTTTCTTTCTTTCTCAGGATGTACCAAACTGTAGATTTTGCCACTCCTAATATTGTAGCAATTTCTCAGCTGGGTTTTTTCTGTTTTCACAGCTTAAGGATGGCTTGTTTCACCTTCATGGAGAACTCCTTTGACCGCATGTTTTCTTCACAACAAAATCTTCCAAATGCAAGCACCACACCTCAAATCAACTCCAGGCCTTTTATCTGCTTAATTGAGAATTACATAAAGGAATTTCCCACACCTGCCCATGAAATAGCCTTTGAGTCAATTGTCCAATTACTTTTGGTCCCTTTAAAAACAGGGTGGCACATGTTAAGCTGGGCATACACTGTGCGATTTTTTCAATCGCGGTATTCAGCTGCTGCTCACACTGTACGAGTGAATCGCAGGGGTAAACAGCACGCAGCTTACGATTCCTGTTCTCACACTATACGATCCAATGCTCGGATGCGATGCTCGGATCCGATGCTCAGGATTTCAAACAGGTTTGATTTTCATCCGATCGATCGGGAGGAGGTTGTGAGGTTTTAGTCGCTTGTCGTTACCCCATGTATACTACACGAGCCGAGACGCACAATTGAGCCAAAACTCGGCCCGATCTCCAAAATAGTCGCACGAGTGAAAATCGCACAGTGTATGCCCAGCATTAAGGAGCTGAAACTTTTAAACCCTTCATCCAATTTTAATGTGGATACCCTCAAATGAAAGCTGAAAGTCTGGACTTTATGTCCATTGTATAACTATAACTTGAATATGTTTCAGTAAACAGGTAAAAAAAACAAAAATTTGTGTCAGTGTCCAAATATATATGGACCTAACTGGTTAAGGTTATGGATATATTACGGGTCCCAAGAGTGGTACCACAGTAATAAAGATAGTACCTGTAAAACAGGTGGATAAAATAAGATGACGGGCTGCTGCTTTCCAGTTCTTCATCCAAAGTGCATCTATTTATTTACTTACAATCATGTCAAAGTATCTATGTGCAATAATTCTCGTCTGTGCGTTTCAGCAGTAAACATGTTCATTAAAATTACATTTATGTATATCATACAAATACATTCATATTGTCATTCCATAACACCACACACATATGTATCCCAAAACCATTCATACATTCACATTTTCACCTTTACACCAGTGAGAATAGGCCACTATGACTGAAAAGTGCAATAACATGGAAATTCCAGTGTATTTAAGTAAAGGCTACCTGTAGCTGCCTAACAAACCACCTCACTAAACATTCATACTGAATAGAATTCCACATAGTAGCAAAAGTCTGAGAATACCACATATAAAGATTCAGTTCATTACTATAAAACACTTAACCCGTTTAAATTTACATATAAAACAGCAATATTAATGTATCAGAGACACTAGTACATAACAATCAATATATTCTCGATGAAAATCAGTATCATAGCTTAGTACGCTATACATTCATTACTAAAAGAACTTGTATCAAAACTGTATTTCTTAACATATTCAGTCTTCATACTTTACAAAATACTATTCCTTGTATCAATATATCTATTTATACTCGTATATTTTATCAAAATAATCATGTCTTATGACCAGTGTGTATTTCTCTATTTATACTCTTGAAACTTAGTCAAATTCTGTATCTTATAACCAGTGTGTCTTAACTTATTTATACTCATCAAACAACATAAAATATCCGTTTCATAACAGCAGTGGATGAACTTATTTATACTTATATATACTTATATATACTTATTTATACTTCGTGAAATAACCGTGTCTAAAGATAGTGTCCGGGAGCTCACAACGCTATGTTAGCAGTTAGCTATGTGCATGTCAATAGGATCTCAAAGGATCCAGTTAGCTAAAAGACAGCAGCTAACCGTCTGAAGCGCTTCAGTTTGCCACCACAGATAGCTCGCGAGACGGCAGCTGAACGTTTACCTCAGCTAGCCGCGTCATACGATGCAAACTTTCTAATATAACTTTTATACTTAAAAGCTCAAAAATAACGCAAAAACAAGTTATCAAACAAACAGTCATGAGTTGCAAACACCATAACAGGGGTGTTACCCAGTACTAACCTGTAAAACAGGTGGATAAAATAAGATGACACAGGCTGCTGCTTTCCAGTTCTTCATCCAAAGTGCATCTGGGGGGAGTGCGGCAGTCCGCCCCCTTAGCAACCCGGACATAACCGCTCCTCCTGTGTTACGCGCTTATGTTCCTACTAGGCCGTTCTAGAGTAATAATAATTGAAAATAAGAGTCATACTAGGCATAGTGCCATTCTAGATGAATAAGATAAAAATACAAATGCAGTAAATAAATAAATAATACATAAAACCTGTGGTCACCTACTTGGGTGCGCCACAGATACTTTAGAGCCAGTGCCCTCTTCAAGCCATGATGCAGCCAGAGAGAATACCCTTTTCTGTTTTGATACATCCATTTGCAGGCAGCATGGTATGACCAATTTGTTGATGTAAAATTCATTGTGTTAAAAAAAAAAAGTTCCCCTCTGTTGCACAACAAAGCCCATAAGTCACTTTAAAACTGTATGTAGAGTATGTACAGTGGTTATCTAGCTCATTTGGGGCTATTGAACATTGAGATACTAAATATTTGAGGTTCAGGGATTTATTCTCTGCCATTTGACCTCTTTGTATGTTTAGATGTTTTGCCATTGTTCGCATTTATATTTGTTATTGTTCAAGTCTTTATTTAAGAAGTTGATGAATGTTGAGTTTTCCCTCACAGCATTGCTGATTACTGCATTTACTGTGTTTTCTATTAAATTGGCACAGAAAAAAACAGTGGATTTCTTGCAGCGCACTATGTAATCTATCAATTAAATAGTTATTCATCAAACTAGAAATTTAACTGCATATGAGTGCAGGGCCGTTGACAGCTTTGGCTGGGCCCGGGACAAAATAATCTGAGTGGGCCCCCCCCCCAAATAATCTGAGTGCCCCCCCACACACATACGCGCGGACGCACATCGCCACACAGCAACCACCCACACCCAACCCCTCTTTTCACAGTCTCCATTCACTCCAACCCTTAAATAACAGGTATTCCAAGCCCATTATAACAGTCAACCATTTTATTTCAACATATTTACAGTTTGAACATTTCCTTAGTCTGCAACTATTCAGGTGCGAAATGCAATGCGCCAGACTTTTGCTGTGGCAAAGTCGTCAATAAGGTCATTGAAGTCCAGCTTCTTTGCAAGTTCGTGCTCTATAGAGAGCATAGCCAGCCCATTGAGCCTCTCCTGTGACATGTTTGAGCGCAGGTAGTTGATAAACCAAAATGATTCTTTACGGGATGGAACTGGGCCTCAATGAGAACGGAGTTATGGCTTTCCCAAAATCTGAACATAGAAGCATCACCACTAGTGATGTGTACAGTGAGTTTTTCAGTGTATTTTTTGTCTTGTTTTTCATAAACGTCCTTTCCGTACTCGATTTAGAATGTTACAAAAAAAATTGACACCCTCCCAACCACGTAACATTAGCCTATCTGACCTGGGGGCTGACACGTTTATTACGGATAAACCAAAAGGATTACAACGTTCCCTGGATATAGAACTGGACCGAGAAGATTTCAAAATCTTAACGTGTCAGCAACAACAATAAAACAGAGGTTGTTTTATTCATTTAGGGCTTATTAGGCTACTTTCATTAATTGCGCTTTTCATACAGGCCTATCATTTTTCACTTGAGCAAGGGAATTGTTTGAAGAGTATCCAGTGTAAGCGAAAGTTTAATGTTTTGCAACAGACTAACCTCAAAACACCCCATTTATAGCCCATTCGTTACATTAAACTCTATCTAGCTGGCAATTTCACATGCCATCGTATCTACACGGGATGATTTCCAACAAAATAAGGTTTAATTAACAAGAGGCAGCGTTCCACGGGCTTTCAGCTAACCGGAGTCCAGCTCAGCGCAGCTCAGCAAGCGTGCCTAAAACATTTGGATATGATTGCCACATACATATACACATACAAACAGCCACTCAAATCTCCACTGCCAAGCCTCTACCTCTCCAACGCCAGAGCCATGTAAACAACACGGACGATTTGGAATTACCTTATTCTATTCTATAATCGGCTGGTCAGTGCTATACTCAATACTTAAGTGACTTACTCATCCAATGAGGATTATTTTGTTTACAAGATGCCACATCTGAGTCGCTGACAAATCCTGAATTTCTGTAAAGATAACTGTGCAGAGATTTATAAGCACGCAGTGCTTCACCACTGAACAGCGAGGGAAAGTTAATGAGGTAATCATACACGTCCGGGTATTCAGCTGGCAGTTCAAAATCCGGTCGTGAAAACTCCGTCCGGAAAGCCATAAGGGTCACAAATCTGTAGATCGTTTATTTTAGACATATATCTAGTTATCTGTTCATTAGAAAAATGAGCCGTGTAGTCCGTCGGTTGAAATTGATCCATTCTGTACACGAGTGCAGCAGTATTCAGCGGTGTTTTTGACCGACACGATGGCGGTTGTGTACTTTCCGGTCACGTGACTGCAAGATCTCTATAGTGCCGTGTTATTTGGCGCCTTAATCAAAGACCAAACCATTTCTGCATTAGGGGTGGTACGTGGGTTCTTGAATCTATTTTCGAAGACAATAAAGGCAAAAGAACCAGAAATCATTCATTGAATGCAAATATAGCACATTTTTCTCCCCCAAATCAACACATTTTGAAATGAAACAGAATGATTAATGGCATCTTCATGAGGGACCAGTTCTGGGCCCCCCCTCATGCCTGGGCCCGGGACAAAATACCCGGTTGTCCCCCCCTGTCGACGGCCCTGTATGAGTGAGACATGGAGAGAAATGGCAGAGAATAGATATAAGGATGAATTTGGAAGTCTGTGACAGCAGATAAGTAGCAGTAAGCAGATAACTAGTCGATAAGTGTATACTTATCTACTAGTTTATCTGCTAGCTACAACCTGGGTAGGTCTCTAACTAAATACTGACACCTAGTGCTGAAAAGTAATATCAGGGTATAAACAAGGGCTGTGTCTTCTGTGATCAATTCAGGAGAGGTGTTCAGATCCAGTGGGTCACTCCTGGGCCCTGTACTACGAAGCGGGTTTTCTGGCTTACCAGGGTAACTTCGAGAGTAACTTGATCACGTGCAGCGTAACTTCCCGATTAACCCATACTACAAAAGTTGGCTATGTTCAAACCGAGGTATGCTGCCATGGCAATTTACGCTGCATCTCAAACCTGCTCGTCTCAAGTTATGTTCTTGGTTTCCGATTAACCACGCCCTTTTTAAACACCACCTCTCCACCGACATTTCCTCTAGAGACAATGCCAGCGTACCTGGATGACCCGTGCGATATCGGAGCGCAGATTAGAGATGGGATTTATGGCTCTTTGATGGGATCCGCATCTTTGTGATCCGTTCTTTGAAAAGAGCCGTTCAAAAGACTGGCTCATTTGGCTCTTTTTAAATATTTATTCAGTTTTAAGAAGACAGCGTCTAAAGAAACCAGATCCCTCTGCTTAGACAGTGACATCAATATTTCTGGATATACCTTTTATATAAAGCAACCTAGACTTACATTATTGTAACCCCAAAACGCTCATAAATAACCATTAAAAAACAATGAGGGCTTCAATGAATGTCCATGCAGAACGGCTTTTCTGTAAAAAAAAAAAAAAAAGAACCCACTCAAGAACATAGTTATCAAGAACGCAAGAATATTTTATAGAAAAACACTTGTTTTACAAAAATATTTAAGTCTGAGATACAAAATAGATACAACTACAATAAATATAACACAAGAACTAGTTATCACACAAGAACATTTTAATAGAAAAAAACAAACTTTCTATATTAAAAATATTGAAATTGTAACAAAAATAGATACAACTAAACAGTCAGATAAATAGATAAAGTTATAACAAGAACAAGATTATTTTAATAGGAAAAAACACAATGCAAAAATATATTATTAGAAAAATAGATACAACTAGACAAACAGATAAATAAATAAAATACACAAAAATAGAACAAACAAAATGACGATAGAATAAATTAAATGAACGTCCGTGCAAAGTAGTTTTCCCACAATATTATCATTAATATCACACAACATTATAAACTATATACAAAACAATTTGAACTATTAGGCAAACAGATAAAACTTGAATAAATAAAAGGCAAATGAATGCTTGCACACATAAAAACATCATTCATAATGGTGTGTGTATTTCATTTTCACCTGTTGCCAGGTGCGTTTGGCACTGCTGTTGCCTCTGAAATGTTCACAGGACATACCGTACACCAACTTAGTCAAAGGGACTGAACAGTTAGTCATCCTAATTCATGTGACTCTGTGCACATATCAGCTTAAGTAGGCTACTCCATGAATTTACCATACCAAATTTTATTCAGGATTTTTCGGACATTAAACAAGCTATATATGACTGGGGCCACATCGAAGGACCATTTTCTGTGACTTGTGATTGATCATGAAGCTTTCTCTCATCCTATACTTCTGTTCTGGAACATGTAGAAGGGAGAATGTACTTACGCATTTACCCGATCGGCAATTCGTTGCCAACATGCTTGCCGCTCCTTATTGGCAGCCGCTGTGTTAGATTTTGCTCTTAATGTTGTTTTGAACTCCTCGTAGCTTTGCATTATGACAGCGCATTCTTCCTCCGTGAAGTACGGCGACCATGCCATTATGAACAGTGGTGATTTGCGCTGATAACCTCCCCTTTAACGTGAACGTGCATTAACCCTGATTAGGTTAAGGGCAATTCCATGTAAATGTCAACCTCACCATGCAAAAATAAAGCAGCATGTAATACATCAAAACCACTCCCAGAGATCTCACCTAGGCCTGTATTTTACAGATGTGAATAAGTTGAACCAATTTGTAACCAACCTAATTTGTCACTGTCAGTCTTTTTTTCTTATAATGTAAAACCCAAGCTAAAATCAACTTTGATCATGTACAATTCTATATTATTGCCACAAGCCACAGAAATGTATGCTAAAATCCACAAAACAGCAAAACAATAGCCATCCTAAATATTATTTAAGAACTTTGATAGTTTTAGCTGATATTTAGAGAGTTTTTCAAAGGGTTATGGTGGTTAAATTGCTGATTTTCTAAACATAAGCCATGTCTATTTCAGACGCGTCACATCCATAACGCTGACTTTTCCTTCCGAAACTCTGCATGAAATACAAAATATTTTAAACAAAGATTTTTTAATATTCACCTTGGACCCCTCTATCAAATGGATATCTCCATTTCGACATTAGGTTTACAATTTCACAGAGTTTGATGAAAATGTACAGTCACCCAAGAAAAGTGATACTTTTTCTGTCACGTCCATAACGCATCTTTTATTGGCGTTTTCTGGCATGCCCTAGATGTACTATGGGAATTGTTCTTGTTCTATCACTTCTCCAGTATGGTACAGCCTTAAAATATGCAACACCTGTTTAAATACTGGGAGACAATAAAACATGCACTGGGTCATTTGTTGCCATTTTGAGTTCAAGTGTCACGTCCATAACGCTGGAATTGATCTTAACACAGGTTCAACAAATCAACTTCATAACTGGCGTCTTAGTACCGTTTAACCCCAAACAAGATAACCAGGTTTTGTCAACCCCGGTTTAGCGGGGGAACCCTGGGTTACTTCTGGGTAGGTTGACCTCCGTTCGTAGTACAGGGCCCTGGTGTTTGACAAACTCAGACTTTTGAATTCATGTGGGGGTTTTCCCCCTTTTTTTTTGTTAAATTACACCAATACTGTAACACTTCCTCTGGATAAACTAAGTCAGGTTTTTTTCTTTGGGGGGGTGGGGGTTGTAATTATATTCTTTCATTGGGCCCAAAATTTCTAGCAGCGCCCCTGTGTCTGGTAGTACAATTAAATCACACAACAACTGGTTGGCATGATAAAGTTAGACAAAAATTCAACAGATGAACAACTAATAACAGTCCGCGTGTCATCTGCAACCACTTCCTGTTGTTTTGCCTACCACAGATCAATACTGTACTCGATGACCCGGTTGTGACGTCACCACAAATTCTCACATTGTTTTGATGTTCCAGAAGGTGCGTCATGACCTGCCAATCATGTTCAATTAAGGCGGGACCTTACCAACTACACGCTCTGAGTGGCTAATCATCTCTCTGTTGATTCAGATGAGAAAACAGTAAAACTATATGGCTGATCATCTCTCTTATTGTTCGACACAGAAAACATTAACATTATATTAATACGTCATTAAAATTTTTAACCCTTTATTGTAGTGCTGTCAAAGTTAACGCGATAATAACGAGTTAACGCGATCTCAATTTAACACGATTTTAAAAAATAGTGCTGTTAACGCAAATTCTAATTTGGCCCTGCGAGCAGAGGTGGAAAGAGTACTAAAATATTATACTCAAGTACAAGTACTATTACTCTGATGAAATTTTACTTAAGTACAAGTAAAGTTACCAGACAAAAAATCTACTCAAGTAAAAGTAAAAAGTAGATCATTTAAAATGTACTTTGAGTAAAAGTAAAACGTTACTTTTAACAATGGGTGTTTTCTGCCTCCATTGTGTTGTGCAAAAATGAAAAAGAAGAGGAAACAAGGATATATGTACATCTCAACCCAGATGTTTTATTTAAAGGAAGTGTATCAAATTGAATGCTTAGGATAATGCTGCATTAAAACTGAGACAAACAAAAAAGGTCAATACACACAGTCATGTCGTTTACGTCGCCCTGACCACACACAAAGCATTGTACACGAAATATGAAAGTGAAATGTTGCACCGAAATCTCGTAGCTTGCCTGTGTGCACTGTGTGTTATTGAACAATTCAATTCAAACATTATTTGTTTTGCTTAGTATTCTTTTCTGGCCTGTTGGATGTAGAATGGTAGGAGGACTGATCACGTCAGGTTGGCGAGCTAACTTGCTTGCATGATTAGCCAACCGAATAACAGACTAGTTACCGTTATGTTACAGTACCAACAGGTTGCTAATTCAACATTAGCAATGCCATCCACTATTTTTGGAATATAACCAGCCTATTGTCGGTTTTACTATGGAAAGGAAATATTATGCCAATGACAATACTTACCTCAACATGCTTGCGCAGATTAGACGTCGAATTTTTGTATGCCGCAATGGTTGTCTTCTTGGGCACACATAATCTGCATTGCATAATGAAACTGTCACCCCTTTTCTCTACGAAGCTGAAGTGATCACATATGTAGGGCCAGGGGTGCACTTCATTACTGGAAGAAATTGCGTTTTCTGCAGGGTCGTCCACCACAGGTTCCTCGGTCTCCTCCATGTCCGCAGGGGCACTTTATCAACACCCGTGGCCCAGGGGCTAGGCCCCTCATAGGCTACCTGTCAACCCTACCCTTACCGTTGGCCAGGAAAACACTCTTATTTTATTTGCAATACGTGTCAAGCATTTACAGTGTAAGCGCGTAATTAGCCTAGAAGCCTACGATAGGTTACGTTTGGCTCAGCGTAGCTCCGCAAGGCCCACGCTCACATCGCTCAACACATCCGACCACAGAGGGAGAGAAGAACGCGCGCATTATTATTACAGAGCCGGTTCTGATTATTACCACGGACAGGACAGTGATACTGCGTAACTTTCACGCAGGGGCATGGCCAGAGATAACCACACAAGCGCGCGTGCGTGATAATGTAGACCTATGTGTAAGCATAAAACACACACCTACAGACAAGGCCTTTTAAAAAATAAAATGCATAAAAATAGCTCAGCGGCATGAAAACAAACATTCACTGCAAGTCAAGGTACTTGGCTCGGCGGCCACATGAAACGTAAACACCATGGACAGCGGCCAAACTCATAACTCTACAGACCGAAATACACGAAACCGAGTCCTACTAGGGTCTATTTTACCGATCTATGTTCAAGCATCATGCAAGTCTTCCTTCTCCTTGAATAAGACCAAGACAGCGTTAGTTAATGCATATTCAACTGCCTTTTTGACATGACTGCATCGAAATACAACCTGCAACAATATTTCATGCACTCCATCAAGAAAAAAGTTAAACATGATGAACACGGGCATACTGTTTTGAGCATACGATTTTTTAAAAAGAAACTAGCTACATCAAAGTCCTTCAATAAACCCATCCTTTAGCGCAAATGAGCTTAACCTAGTTCAAAGCATGACGCTAGCAGTAGCTGCATAAGGCAAAATCATGTGGGCCTTTCGTCAACAACAAACCACAGCGGGCAAACATTAATAATCAAGTGTCCTTACCTTAAAACGCTGTCTTGACCACAGAACTTCTCAAGTATTTCACTTAAATCCACACGGGTTAACAACACACCCAACACAGCTAGCGAGAAATGTGGATCTGCGCTAGCTTTGTATTGCTATTCCCCTCAGTATGCTTACTCTGTCTGCTGCCCGAACTGTGAACATTATAGGCTACAATCTTTTCATCAATTTCTTCAGTAGATGCCATTTTAGACATTTTATTATCCCCATAGAAATATGCTATTATACTAACAGGATTATAACCCATACGAAAAAAAACAGTAAAGAACTTATAAGAATTTACCACTGTCTTAGTAGTAAATCCTTATAAATATAAAGGATACATCCTTATAAGGATTTATAAATAAATATATATGCCATGTATGATTTACTCCTGAAAGTGGCCCCTTTTGCATTTTCCTCATACAAATTTTTTATGAAAATCTAGTATGTATGAAGTGAACATTGTGCATGGTTTTTACAGATAATGTGTATGATGAATTACACCGTCTTTGTATGCTTCATGTAATGTTTGTAGTTTTAAATTATATTTTACAGTTTAAAATGTATATGCCTTTTATATGTAAATCCACACAAACATATATGTTTTTGTTTGAATTGTGGATGTATCGTAAAGGTGTTCTATGATGGCTCTCTATGTTTTTTATATGTCAACCTACTGAAAAAGACAGGTTTATTGTATGACTTCTTTAGGTTTATAGATGTTTTTATATGTCGATCAATTACTATAAATGTAAAAATAGAAGAGTTTTTTTTGTATGAATTGTTCAGGTTTATCTATGTTTTTAAAATGTCAACCAATTACTGTCAATGTAATGTTGACATATAAAAAACATAGAGAGCCATCATAGAATACCTTTACGATACATCCACAATTCAAACAAATTCTATGATGGCTCTCTATGTTTTTTATATGTCAACATTACATTGACAGTAATTGGTTGACATTTTAAAAACATAGATAAACCTGAACAATTCATACAAAAAAAACTCTTCTATTTTTACATTTATAGTAATTGATCGACATATAAAAACATCTATAAACCGAAAGAAGTCATACAATAAACCTGTCTTTTTCAGTAGGTTGACATATGAAAAACATAGCGAGCCATCATAGAATACCTTTACGATACATCCACAATTCAAACAAAAACATATATGTTTGTGTGGATTTACATATAAAAGGCATATACATTTTAAACTGTAAAATATAATTTAAAACTACAAACATTACATGAAGCATACAAAGACGGTGTAATTCATCATACACATTATCTGTAAAAACCATGCACAATGTTCACTTCATACATACTAGATTTTCATAAAAAATTTGTATGAGGAAAATGCAAAAGGGGCCACTTTCAGGAGTAAATCATAAAGCATATATATTTATTTATAAATCCTTATAAGGATTTATCCTTATATTTATAAGGATTTACTACTAAGACAGTGGTAAATTCGTATAAGTTCAAATCACACGACACGTATTCAAATCACAACTGATTTATTTTACTGTTGGACAGATATCTAGCCTAGCTGCACATAGCCTAGCTGCTGGTAGGCTGATAACTGATAAGTAGATGATATTCTGAACAGATTGGTGATCCTTACCTTAAAAAAGTCTGTGACTTTAGGCAGCGATTCTATCATTACCTGCATCTCTCTCTCTTTTTTTTTCCTTTTATGTGCCCCGCTAACATGTGAACGCTTCATCTTTCAAAGCCTCTAAATTTGTGTCTCAGTAGTCTGCAGTCTTTGGCGCGCTTTCGTGCGTGACGTTACATTTTGTTCCATTTTATTCTGGTACAGTTGTGGGTGTTCGTTTCGCGAACCACATCCACCATGTCTCTTACAGCAGGCTACTGTGCGCTCATTTATTTCTAACCTTATTTCTATCCGTACATTAATGTAGGCCCACGATTCCGACAGTTTATTATTTTATTAATATTACAAGGCCCCTGATTGGCTGTGGCCCAGGGGCTTGAGCCCCCCGAAGCCCCCCCCTTAAAGCGCCGGTGCATGTCCGCCATCGTCTGTGTGAGACTCGCGTGCGCAACAACTGTCCTTCCCATGATTCATTTCCAGAACGCATTTCCCCTTCTCCGTTTTAGCCTTTTTTTTTTTTACTCAGTAACGGTTGTGATGTAAAATGTATCGAAGTACACTACTTAAAAGAAAACATACTTAAGTAAAAGTACACTCTTTAAAAATTACTTGAAAAAGTATAAGTACACAAAAAAGCTACTCAAGTACAGTAACGCGAGTAATGTAATTCGTTACTTTCCACCTCTGCCTGCGAGTCACCCGTAGTTCCTGTTGAGGCTTGTCGCGCGCTGCTTCAATAAGAGTACATGTGAGTGATGGAGAAAGGCATAGACATATAAACATCCTCGCCGCCATATTGGATGGGGCAAAGTGGAGAATAAAGGTGCTTCATTCATGTGCTGCGTTTAACTGTACCAACAGGTTTACTGTCCAAACGAGATCACATGGGATTACCTTTCACAGGTGAGACTGGAAAAATACTTTTCAATACTTTTCCTTCAGTCTTCAGTTTCCCAGCTCATCTCCACCGGGTAGGTGTAGAGTTATAAGCAGTGAGAATTAGATAATACAGTGCCACACTATGATGAACGTTTTTGAACGTATGATGAATGTTTTTATTTTGTTATCTGTTTTTTCTTCTTTTATGGCAAATACTTCTCTTCGAAAGAAACTAATCAAGAGTAAAATAAAACATTTTTTTATTTTCACAGTGATATGCACTTTATTTTTCATCCCTTGGTTTTCTCATCTAATATGGAAGTTATGGATGTCAGTGGCTGTGACAAGACGTGTTATGCTCTGCAATAAAAAAAACCAAAACATTGGTACAAAGCAAGCCCATTCACTTTTTTATGCTGATAAGAGAATTACAATGGTTTTTCATGTGACAAAAATGTGCGATTAAATTGCGATTAATCGCGAGTTAACTATGACAGTCACGACATTAATCGCGATTAAATATTTTAATAGCTTGACAGCACTACTTTATTGTTATTGGGCTACAGCAAGATTATGCTAAAATATATTTCTGAAAGAACTTCACATAAGTTAACGTTATTCATGCTAGTTTAACTCCGTTTTTACACGCCAACTACGTGTCCAAGTTAACTAGCTATGTGTAAACATTAGCCGTGGACAAGGCGATGGCAACTTGGTGGGCAAATCTATCAAAAGTCATTTGACTAACTAGACTGCACAGCTATTGCAATGTTATCGCTAGCTCTAAAAGCACAGACAACTTCATTACAAGCTTTCTCTTGGAATAAAATGTTTACATACCTCAATATGCTTCTGCAGGTTGGACAGCAAGTTTTTGTAGGCCGTGATGTGGTTCATTTAGGCAAACAAAGCAAACATTTAAAACGAAATGAATCTTTAATCCTTTCAGAAAACTGAAACATGGGTTCTAGGTATGGGCATGGGTGTGTGCATTCCCCAGAAGAACCGCCTCCTTCCATTCTGTCATCAACTGATCGTGTTCAAATAATGCTGCTGAGAAATCAATTAACTTGATTTTATACAGTCTATGAATGAGACGTGACCCTAGTGATTACTGATAGGCTGTGTCACCTACGAAAAATCACGTTTTAGAAAAGAAAAAACATCCACTTTCAAAGCTGCTTCATAGTAACAAGGACCTTGATAAAAATGTAGTGGAGTGAAAAGTACGGTATTTGTCTTTCAAATATAATGAAGTTAAAGTCATAAGCTTCCAACAAAATTATACTCAAGTAAAGTACAGATACTCAAAGTGTACTTAAGTACAGTACTCAAATAAATGTACTTCTTTACTGTCCACCTCTGCACGGGAACTCTACACTTTCTTTAACAAGTTAAAAACCACTCATGCCTTGTTGATCCTGACTCTGATATCTTCATCAGTTCTTCCATTCACACTAACTGTGCTACCCAGATACACAAATGACCTAGACTTCTTCTAGGTCTCTATCATTGATCTTAATTGGCCTATTGGAGGTGCAGTTAATTTTCATGATCTTGGTTTTATCAACACTCAATCTTAGTACAGATACTCAAAGTTTGATAGAATTTGCCATCATCTTGCTCATTGGGATAAATTGATTGATTGATTGATTGATTGATTGATTACTTTAATATAATAATATATATTTAATATAAAATTTATTTGGGATACAGTTATTAGTTAATTTGTTTAAAATCTTTATTTTTCTGGAAAACTGCTTTACAACAATGTTAATTGTAAAAAGCACTATACAAATAAATTTACTTGACTAAAATAATCTTTGCACTAAAATAATATTGCAATCAAGACAATACAGCAGCACATTATTTGTACGTTAACTGTAGTGCTTGACAAAGATTTGCCAGAGTAATCCTGAGCCCATGTGGTTATCAGCTGTAGATGAGTAACAATTCTTCATGCAGTGCCATTTGAGGGATTAGACATCATGGTGTCCAGCTTAAACTTGCACCCTTGCCCTTTATGCACCAACATTTCTTCAGATTCCTTGAATCATTTAATGATATTATGCACTATAGGGGGTGAAATATCCAAATCCCTGCCTATCTTTCTTTGAGGAACATTGTTGTGAAACATGTCAATAATTTTCTCATGCATTTGTTGACAAACTGGAGATCCTTGGCCCATCCTTGCTCCTCAAAGACTATGCCTTTCCTGGATAATGATCATGATTACAATCACCTCTTGACATCACCTGTTTCAAATTGCATTAATTGTTTTACCTCATTACTAGCCCTAATTTGCCCCCATACCTACTTTTTTTTGGAAAGTGATGCAGGAATGGATGTAGATTTTGATGCCAAAGAGAGCACATTTGGAATGGTTGTCTGTTTCTCCTTTTCACTGCCTGTTTTTTTGCACTATAACTATAGTCTCATGAAACTAAAGGATAAAACAATGTTTTCTGTTATGTGTACAGTCTATTTAATTACTTTAAAATCAGTTTATATAATGCATTAAAGCAACCTGGGTAGGCTAAAACAGAACCAACAGAGGCTTAACTTAAATCACATTACAAATATTAAGAGGAAGGTTTCATCATTTACACAATTTAAGATATATTTGCCCTGCTGGTGTGGTTGGTTTATGACACTGTAAGTAAGGTAGCTGCAAGGACTAAAAAGCAAAGAAAACAAACAAACAAAAAACCTTAACTAGCTACCAAGTTTCCTTTACTGCCCCAATGTCTTTTCCTTGCTGTGTGTGGGCTAAAAAGATGATCTAGCTTGCAAGCTAATCAGAAATGCACCAACTATAATGTTAATAATATTAAATTTAGTACTAAAAGGGAATTAATATAAATGGTCCTGGTTAACCTTAGGTATATGCCCATTTCTATATTGACACTTAAACAGTGCTCACACCTTTCATAACTGAAGTTAATTGTAACTCACTTATGAAAACTGGCTACACAGAATCATGAAGTAAGCACTATTCTGAGCTGAGTGTCGTGGCTTCCAAAGTGAGGCTAATATGACAAATAATATTATGTTTACCTAATGTTATTGAATACATAATTGCTGTATTATAAATCATGGTGCAGCAGCATGGACTTGGTTGAATGTCGGTTGTGAACGGCAAGGGGTCAGGTCAAACAAGCAGGTAACGTGTGACAAGGTACACCTGGGTCTAATTACTGACTGTCTATTAACTTGTGTCTCTGTGTATCTTGCAGACAGCCAGGAACGAGAGAGAGCGCGCGCGCTGTGACACCCTGTCGCATGTGTGTGGGGTGCCTATAAAGTAATAGAAATTACTGAAAAGTGTGAATAAAACTGAAGCATACCGTGAATTACAGCACCTTCTTCCAGTTCCTCATTGTCCACTCACACAAAGTTGTTACATTGGTGCTGAAACCAGGAATTGATGAACTCAGCTACAGATTACTGCATGTTGCAGTAAGCCAGTGTACTAATCACAATAGGAATCACCACTCCCTGCATTTCAGGGATTATGAGAGCTGTTCCTGTGCTAGAAATTCTGCTGCTGAAGTGTGTTTCACTGGCACACCTTAGGAATGAGGTAAAAATGAACCAATCCAGCCAGGAGTCAAACCTAGAACCTTCTGGAATGGGGTGAGTTGAGTGGCAGAGTATTTGAGTGTGTTCTGTGCATACTCGGCCCATGGAAGGAATTGTGCCCAATCCCCCTGGGGCATGCATGCAGAAGATTCGCAGGAAGCACCCTATTTCTTGGTTGGCCCATCCGACTTGGCCGTTGGATTGCGGGTGATAGCTGGAGGTAAGACTTACTGAAATTCCCAATCTTTCCATGAAGCATGACCAGAGTCTGGAGATGAGCTGGGGGCCCCAGTCACTGACAATGTCCTCTGGAATGGCAAAATATCTAAAAGCGTGGTGGAAGATAAGTTCGATGGTTTGGAACGCCGTGGGTAGACCAGATAACGGGATGAGTCTGAGAGCCTTGGAAACCTGTTGATGATGACCATGATAACTGTGTTGCCTTGGGAAGGTGGAAGATGAAGTCGATGGCCAGGTGTGACCAGGGTCTTAGAGGTACAGGGAGGGGGCATAATTTTCCAGTGGATGGGGTTCATGGTACCTTGGCTTGTGCACATTCAGAGCATGAGGAGACAAAGTGGTTTATTTCAGTCACCATATCCTCCCACCAATATTTATTCCTAAGTAGCTGGTGTGTACGCTGGCTACTGGGATGGCCTGTGGTGAGAGATGCATGAGCCCAAGTGATGAGTCTGCCTCTGAAGTTGTATGGGACATACAGGAGGCCATCATCAGACACCTGCGCATCAACGCCAGCAAGACAAAGGAGGTGGTGATCGATTTCAGAAGGACGGTTCCTCAAATTGCACCAGTGAACATCCAGGGTTTGGACATTGAGATCGTGGAGGAATACAAATACCTGGGTGTTCATCTCAACAACAAACTGGACTGGACTAACAACATAGATGTCCTGTATAGGAAGGGCCAAAGTCGTCTCCACCTCTTGAGAAGACTGAGGTCTTTTGGTGTGTGCAGGACACTGCTTAGGACTTTTTATGACTCTGTGGTAGCATCAGCGATTTTCTACGCTGTGGTCTGCTGGGGCTGTGGAAGTTCAGAGAGGGACAGGAAGAAACTTAAACTGGTCAGAAGGGCTGGCTTAGTTTTGGACTGTCCTCTGGACTCCATTGAGGTGGTGGGTGAGAGGAGGATGTTAGCCAAGCTGACCTCAATCATGGATAACCCCTCTCATCCCCTACATGAGGCTGTGGGGGCTTTAAGCAGTCTTTTAGTAGTAGACTGCTACACCCACGGTGTAAGAAGGGAGGTACCACAGGTCATCCATACCTACTGCTGTCAGACTGTATAACACCCACAACTTGTAACGTAGCACCAATAACCTGTTTGTTGTTTAATTTGCACTACTTCACCACTACTACCTCTGCCATCTCTCATCGATGCAATTATTATGTGCAATAATATAGGCTCTAAAATGAGGAAACAGCGATGTCCAGAAACGGTGCCATTTAGAAGTAAGCTGATGTGCCAGGGGTGGGAAAGTACCATAGGCATCTCGTTTCGGGCAATGAGCAGAGAGGAGATAGATAGCAGTGATGGCGTTCTTGAGTTGTATGGGAGCACAAATGCCTGACCAATTGGTGGGAAAAGAAACAAAGAGATCAGATCTATTACCGTAGTACCAGTTTAATGCTAATTTAACACCAGGATAATTATTAGGGTGCGGTGGAACACAAGCAGGATGAGCCCTACATGTATTATTGACATACCCGATACTGTTGTGTGTGCAATTAGTTAGCGGAGGGTTACATTGGCATGAATTTGGGACCTAGCGAGGACTTGGAGAGGTGGTGGAATTCTGATCATATATGTGATTACATTGAGAATTAGGAATTTGTCCCAAATACACGTTACTTCTTTCAGAGTAATTTGTTCTAAAACAGTGAGGGAAAATGAAATTAGAGGGCATATCGACCTGCAGAGTAGTGAGAACAGAGTCCTGTAGTATAATGTCGGGGGTATCTGTGCTAGATACTGAAGAAGTCTGGTTTAACATTGCTACCACAGAGGGGTGTGGAGAGTAATTACAGAAAGGGCCCCAAAATTTAAAAGGTTGGCCCCTTGGGCCCCAAGCATAATACAGAGCTTCAGGGCATAGAGGCAAAGGTGGACGTGTAATAATAGTAGAAGGCGGCATCAAATGACATACATAACAACTTTCGTTTGTGTGTGCTCGTGCAGTCCAGTTAGCGAATTGCCAGAAGCTGTTGTCTCGAGGTCCAGCTCGAGCGGGTAACCCTGCTCCGAGCAGCAGTAGAGTGGTCATGAAACTCGTGATGAGGACTGTCATGGTTGTAGTGAGGATGATTGGTCCCAGACGGGGCCCGAGAGCTCTTCCCCTCTTTGTTCACAACGTCTTGCAGGGAGTAATCTGAGGGTTCTCAGTCGGCCAGGGCTGCACAAATGTCATGTCAAATCTGTGTAGAGCTCAGAGATAGAGAGAGAGAGAACAGAGACTGGATAGAGACACAGAGAAAATGTTAATAGCAAACTTGTCATTGTAACAGCTTTGTTATGGGGCCTTCTTCAATCGCGTGGCATGGATCCACTGTGGAAAAAGGTCAGTTAAAACAGCAGTACGAGTAATGGCAACTATTTCTGCAGGCCCACTATATCTCGGTTCTCCCAATTGTCCAAATCGTTTAAAAAGTCACACCAGCAACTTGTCTCCCACGTGAAAGGGGTGTGTGGGTGCTGCTGGTGGAGACGATATTGTACTATTGACCTTGGTACAAATTTTATGCAACTTCTCTATAAGGGCTGCAGAATACTCATCCATATGTGTTTTCAAATCAGAGGTACCCAGAGCCGGAGTTCCCTTCTTCCAGGGGAGAGGGAAAGGTCTTCCAAAAATAATTTCATAGGGGGAGTATCCCCCTAGACTAGGTTTTGGTGTCATAGGAATTTCAGCCAGAGTGGCTGGCAATAAGTCTACCCAATTTTTCGAACCTGTGGCCTGCATGGCCTTAGTTAATTTGTCTTTCAACATTCCATTAGTACGTTCTACGATACCAGAGGATTGAGGGTGGTACGGAATGTGAAAGTGCCAGTTTAGTGAGAGATACTTACAAAGGTTTTGTGTGACTTTTGAGGTGAAAGGGGTACCTTTGTCTGAGTCTATGGCGTCTGGAACCCCATAATGAGGTATTATCTCTTTTGCCAGAATACGAGTAACTACCTTCATGTTCTCTCGAGAACAGGGAAAGGCTTCTACCCATTTAGAGAATTTGTCCACAATCACCAGGAGATATTTAAATGGCCCACAGGGAGGCACGTGTGTGAAGTCGATTTGCCATTCTAGGAATGGAGACATAGGTATGGGTAAACACTCGTGTTTTGCGCCTGCTTTAGAGGGATTATTTTGTGCGCAGATGAGGCATCTCTTGAGAATTGAGTCCACCAAACTGTTTAAATTGGCTATACAAAAAAGTTTGTTCATGTCCCCCTTCACCCCCCTTTGTACACGATGTGTCACGCCATGAAATTCGCGCACGAGGAAGGGAAGGCAATGAGATGGAAGACAAAGGCGGCCATCCTGACTGTACCATAGGCCATCAGAGGCAACATAAGCGCCTTGTAACTGCCAAAAGGCAGAGTCATTTGGAGAGGCTGAAGCCTGTAAAGAAAAAAGATCTAAGTCAGGAATCAGTGTGCTGGCAAGGCAAGAGGTATTACACGGTGAAGGATCTAGGCCAGGAGACATGACACCAGAAGCAGCAGCAAGTTTTGCAATATGATCGGCAAGAGAATTACCCATGATTTCAAGTGTGTTTCCCGAGGCATGCGCCTTAGTTTTAACTATGGCGAGTGACCTAGGGAGATGACAAGAATCAATGAGATTTTGTACTAAGGTAGAATAAGAAATGGGCTTCCCGTCTGCGGCGTGGAAGCCTCGAGACTGCCAAATCTTCCCAAAATCATGAGCCACACCAAAGGCGTAACGAGAGTCTGTGTAGATTGACATCCTTGCCCTGAAACAAAATACAGGCACGCATTAGAGCATACAACTCGGCTGCCTGAGCCAAAGAGAAAGGAAGAGCATAGGCCTCATGCACAATATCAGGCAGTGAACACACAGAATAACCACAGAGGAATACACCGTCTGAGGGTTTAGAACAAGAGCCATCAACAAAGAGTACTTCCCCCATCCCTAGAGGGCTGGAGATCAGGCCTGATACTAGTAGTATGTAAGATTTCAGATAGACAATCATGATCAGTGTCTTCCAGAGTGTCGTCCTGAGAATTAAGAAGGCGTGTGAGAGCATGACCTACAGTATCGAAAGAGGATGTGGCACAAATTTCGAGATTGTTAGTAGAACAGAGAATGGTTTCATATCCGGAGCGTCGCTGCGCAGTCATATGTTGGGTCTGTAAATTTTGCAACACCTGTTTAACTTGATGTGATGAGTGCAAAATCAGTGGGTGAGACAAAACCAATTTTTCCGCATCTAAAACCAACAGAGCACATGGGGCGACAGCCCTTAGATACGCAGGTAAGCCTTGAGCAACAGTGTCTAATGTTTTGGATAAAAACGCACAAGGATGCATCTCCTCCCATGCTCCTGGACCAACACTGCAGGCATAGAGATGGAAGGGCTTTGAGTAGTCAGGTAAATCTAGGGCCGGGGCTGAACAAAGGGCGCTTTTGAGGGAGTGATAAGCATCCACCATAGCGTCAGTCCAGGTCAAAGGATGTTGCAGTGGATCGTGATGAGAGATTGCAGAACGGAGAATCTTGTCATATAAAGAGCAGTCAGGGATCCATTGTCTGCAGTAATTGATGAGACCCAGAAAAGACATGTTTAGTTGCAGGGCGTTTTGTGTCTAGGATCACCCACACCTGATCAGATGACAGCTTATGACAACCTTGTGAAAGTTCAAACCCCAAATACTTAAGTGTCCATGCAATATTGCAGCTTGGTCCTGGAAACCTTAAAGCCCTTGTGCGCCAGATGTTGGAGCAGGCGTAAGGAAGCGTCTTGGCAGATTTCTGGTGACTTGGCAGATACCAGAAGATCATCTGCGTACTGCAGGATCACAGAGCCCTGAGGGAGGGATAGGTCACAGAGTGCATTATGAATTATGGCAAAGAAAACAGCAGGAGAATCAATAAAACCTTGAGGCAAGCATGTCCAAGTATACTGTTTCCCCCTGTGCATGAAGGCAAACAAAGGCTGTGTGTGTTCTTCAACAGGAACGCTGAAAAAGGCAGAACAGAGATCAATAACGGAAAAACAGCAATGAAGAGCAGGAACCTGTGACATTACAGAGGAAACGTCAGGTACAATGGGTGCAACAGGGACAATCAGTTCATTAATCTTACGTAAATCCTGCGTAAAACGCCAGGTACCATCAGGTTTAGGTACTGGATTGACAGGTGTATTGTACAAGCTGGTACACTGTCTCACCACACCTTGCTCGAGAAGAGACCGTAGGATGACATCGATTCCCTTGGCCTTATTTTCAGAGAGAGGCTACTGCTTAACATAAACAGGAAGCAAATGCTTAAGCTTAGCTTCATAAGGCACACAATGAACCAGGCCAACCTCGTCCTTGTGTTCAGCCCAGAGGGAGGAGGGGAGGTCATTCAAAGGATCTGTAGAAGGGAAAATAACAGTGTTTACAGAGGCAGTGCAAACAGCAGAGATATTTGGAACGGTCATACATGAAGAGAGATGAGCCAAATCGGGAGGAAGAAAGTCAGGGGTGCAAATAATCATTTTGGATCCCTGAAACGAAATGGATAAATGTAACAGACTCATTAGATCCCGCCCCATTAGATTAAAAGGACACTGTGGCATAAACACAAAAGAGTGATGTTTACGAAGTGCTGTGTCGGCGGGACAGGTTACCAATAATGGAGGAGTGCAAGGGGAGGAGAAGGGGACCCCATCAATTCCCACAGAGCGAACGGTTTTGTTAGAAATAGGGCCCTCATAGGATTTTCCCACAGAGGACATTGTAGCACCAGTTTCAATTAGAAAAGGAAGCACCTGTCCATCTATAGCTAATTCTATGACAGGCAAATCATTGGCTAGATAAGAGTCGAAAGAACAATGTAGCATTACGGGGTCACAGCTCTGTAGGCAGCTCTAAGGTTGATATGGGCCTGTGGGGCGTTGCTGCGCAAAAGGGTTTGCCGTAGGGGCAGCCGGTGGTGGCTGCTGAAGATTAGGAGGAGGAAGGGGAAACATATCAGAAGATTGAGGGTCAGGGGGGTTAAGGGGAAACATATGCTGCGAATTGGCTTCATCCGCCTTTTTCTTTCTACACTCATGTTGCCAATGTCCTTCTTTGCCACAATAGTGGCACGCTCCACTTCTTCAGACTCACTTCTTTGCCACAATAGTGGCACGCGGGACATGAATTATTAGTTAACTCCGGATATAGTTTTGTGACCGGTGTGTATGCAGGAACGTTATTTGATCCCTCGTACATCGGCGGGAGAGCGGAGGCTGTAGGTGGTGTAACAATAACAGATTTAGACAAAGCGGGTTTTGCTTTATCTTCAGGTTTAGGGCATGATAATGATTTATTTTGCTCTCTAGTTTCTTTACTTCCATGAAAATCATCCCATATTGATTTCATTCTGACCCATTCTAAATAGCCTTTTGTCATATAATCATAATCCCATTCTGGGTTGCCAAATCCTTCATATATCTGTCTGTGTGCCGAGACGAGGTACTTTGATTTGAAAGTTCCAGCACGGGGATGAATCAAAAGCTGAGGCTGTGATTCCGTCTAATCGGCCAAATTGTCTAACCACGGAGTGGTGTATAATTCTAAATCACATCGGTTCATCCAATCCCGTGGGGTTTCTTCAGGGTCGGGTCTGAATACCTTATTACAATTACCCCCCATGGTGGCATGAAGGAATGGTCTCGAGATTAATTATTCTGTGTTAACTCACACAGACGTGTGTGCTCTAATCGTCCCGTGAAACTATTCACGGGGATAAACAAATCATCCCGTGACAACTATTCATGGGGATAAACAAATCATCCCATGACAACTATTCACGGGGATAAACAAATCGTCCCATGACAACTATTCACGGGGATAAACAAATCGTTCCATGGCAACTCATACATGGAGATAACTAGGTTTTCGGATACTACCAACCAGGCGGAAGTCCCTTAAAAAAATAGAAAGACCTCTTACCTGACTGATGGTAATCCCGGACGAGCCCCCAAATTGAAAGGTTATTTCACCTCTTGCCCTCAGCCTCAGCCAGAGCGATTAACCTCTCGAGATCAATGCCTCCGTGCCACCGCAGAATTCTGGGGCGAGAACCGCGAAGAACAGACAGGGACCCAGAGATTGGTTTCACAGTCTTTTAATTCACAGCTTCGCCAAAGATGAAACATCCACAGAAACTTTTTATATATTTTGTTTATCTTCGTGAAGGCAGAGTGTGTGTGTGTGTGTGTGTGCGAATCACTGGAGACCTTGGCCTATGTGTGTGCGTGAATAGGGGTGGGTGTGTAGGATGTGTGTGTGTTATGTGTGTCCATAGGAATGTGTGTGTATGTGTTATGTGTGTGCGTAGGAATGTGTGTATCTGACTTGTGTGCAAGTGAGGGGACCTTGATCTGGGGCAGGTCAAATAATCTCCATCAGTGTGTGTGTGTGTGTGTGTGTGTGTGTGTGTGTGTGTGTGTGTGTGTGTAAATCTTGAATCAATCATAAACATAATGACACATTTCTGATCAATTCTGATGATATGGTATGACAGCAAGGTACAGACAGATTTTAAAGGTCATTGCTCATGTACACCCCTTTAGGTCAGATATAACACAGGGCAATATGTACTTACGATAGTGATGGAATTTCTAAACACATACTATGTCTAGTCTACGAAGTCTAGTTGAAGAAGGTCACATACATCAGAAATTAATGCCGTTAAAATAGTCTAAAAGCTAAAGGATGAAAAGCTAAAATATTAAAATAATAAATTCTTAACACATGAATCACCTTGTGCAGCAATAAGGCTAACATGAATCACATTCTGCAACTATAAAACTAACATGAATCACTTAATGCAGCTTTAAATCTCACAATCACTTTATGCAGATTTAAATCTAACATTAAATCTAACAATTCAACACTGAAGAGACTGGTTAAATCTAACATTATGCATATTTATATATAAATATTATTTATGTATATATGTGTCTGTATATACAGAGTCTACCTGTAATGTGCAATTTTTCCGAGCCTCTCAATAAGGCAATTTTTCTATACTTTTTCACGGTAGATAATGCAAATAGCCCTCTGGATTTAATCCTTCATTTGTCTAATTTTTATTTCAGTTTTATTTGTTATCTGTTTGACATTTTCTTGCTACTGTAACATGTGAATTTCCGCGATGTGGGATGAATAAAGTGAATCTAATCTAATCTAATCTAATCTAATCTAATCTAATCTAATCTAATCTAATCTAATCTAATCTAATCTAATCTTATAGTTTCTTAACCAAAGCAGGAGCAGGCCAAGCTGTGATGGCCGAGACTTTAGATTTGTCCATGCTGACTCCCTCAGCGCTGATAATGTATCCCAGAAATGAGATCTGGTGTACATGAAATTCACACTTCTTGGCTTTTACATACAGGTGATTTTTGAGGAGGCGGGAGAGTACAGATCTGACGTGTTTTTGATGGCTTTCATTATCAAGGGAGTAAATTAAGATGTTGTCAATGTCGGCAATGATGTACTTCCCCAACATGTCTCTGAGAACATCATTGATCTGGCACCGAAATACACTAGGTGCCAAAGAAAGGCCATAAGGCCTGGTATTCAAAATGCCCAGCAGTGGTACTGAAGGCACTCGTCCCCCTTTCTGATTCTGACCAGGTTATAATCACTACGTAAGTCCAGTTCGGAGAAGGTTCTTGCGGAACGTAGTTGCTCAAGGGCCGAAGGCACAAGTGGAAGAGGGTAGGGGTATTTCACTGTGATTTGGTTGAAATCCCTATAATCAATGCACAGATGAAGACCTCCTCCCTTCTTCTCCACAAAGAAGCCAGTAGATGCAGGTAAGGTGGAAGGTCGAATGTACCTGTTCAAGGTTTCCTGTATTGAGGTTTTTCACCCACGTGACCAAGTCATGTGATGCATCGTTAGGCTGCCATTTTGGACATCACAGCTCGAATCAGTTTGAATGCAAGGAAGGCGACAAACGAAAAACATAAAAGAAAAAGGAGCAAGATGCAGAAAACACCTTCACTATCCAGCGACATAGGGCATTTACAGGGCGAGCAGAGGGAGAGGTATTTGCAAAAATTGAGGTTAGCAGGCTTAGAGAACGACGTTTACCTGCTTCCACCAGGATTGTTCACTGACGTACGGAAGTACACGAAGCCCTCGTCTTTACCTGACTTCGGCCCACATGATCTGTATACCTATGTCGTTAAAAACCCATCGCCATACACAAGTATTGATCTGAAAGCGTATAAGAGTTTGGATGCCTACAAATATTTTGTGTCAGGCTGGGTAACATGCCTACATCAGTGGGTCGTCCCTGGAGCCGGTGGTCGCCATCTTATTACAGCTAAGGTTTGTTCACATTTTCATTTACTTTCAGTCCTCAGGATAAACAAAATGTTATTAAATGTCATTGAAATAACTTCTTAGTCTGTTGAGACATGGCCCGTTATAAATTTGCTGTTACCAGGCAATGACCAAGAACTGTATTATTAGGGTCGGTGTCTGTGTTGTAGCAGTATACTAGCAGCTAGCTGTTAGCACTAGCTAATGTCAACAACATAGTAGCTAGTATGTTACTGTAGCAATGTTTACGTTCAGTCATTTGGATGACTGTTAAAACCTTTCAGTCTCAAGTTTTTCCTTTACTGTATTTACTAGTTTACTGTAATTATGATCCGGCAGCTATTTACACCGGATCCAGTGTAAATAGCTGCCGGAGCACGCTCCGGCTTGCTCCCCCTCAAATTAAGCAGCGCGTGCTCCGGGAGCAAGCCGGAGCACGCTGCTTAATTTGAGGGGGAGCAAGCCGGAGCGCGCTCCGGAACCTCGGCCGGAGCACTCCGGGAGCAAGCTGGAGCGCGCTGCTTAATTTGAGGGGGAGCAAGCCGGAGCGCGCTCCGGCAGCTATTTACACTGGATCCGGTGTAAATAGCTGCCGGATCATAATTACAGTAAACTAGTAAATACAGTAAAGGAAAAACTTGAGACTGAAAGGTTTTAACAGTCATCCAAATGACTGAACGTAAACATTGCTACAGTAACATACTAGCTACTATGTTGTTGACATTAGCTAGCTTGACCTTCAAAATGACGGACACCGGGGCGTCATGTGACCCTGTGACGTCAGGTGAAATACCTCAATTTATTCTTCCATGGCTGCTTGCTCAGTCTGGGAAAGTGGATAAATATGGTTGCGTGGAGGAGTGGTATCTGGGAGGAGATCAATTTCACAGTCATATGGGTGGTGAGGAGGTAGGCCACATGTCTTACCCTTGCTGAATACTTCCTTTAGGTCCAAATAACATTCAGGAACGTTGTCAAGTGAGTCAGGCTGTAGACTCTTTACTGACGTAGATGAGAGGGTTAGTTGAGGACGAAGCAGACAGTTTTGAAAACAGGTTGATGACCATTGAAGAATGTCTTTACACTACCAGGATATCAGTGGATCATGTAATTGAAGCCAGGGATAGCCTAAGATGATGTCGTGGTGTACCATCAGTGTGACATACAGTGAAAGAAATTCTGAGTGAAGAGCTCCCATCTGAATTTGAAGAGGGGTAGTGCGGAGTCTGTCCCCTATGAGACCTCCGTCAATGGTCTTGAGGCTGAGTGGTCTCTGCAAGGTGTTCATGGACAGGTTGAATTTCTGGATGATTGAGACGTTGATGAAATTTGCCTCTGCCCCTGAGTCAATAAATGTGGAGAGCGCATGTGTCAATGCTGACAGCTTCAATATGACTGGTATTTTAAAAGACTGAGTTTTATGAGGTAACAGGGGACTCACTGAGCTGGTCAGTGCTTAAGCAGGATGTGTAGAATTGCCACGAGGCGGACAAACAGGGCATTTAAAAATAAGATGGTTAGTATTACTGTAGCAGAAGCACAAACCCTCATGTTTTCTTCTCTCTCTCTCTCTCTCTCTCTGAATGTTTCAGATGAGCTTGAGATACCTCCATGGGCATGGGCATGTTAGTGGCTGGAGGCAGCGTGGCAGCATTTTGTAAAGCTGGTCTACTGCTGATTAGATTATCCAATCAGATAGCTAGATTGATGAGAGAGTCTAGAGTTAAGTGTTCATCTTGACATGTCAGCTCACTCAACACTTCTGGGTGTAGACCTTGAAGAAAAGCAACCTTTAAAGCTGGCTCACTCCAGCCACTGCCGGCAGCTAGGGTTCGAACATTCAGAGCGTATTTGGTGACTCCTATTTCCCTGCTTAATGGTCAACAGAATCTCTTCGACGTCGATGCCCTCAGGTTCATGATTGAAGACTTGCTTAAATAATTCCAGGAAATGATTGTAAGATGTAATGTGCTCACCTCCGCACTCCCAGACAGCACTTGCCCACTGAAGAGCCTTACCACTCAGCAGTGTGAGAAACTTTGAGATCTTTTGATCATCAGAAATGCTGGTGAGGAATGAGAAATAAAGGGAGCAGTGGAGAAGAAATCCCTTATAGCTGGCAGCATTGCTGGCATATTTCTTGGGTAATGGGAGGAGCTTTGTGGAGCTTAGGGAGGCTTCAGGGCATGTAAGGAGTGCCTGTGCCATCTTGGTGTTGAGGTCACTGAGCATCTGCTGGTGTTCACCTAAGAGGCGCCCTTGAGTGTTAACGGCAGTCTGCTTCACCTCCTCTGCTGCATCCATTTGACGATGAAGTATCCTGTCAGGGTGCAGGTACTTACAGATGTAGGCGCAGGGGAAAGCAGGAGAAGCAAACTCTGGACAGAGCCAAAACAGGAGACAAGAAGCGTAGTCAAAGAAATAGGCGGTGGTCGGTCGATCAGCAAACTGGATAATGTAGACAAGACTAATCAGAATCAAAATCACTTTTATTGCCAGGTATGTGAACACACACGAGGAATTTGACTCCGGTTTCACTTAGCTTTCTTAGTACAAACAGATAAAAAGCGTAGACAAAAACAAAAACAAAAAGCTATGTACATGTAGAAGGGTAAATATATGTATAGACAAGGATATTTAAAAAAATATTTTGGTGCAAAATGGTGCATAGTGCAAGGATGACTTAGTAAATATAAATATACAGTGTGCACAGAATGACGGTATGAGTGTGCAGATATTTCAGAGTTGAGGTTACTGATATTTGAGTCCGGTTTTAGCTGTTCATCACAGAGACAGCCTGAGGGGGGAAAAACTGCTCTTGTGTCTGGTTGTTTTTGCATACAGTGTTGTGTAATGTCTCCCAGAGGGAGACATAGTCAAGGTAAACATAAATAAAGATGGAATACTAGACGGCAAACAGAAAGTAAACAGCTTGGTAACGAAAGGAAGCAAACACTGAACAATACTTCACAGTGAGTGAGAGTGGTGTTTATATAGGGTTGTTGATAATGATGATAATGAGAGACAGGTGCATTTAATAAGCTAGAGACAGAGGGCGCTGTGGTTCTTGGGAGTTGTAGTTCATGGCAGTCATGTTTGAAGGCTGTTTCGAGCTTGTGTTACTGACAGTGTTGGCAAATGTGAAGCATGTCAGCATGAAATAAAAGCGCTCTGGGGAGAATACACATACAACCCTGATTCCAAAAAAGTTGGGACAAAGTACAAATTGTAAATAAAAACGGAATGCAATAATTTACAAATCTCAAAAACTGATATTGTATTCACAATTGAACATAGACATAAAATGTCGAACATAAATGAAAATAAATGTCGAACATAAAATGTCGAAAGTGAGACATTTTGAAATTTCATGCCAAATATTGGCTCATTTGAAATTTCATGACAGCAACACATCTCAAAAAAGTTGGGACAGGGGCAATAAGAGGCTGGAAAAGTTAAAGGTACAAAAAAGGAACAGCTGGAGGACCAAATTGCAACTCATTAGGTCAATTGGCAATAGGTCATTAACATGACTGGGTATAAAAAGAGCATCTTGGAGTGGCAGCGGCTCTCAGAAGTAAAGATGGGAAGAGGATCACCAATCCCCCTAATTCTGCACCGACAAATAGTGGAGCAATATCAGAAAGGGGTTCGACAGTGTAAAATTGCAAAGAGTTTGAACATATCATCTACAGTGCATAATATCATCAAAAGATTCAGAGACTCTGGAAGAATCTCTGTGCGTAAGGGTCAAGGCCGGAAAACCATACTGGGTGCCCGTGATCTTCGGGCCCTTAGACGGCACTGCATCACATACAGGCATGCTTCTGTATTGTAAATCACAAAATGGGCTCAGGAATATTTCCAGAGAATAATTATCTGTGAACACAATTCACCGTGCCATCCGCCATTGCCAGCTAAAACTGTATAGTTCAAAGAAGAAGCCGTATCTAAACATGATCCAGAAGTGCAGACATCTTCTCTGGGCCAAGGCTCATTTAACTGTGGCAAAGTAGAAAACTGTTCTGTGGTCAGACGAATCAAAATATGAAGTTCTTTATGGAAATCAGGGACGCCGTGTCATTCGGACTAAAGAGGAGAAGGACGGCCCAAGTTGTTATCAGCACTCAGTTCAGAAGCCTGCATCTCTGATGGTATGGGGTTGCATTAGTGCGTGTGGCATGGGCAGCTTGCACATCTGGAAAGACACCATCAATGCTGAAAGGTATATCCAGGTTCTAGAGCAACATATGCTCCCATCCAGACGACGTCTCTTTCAGGGAAGACCTTGCATTTTCCAACATGACAATGCCAAACCACATATTGCATCAATTACAGCATCATGGCTGCGTAGAAGAGGGGTCTGGGTACTGAACTGGCCAGCCTGGAGTCCAGATCTTTCACCCATAGAAAACATTTGGCGCATCATAAAACGGAAGATACGACAAAAAAGACCTAAGACAGTTGAGCAACTAGAATCCTACATTAGACAAGAATGGGTTAACATTCCTATCCCTAAACTTGAGCAACTTGTCTCCTCAGTCCCCAGACATTTACAGACTGCTGTAAAGAGAAAAGGGGATGTCTCACAGTGGTAAACATGGCCTTGACCCAACTTTTTTGAGATGTTTTGTTGTCATGAAATTTAGAATCACCTAATTTTTCTTTTTAAATGATATATTTTCTCAGTTTAAACATTTGATATGCCATCTATGTTCTATTCTGAATAAAATATGGAATTTTGAAACTTCCACATCATTGCATT